>NW_027207496.1:0-314449 GCF_963455315.2 Globicephala melas | reverse complement strand
CAAAGGCTCTTCATTTGCTCACCGAACCTCTCCAATCCTATCACTGCTGCGTTTATGTCCCTGTACACATGCTTGATTCTCTTTCGGAGACATAGCAATCCATAGGTTTTAAGATACTTAAGAGTCAGGTACATTCTTAGGCGTTTAATATGCGGTGTTGAGTCCATTTCGTTGAGCAAGGAGTAGCTCTTGTCTATTCCATATTTGGCTTAAGGAACTTTATCTGTGCTCATTTCAATCTCTGGTTTTATGCAGCACCCCAACTCACCTTTACCCTTAAACAAGCATAAGTTGGTTTTCTAAATTTGAGACCCTGTTCTGTTCTGTAATTCAGTTCCTGTGTAGCCAAGTTTACATTCCGTGTATTACTGATATCTTATGATGTTTCTTTTTCTGTGTGACTTATTTCAGTTAGAATCATCGTACCTGAATCCACTCATTGTGCTGCTACGGGCCTGATGACATAGATTTCACTGCTGAGTGATACTGCATTGTACGTAAGTACCACAAGTTCTTTATCCATTTTTCACTTTCTGTGATATTGAACTTGTACGGTAAACGAGGTTCTTGTAAACAGAGGCGTCCCAAACATTGGGGTGGCTGTATCTTTTTGATTTTAATTTCCCTAAGCTATAGGACCATAAGTGGAAGTGCCCTAGGCTCTGTTGCTTTGTTTTTTAGATGTTTCAGGAAACACCATACACTTCTCCCGAGTGTCTGTTGGCAATTTACATCCCGCCCATCAGCATAACAAGGCTCCCAGTTCTCCATGGCCTGTCCTGCCTTTCTGGATTTTACACTTTTTTCAGATGGCCCTTTTGACCGGGGGGAAGTGAGACTTCATTGTAGTGCAGATTTCCTTTGCAAGCTTGCTTGGTTGGCCAAAAAGGGCGTATGCGTTTTTTCCTGAATATATTCAGGAAAAAACGCATACGCCCTTTTTGGCCAAGTGCATCATTGTGGACGTTCTGCCTCTTTTCCTATGCTTTCAATGCAATTCCAGTCTACCTCCTGAAATCGGTTTCCTGCAATTCTGCCCCGCTTTCAAGTCCTCTTGGCAGCCTTACTTCAGTATATTTTTGGACGATAGTTGTCATTTATAACTCTGCAGGTTTGTGAATTACAGTGCCCCTGAGCTCCTTTCTTCAACTCGTTTTCTTGTGAGCTGGCCGCAACACCGCAGGATGGCTTCAGGCCCTAATCTGGTTCCGGCACGGCACGCTGAGCCTTTGGTTCTTTCCTCTTCCTGGTGGGAAATGAGAGTTAAATTTGCCCGTCCAGACACCTCCAGCTAGTCTCTCATTGGTTCTCGCTATTCCTGTCCATCTTCCGCAGAAATTGCAAACTGGGCCAAACAGGAGGTTAAAGGGACTGACTCTCCAAGTCGGGAGAGTGTTAGTAAAGCGTCTGGAATGTTGCACCCGAGTACCAGGGTACGAAAACTGAGACATATTTGAACACGTCTCCCGATCACATGGTTGATCATACTCTAGGTTCCACATGCATGTTTTAGCTGAAGGAAGAATACCTTAAACCTGGGTAGTTGAAACCCGTGGAATGGGTACCATGCAATATGACTTCAAAGGGTCTTCATTTGCTCACCGAACCTCTCCAATCCTATCACTGCTGCGTTTATGTCCCTGTACACATGCTTGATTCTCTTTCGGAGACATAGCAATCCATAGGTTTTAAGATACTTAAGAGTCAGGTACATTCTTAGGCGTTTAATATGCGGTGTTGAGTCCATTTCGTTGAGCAAGGAGTAGCTCTTGTCTATTCCATATTTGGCTTAAGGAACTTTATCTGTGCTCATTTCAATCTCTGGTTTTATGCAGCACCCCAACTCACCTTTACCCTTAAACAAGCATAAGTTGGTTTTCTAAATTTGAGACCCTGTTCTGTTCTGTAATTCAGTTCCTGTGTAGCCAAGTTTACATTCCGTGTATTACTGATATCTTATGATGTTTCTTTTTCTGTGTGACTTATTTCAGTTAGAATCATCGTACCTGAATCCACTCATTGTGCTGCTATGGGCCTGATGACATAGATTTCACTGCTGAGTGATACTGCATTGTACGTAAGTACCACAAGTTCTTTATGCATTTTTCACTTTCTGTGATATTGAACTTGTACGGTAAACGAGGTTCTTGTAAACAGAGGCGTCCCAAACATTGGGGTGGCTGTATCTTTTTGATTTTAATTTCCCTAAGCTATAGGACCATAAGTGGAAGTGCCCTAGGCTCTGTTGCTTTGTTTTTTAGATGTTTCAGGAAACACCATACACTTCTCCCGAGTGTCTGTTGGCAATTTACATCCCGCCCATCAGCATAAGAAGGCTCCCAGTTCTCCATGGCCTGTCCTGCCTTTCTGGATTTTACACTTTTTTCAGATGGCCCTTTTGACCGGGGGGAAGTGAGACTTCATTGTAGTGCAGATTTCCTTTGCAAGCTTGCTTGGTTGGCCAAAAAGGGCGTATGCGTTTTTTCCTGAATATATTCAGGAAAAAACGCATACGCCCTTTTTGGCCAAGTGCATCATTGTGGACGTTCTGCCTCTTTTCCTATGCTTTCAATGCAATTCCAGTCTACCTCCTGAAATCGGTTTCCTGCAATTCTGCCCCGCTTTCAAGTCCTCTTGGCAGCCTTACTTCAGTATATTTTTGGACGATAGTTGTCATTTATAACTCTGCAGGTTTGTGAATTACAGTGCCCCTGAGCTCCTTTCTTCAACTCGTTTTCTTGTGAGCTGGCCGCAACACCGCAGGATGGCTTCAGGCCCTAATCTGGTTCCGGCACGGCACGCTGAGCCTTTGGTTATTTCCTCTTCCTGGTGGGAAATGAGAGTTAAATTTGCCCGTCCAGACACCTCCAGCTAGTCTCTCATTGGTTCTCGCTATTCCTGTTCATCTTCCGCAGAAATTGCAAACTGGGCCAAACAGGAGGTTAAAGGGACTGACTCTCCAAGTCGGGAGAGTGTTAGTAAAGCGTCTGGAATGTTGCACCCGAGTACCAGGGTACGAAAACTGAGACATATTTGAACATGTCTCCCGATCACATGGTTGATCATACTCTAGGTTCCACATGCATGTTTTAGCTGAAGGAAGAATACCTTAAACCTGGGTAGTTGAAACCCGTGGAATGGGTACCATGCAATATGACTTCAAAGGCTCTTCATTTGCTCACCGAACCTCTCCAATCCTATCACTGCTGCGTTTATGTCCCTGTACACATGCTTGATTCTCTTTCGGAGACATAGCAATCCATAGGTTTTAAGATACTTAAGAGTCAGGTACATTCTTAGGCGTTTAATATGCGGTGTTGAGTCCATTTCGTTGAGCAAGGAGTAGCTCTTGTCTATTCCATATTTGGCTTAAGGAACTTTATCTGTGCTCATTTCAATCTCTGGTTTTATGCAGCACCCCAACTCACCTTTACCCTTAAACAAGCATAAGTTGGTTTTCTAAATTTGAGACCCTGTTCTGTTCTGTAATTCAGTTCCTGTGTAGCCAAGTTTACATTCCGTGTATTACTGATATCTTATGATGTTTCTTTTTCTGTGTGACTTATTTCAGTTAGAATCATCGTACCTGAATCCACTCATTGTGCTGCTACGGGCCTGATGACATAGATTTCACTGCTGAGTGATACTGCATTGTACGTAAGTACCACAAGTTCTTTATGCATTTTTCACTTTCTGTGATATTGAACTTGTACGGTAAACGAGGTTCTTGTAAACAGAGGCGTCCCAAACATTGGGGTGGCTGTATCTTTTTGATTTTAATTTCCCTAAGCTATAGGACCATAAGTGGAAGTGCCCTAGGCTCTGTTGCTTTGTTTTTTAGATGTTTCAGGAAACACCATACACTTCTCCCGAGTGTCTGTTGGCAATTTACATCCCGCCCATCAGCATAACAAGGCTCCCAGTTCTCCATGGCCTGTCCTGCCTTTCTGGATTTTACACTTTTTTCAGATGGCCCTTTTGACCGGGGGGAAGTGAGACTTCATTGTAGTGCAGATTTCCTTTGCAAGCTTGCTTGGTTGGCCAAAAAGGGCGTATGCGTTTTTTCCTGAATATATTCAGGAAAAAACGCATACGCCCTTTTTGGCCAAGTGCATCATTGTGGACGTTCTGCCTCTTTTCCTATGCTTTCAATGCAATTCCAGTCTACCTCCTGAAATCGGTTTCCTGCAATTCTGCCCCGCTTTCAAGTCCTCTTGGCAGCCTTACTTCAGTATATTTTTGGACGATAGTTGTCATTTATAACTCTGCAGGTTTGTGAATTACAGTGCCCCTGAGCTCCTTTCTTCAACTCGTTTTCTTGTGAGCTGGCCGCAACACCGCAGGATGGCTTCAGGCCCTAATCTGGTTCCGGCACGGCACGCTGAGCCTTTGGTTCTTTCCTCTTCCTGGTGGGAAATGAGAGTTAAATTTGCCCGTCCAGACACCTCCAGCTAGTCTCTCATTGGTTCTCGCTATTCCTGTTCATCTTCCGCAGAAATTGCAAACTGAGCCAAACAGGAGGTTAAAGGGACTGACTCTCCAAGTCGGGAGAGTGTTAGTAAAGCGTCTGGAATGTTGCACCCGAGTACCAGGGTACGAAAACTGAGACATATTTGAACACGTCTCCCGATCACATGGTTGATCATACTCTAGGTTCCACATGCATGTTTTAGCTGAAGGAAGAATACCTTAAACCTGGGTAGTTGAAACCCGTGGAATGGGTACCATGCAATATGACTTCAAAGGCTCTTCATTTGCTCACCGAACCTCTCCAATCCTATCACTGCTGCGTTTATGTCCCTGTACACATGCTTGATTCTCTTTCGGAGACATAGCAATCCATAGGTTTTAAGATACTTAAGAGTCAGGTACATTCTTAGGCGTTTAATATGCGGTGTTGAGTCCATTTCGTTGAGCAAGGAGTAGCTCTTGTCTATTCCATATTTGGCTTAAGGAACTTTATCTGTGCTCATTTCAATCTCTGGTTTTATGCAGCACCCCAACTCACCTTTACCCTTAAACAAGCATAAGTTGGTTTTCTAAATTTGAGACCCTGTTCTGTTCTGTAATTCAGTTCCTGTGTAGCCAAGTTTACATTCCGTGTATTACTGATATCGTATGATGTTTCTTTTTCTGTGTGACTTATTTCAGTTAGAATCATCGTACCTGAATCCACTCATTGTGCTGCTACGGGCCTGATGACATAGATTTCACTGCTGAGTGATACTGCATTGTACGTAAGTACCACAAGTTCTTTATCCATTTTTCACTTTCTGTGATATTGAACTTGTACGGCAAACGAGGTTCTTGTAAACAGAGGCGTCCCAAACATTGGGGTGGCTGTATCTTTTTGATTTTAATTTCCCTAAGCTATAGGACCATAAGTGGAAGTGCCCTAGGCTCTGTTGCTTTGTTTTTTAGATGTTTCAGGAAACACCATACACTTCTCCCGAGTGTCTGTTGGCAATTTACATCCCGCCCATCAGCATAACAAGGCTCCCAGTTCTCCATGGCCTGTCCTGCCTTGCTGGATTTTACACTTTTTTCAGATGGCCCTTTTGACCGGGGGGAAGTGAGACTTCATTGTAGTGCAGATTTCCTTTGCAAGCTTGCTTGGTTGGCCAAAAAGGGCGTATGCGTTTTTTCCTGAATATATTCAGGAAAAATCGCATACGCCCTTTTTGGCCAAGTGCATCATTGTGGACGTTCTGGCTCTTTTCCTATGCTTTCAATGCAATTCCAGTCTACCTCCTGAAATCGGTTTCCTGCAATTCTGCCCCGCTTTCAAGTCCTCTTGGCAGCCTTACTTCAGTATATTTTTGGACGATAGTTGTCATTTATAACTCTGCAGGTTTGTGAATTACAGTGCCCCTGAGCTCCTTTCTTCAACTCGTTTTCTTGTGAGCTGGCCGCAACACCGCAGGATGGCTTCAGGCCCTAATCTGGTTCCGGCACGGCACGCTGAGCCTTTGGTTCTTTCCTCTTCCTGGTGGGAAATGGGAGTTAAATTTGCCCGTCCAGACACCTCCAGCTAGTCTCTCATTGGTTCTCGCTATTCCTGTTCATCTTCCGCAGAAATTGCAAACTGGGCCAAACAGGAGGTTAAAGGGACTGACTCTCCAAGTCGGGAGAGTGTTAGTAAAGCGTCTGGAATGTTGCACCCGAGTACCAGGGTACGAAAACTGAGACATATTTGAACACGTCTCCCGATCACATGGTTGATCATACTCTAGGTTCCACATGCATGTTTTAGCTGAAGGAAGAATACCTTAAACCTGGGTAGTTGAAACCCGTGGAATGGGTACCATGCAATATGACTTCAAAGGGTCTTCATTTGCTCACCGAACCTCTCCAATCCTATCACTGCTGCGTTTATGTCCCTGTACACATGCTTGATTCTCTTTCGGAGACATAGCAATCCATAGGTTTTAAGATACTTAAGAGTCAGGTACATTCTTAGGCGTTTAATATGGGGTGTTGAGTCCATTTCGTTGAGCAAGGAGTAGCTCTTGTCTACTCCATATTTGGCTTAAGGAACTTTATCTGTGCTCATTTCAATCTCTGGTTTTATGCAGCACCCCAACTCACCTTTACCCTTAAACAAGCATAAGTTGGTTTTCTAAATTTGAGACCCTGTTCTGTTCTGTAATTCAGTTCCTGTGTAGCCAAGTTTACATTCCGTGTATTACTGATATCGTATGATGTTTCTTTTTCTGTGTGACTTATTTCAGTTAGAATCATCGTACCTGAATCCACTCATTGTGCTGCTACGGGCCTGATGACATAGATTTCACTGCTGAGTGATACTGCATTGTACGTAAGTACCACAAGTTCTTTATCCATTTTTCACTTTCTGTGATATTGAACTTGTACGGTAAACGAGGTTCTTGTAAACAGAGGCGTCCCAAACATTGGGGTGGCTGTATCTTTTTGATTTTAATTTCCCTAAGCTATAGGACCATAAGTGGAAGTGCCCTAGGTTGCTTTGTTTTTTAGATGTTTCAGGAAACACCATACACTTCTCCCGAGTGTCTGTTGGCAATTTACATCCCGCCCATCAGCATAACAAGGCTCCCAGTTCTCCATGGCCTGTCCTGCCTTTCTGGATTTTACACTTTTTTCAGATGGCCCTTTTGACCGGGGGGAAGTGAGACTTCATTGTAGTGCAGATTTCCTTTGCAAGCTTGCTTGGTTGGCCAAAAAGGGCGTATGCGTTTTTTCCTGAATATATTCAGGAAAAAACGCATACGCCCTTTTTGGCCAAGTGCATCATTGTGGACGTTCTGCCTCTTTTCCTATGCCTTCAATGCAATTCCAGTCTACCTCCTGAAATCGGTTTCCTGCAATTCTGCCCCGCTTTCAAGTCCTCTTGGCAGCCTTACTTCAGTATATTTTTGGACGATAGTTGTCATTTATAACTCTGCAGGTTTGTGAATTACAGTGCCCCTGAGCTCCTTTCTTCAACTCGTTTTCTTGTGAGCTGGCCGCAACACCGCAGGATGGCTTCAGGCCCTAATCTGGTTCCGGCACGGCACGCTGAGCCTTTGGTTCTTTCCTCTTCCTGGTGGGAAATGGGAGTTAAATTTGCCCGTCCAGACACCTCCAGCTAGTCTCTCATTGGTTCTCGCTATTCCTGTTCATCTTCTGCAGAAATTGCAAACTGGGCCAAACAGGAGGTTAAAGGGACTGACTCTCCAAGTCGGGAGAGTGTTAGTAAAGCGTCTGGAATGTTGCACCCGAGTACCAGGGTACGAAAACTGAGACATATTTGAACACGTCTCCCGATCACATGGTTGATCATACTCTAGGTTCCACATGCATGTTTTAGCTGAAGGAAGAATACCTTAAACCTGGGTAGTTGAAACCCGTGGAATGGGTACCATGCAATATGACTTCAAAGGGTCTTCATTTGCTCACCGAACCTCTCCAATCCTATCACTGCTGCGTTTATGTCCCTGTACACATGCTTGATTCTCTTTCGGAGACATAGCAATCCATAGGTTTTAAGATACTTAAGAGTCAGGTACATTCTTAGGCGTTTAATATGCGGTGTTGAGTCCATTTCGTTGAGCAAGGAGTAGCTCTTGTCTACTCCATATTTGGCTTAAGGAACTTTATCTGTGCTCATTTCAATCTCTGGTTTTATGCAGCACCCCAACTCACCTTTACCCTTAAACAAGCATAAGTTGGTTTTCTAAATTTGAGACCCTGTTCTGTTCTGTAATTCAGTTCCTGTGTAGCCAAGTTTACATTCCGTGTATTACTGATATCGTATGATGTTTCTTTTTCTGTGTGACTTATTTCAGTTAGAATCATCGTACCTGAATCCACTCATTGTGCTGCTACGGGCCTGATGACATAGATTTCACTGCTGAGTGATACTGCATTGTACGTAAGTACCACAAGTTCTTTATCCATTTTTCACTTTCTGTGATATTGAACTTGTACGGTAAACGAGGTTCTTGTAAACAGAGGCGTCCCAAACATTGGGGTGGCTGTATCTTTTTGATTTTAATTTCCCTAAGCTATAGGACCATAAGTGGAAGTGCCCTAGGCTCTGTTGCTTTGTTTTTTAGATGTTTCAGGAAACACCATACACTTCTCCCGAGTGTCTGTTGGCAATTTACATCCCGCCCATCAGCATAACAAGGCTCCCAGTTCTCCATGGCCTGTCCTGCCTTTCTGGATTTTACACTTTTTTCAGATGGCCCTTTTGACCGGGGGGAAGTGAGACTTCATTGTAGTGCAGATTTCCTTTGCAAGCTTGCTTGGTTGGCCAAAAAGGGCGTATGCGTTTTTTCCTGAATATATTCAGGAAAAAACGCATACGCCCTTTTTGGCCAAGTGCATCATTGTGGACGTTCTGCCTCTTTTCCTATGCTTTCAATGCAATTCCAGTCTACCTCCTGAAATCGGTTTCCTGCAATTCTGCCCCGCTTTCAAGTCCTCTTGGCAGCCTTACTTCAGTATATTTTTGGACGATAGTTGTCATTTATAACTCTGCAGGTTTGTGAATTACAGTGCCCCTGAGCTCCTTTCTTCAACTCGTTTTCTTGTGAGCTGGCCGCAACACCGCAGGATGGCTTCAGGCCCTAATCTGGTTCCGGCACGGCACGCTGAGCCTTTGGTTCTTTCCTCTTCCTGGTGGGAAATGGGAGTTAAATTTGCCCGTCCAGACACCTCCAGCTAGTCTCTCATTGGTTCTCGCTATTCCTGTTCATCTTCCGCAGAAATTGCAAACTGGGCCAAACAGGAGGTTAAAGGGACTGACTCTCCAAGTCGGGAGAGTGTTAGTAAAGCGTCTGGAATGTTGCACCCGAGTACCAGGGTACGAAAACTGAGACATATTTGAACACGTCTCCCGATCACATGGTTGATCATACTCTAGGTTCCACATGCATGTTTTAGCTGAAGGAAGAATACCTTAAACCTGGGTAGTTGAAACCCGTGGAATGGGTACCATGCAATATGACTTCAAAGGGTCTTCATTTGCTCACCGAACCTCTCCAATCCTATCACTGCTGCGTTTATGTCCCTGTACACATGCTTGATTCTCTTTCGGAGACATAGCAATCCATAGGTTTTAAGATACTTAAGAGTCAGGTACATTCTTAGGCGTTTAATATGCGGTGTTGAGTCCATTTCGTTGAGCAAGGAGTAGCTCTTGTCTATTCCATATTTGGCTTAAGGAACTTTATCTGTGCTCATTTCAATCTCTGGTTTATGCAGCACCCCAACTCACCTTTACCCTTAAACAAGCATAAGTTGGTTTTCTAAATTTGAGACCCTGTTCTGTTCTGTAATTCAGTTCCTGTGTAGCCAAGTTTACATTCCGTGTATTACTGATATCGTATGATGTTTCTTTTTCTGTGTGACTTATTTCAGTTAGAATCATCGTACCTGAATCCACTCATTGTGCTGCTACGGGCCTGATGACATAGATTTCACTGCTGAGTGATACTGCATTGTACGTAAGTACCACAAGTTCTTTATGCATTTTTCACTTTCTGTGATATTGAACTTGTACGGTAAACGAGGTTCTTGTAAACAGAGGCGTCCCAAACATTGGGGTGGCTGTATCTTTTTGATTTTAATTTCCCTAAGCTATAGGACCATAAGTGGAAGTGACCTAGGCTCTGTTGCTTTGTTTTTTAGATGTTTCAGGAAACACCATACACTTCTCCCGAGTGTCTCTTGGCAATTTACATCCCGCCCATCAGCATAACAAGGCTCCCAGTTCTCCATGGCCTGTCCTGCCTTGCTGGATTTTACACTTTTTTCAGATGGCCCTTTTGACCGGGGGGAAGTGAGACTTCATTGTAGTGCAGATTTCCTTTGCAAGCTTGCTTGGTTGGCCAAAAAGGGCGTATGCGTTTTTTCCTGAATATATTCAGGAAAAAACGCATACGCCCTTTTTGGCCAAGTGCATCATTGTGGACGTTCTGCCTCTTTTCCTATGCTTTCAATGCAATTCCAGTCTACCTCCTGAAATCGGTTTCCTGCAATTCTGCCCCGCTTTCAAGTCCTCTTGGCAGCCTTACTTCAGTATATTTTTGGACGATAGTTGTCATTTATAACTCTGCAGGTTTGTGAATTACAGTGCCCCTGAGCTCCTTTCTTCAACTCGTTTTCTTGTGAGCTGGCCGCAACACCGCAGGATGGCTTCAGGCCCTAATCTGGTTCCGGCACGGCATGCTGAGCCTTTGGTTCTTTCCTCTTCCTGGTGGGAAATGGGAGTTAAATTTGCCCGTCCAGACACCTCCAGCTAGTCTCTCATTGGTTCTCGCTATTCCTGTTCATCTTCCGCAGAAATTGCAAACTGGGCCAAACAGGAGGTTAAAGGGACTGACTCTCCAAGTCGGGAGAGTGTTAGTAAAGCGTCTGGAATGTTGCACCCGAGTACCAGGGTACGAAAACTGAGACATATTTGAACACGTCTCCCGATCACATGGTTGATCATACTCTAGGTTCCACATGCATGTTTTAGCTGAAGGAAGAATACCTTAAACCTGGGTAGTTGAAACCCGTGGAATGGGTACCATGCAATATGACTTCAAAGGCTCTTCATTTGCTCACCGAACCTCTCCAATCCTATCACTGCTGCGTTTATGTCCCTGTACACATGCTTGATTCTCTTTCGGAGACATAGCAATCCATAGGTTTTAAGATACTTAAGAGTCAGGTACATTCTTAGGCGTTTAATATGCGGTGTTGAGTCCATTTCGTTGAGCAAGGAGTAGCTCTTGTCTACTCCATATTTGGCTTAAGGAACTTTATCTGTGCTCATTTCAATCTCTGGTTTTATGCAGCACCCCAACTCACCTTTACCCTTAAACAAGCATAAGTTGGTTTTCTAAATTTGAGACCCTGTTCTGTTCTGTAATTCAGTTCCTGTGTAGCCAAGTTTACATTCCGTGTATTACTGATATCTTATGATGTTTCTTTTTCTGTGTGACTTATTTCAGTTAGAATCATCGTACCTGAATCCACTCATTGTGCTGCTACGTGCCTGATGACATAGATTTCACTGCTGAGTGATACTGCATTGTACGTAAGTACCACAAGTTCTTTATCCATTTTTCACTTTCTGTGATATTGAACTTGTACGGTAAACGAGGTTCTTGTAAACAGAGGCGTCCCAAACATTGGGGTGGCTGTATCTTTTTGATTTTAATTTCCCTAAGCTATAGGACCATAAGTGGAAGTGCCCTAGGCTCTGTTGCTTTGTTTTTTAGATGTTTCAGGAAACACCATACACTTCTCCCGAGTGTCTGTTGGCAATTTACATCCCGCCCATCAGCATAACAAGGCTCCCAGTTCTCCATGGCCTGTCCTGCCTTTCTGGATTTTACACTTTTTTCAGATGGCCCTTTTGACCGGGGGGAAGTGAGACTTCATTGTAGTGCAGATTTCCTTTGCAAGCTTGCTTGGTTGGCCAAAAAGGGCGTATGCGTTTTTTCCTGAATATATTCAGGAAAAAACGCATACGCCCTTTTTGGCCAAGTGCATCATTGTGGACGTTCTGCCTCTTTTCCTATGCTTTCAATGCAATTCCAGTCTACCTCCTGAAATCGGTTTCCTGCAATTCTGCCCCGCTTTCAAGTCCTCTTGGCAGCCTTACTTCAGTATATTTTTGGACGATAGTTGTCATTTATAACTCTGCAGGTTTGTGAATTACAGTGCCCCTGAGCTCCTTTCTTCAACTCGTTTTCTTGTGAGCTGGCCGCAACACCGCAGGATGGCTTCAGGCCCTAATCTGGTTCCGGCACGGCATGCTGAGCCTTTGGTTCTTTCCTCTTCCTGGTGGGAAATGGGAGTTAAATTTGCCCGTCCAGACACCTCCAGCTAGTCTCTCATTGGTTCTCGCTATTCCTGTTCATCTTCCGCAGAAATTGCAAACTGGGCCAAACAGGAGGTTAAAGGGACTGACTCTCCAAGTCGGGAGAGTGTTAGTAAAGCGTCTGGAATGTTGCACCCGAGTACCAGGGTACGAAAACTGAGACATATTTGAACACGTCTCCCGATCACATGGTTGATCATACTCTAGGTTCCACATGCATGTTTTAGCTGAAGGAAGAATACCTTAAACCTGGGTAGTTGAAACCCGTGGAATGGGTACCATGCAATATGACTTCAAAGGCTCTTCATTTGCTCACCGAACCTCTCCAATCCTATCACTGCTGCGTTTATGTCCCTGTACACATGCTTGATTCTCTTTCGGAGACATAGCAATCCATAGGTTTTAAGATACTTAAGAGTCAGGTACATTCTTAGGCGTTTAATATGCGGTGTTGAGTCCATTTCGTTGAGCAAGGAGTAGCTCTTGTCTATTCCATATTTGGCTTAAGGAACTTTATCTGTGCTCATTTCAATCTCTGGTTTTATGCAGCACCCCAACTCACCTTTACCCTTAAACAAGCATAAGTTGGTTTTCTAAATTTGAGACCCTGTTCTGTTCTGTAATTCAGTTCCTGTGTAGCCAAGTTTACATTCCGTGTATTACTGATATCTTATGATGTTTCTTTTTCTGTGTGACTTATTTCAGTTAGAATCATCGTACCTGAATCCACTCATTGTGCTGCTACGTGCCTGATGACATAGATTTCACTGCTGAGTGATACTGCATTGTACGTAAGTACCACAAGTTCTTTATCCATTTTTCACTTTCTGTGATATTGAACTTGTACGGTAAACGAGGTTCTTGTAAACAGAGGCGTCCCAAACATTGGGGTGGCTGTATCTTTTTGATTTTAATTTCCCTAAGCTATAGGACCATAAGTGGAAGTGCCCTAGGCTCTGTTGCTTTGTTTTTTAGATGTTTCAGGAAACACCATACACTTCTCCCGAGTGTCTGTTGGCAATTTACATCCCGCCCATCAGCATAACAAGGCTCCCAGTTCTCCATGGCCTGTCCTGCCTTTCTGGATTTTACACTTTTTTCAGATGGCCCTTTTGACCGGGGGGAAGTGAGACTTCATTGTAGTGCAGATTTCCTTTGCAAGCTTGCTTGGTTGGCCAAAAAGGGCGTATGCGTTTTTTCCTGAATATATTCAGGAAAAAACGCATACGCCCTTTTTGGCCAAGTGCATCATTGTGGACGTTCTGCCTCTTTTCCTATGCTTTCAATGCAATTCCAGTCTACCCCCTGAAATCGGTTTCCTGCAATTCTGCCCCGCTTTCAAGTCCTCTTGGCAGCCTTACTTCAGTATATTTTTGGACGATAGTTGTCATTTATAACTCTGCAGGTTTGTGAATTACAGTGCCCCTGAGCTCCTTTCTTCAACTCGTTTTCTTGTGAGCTGGCCGCAACACCGCAGGATGGCTTCAGGCCCTAATCTGGTTCCGGCACGGCACGCTGAGCCTTTGGTTCTTTCCTCTTCCTGGTGGGAAATGAGAGTTAAATTTGCCCGTCCAGACACCTCCAGCTAGTCTCTCATTGGTTCTCGCTATTCCTGTTCATCTTCCGCAGAAATTGCAAACTGGGCCAAACAGGAGGTTAAAGGGACTGACTCTCCAAGTTGGGAGAGTGTTAGTAAAGCGTCTGGAATGTTGCACCCGAGTACCAGGGTACGAAAACTGAGACATATTTGAACACGTCTCCCGATCACATGGTTGATCATACTCTAGGTTCCACATGCATGTTTTAGCTGAAGGAAGAATACCTTAAACCTGGGTAGTTGAAACCCGTGGAATGGGTACCATGCAATATGACTTCAAAGGGTCTTCATTTGCTCACCGAACCTCTCCAATCCTATCACTGCTGCGTTTATGTCCCTGTACACATGCTTGATTCTCTTTCGGAGACATAGCAATCCATAGGTTTTAAGATACTTAAGAGTCAGGTACATTCTTAGGCGTTTAATATGGGGTGTTGAGTCCATTTCGTTGAGCAAGGAGTAGCTCTTGTCTATTCCATATTTGGCTTAAGGAACTTTATGTGTGCTCATTTCAATCTCTGGTTTTATGCAGCACCCCAACTCACCTTTACCCTTAAGCAAGCATAAGTTGGTTTTCTAAATTTGAGACCCTGTTCTGTTCTGTAATTCAGTTCCTGTGTAGCCAAGTTTACATTCCGTGTATTACTGATATCTTATGATGTTTCTTTTTCTGTGTGACTTATTTCAGTTAGAATCATCGTACCTGAATCCACTCATTGTGCTGCTACGGGCCTGATGACATAGATTTCACTGCTGAGTGATACTGCATTGTACGTAAGTACCACAAGTTCTTTATCCATTTTTCACTTTCTGTGATATTGAACTTGTACGGTAAACGAGGTTCTTGTAAACAGAGGCGTCCCAAACATTGGGGTGGCTGTATCTTTTTGATTTTAATTTCCCTAAGCTATAGGACCATAAGTGGAAGTGCCCTAGGCTCTGTTGCTTTGTTTTTTAGATGTTTCAGGAAACACCATACACTTCTCCCGAATGTCTGTTGGCAATTTACATCCCGCCCATCAGCATAACAAGGCTCCCAGTTCTCCATGGCCTGTCCTGCCTTTCTGGATTTTACACTTTTTTCAGATGGCCCTTTTGACCGGGGGGAAGTGAGACTTCATTGTAGTGCAGATTTCCTTTGCAAGCTTGCTTGGTTGGCCAAAAAGGGCGTATGCGTTTTTTCCTGAATATATTCAGGAAAAAACGCATACGCCCTTTTTGGCCAAGTGCATCATTGTGGACGTTCTGCCTCTTTTCCTATGCTTTCAATGCAATTCCAGTCTACCTCCTGAAATCGGTTTCCTGCAATTCTGCCCCGCTTTCAAGTCCTCTTGGCAGCCTTACTTCAGTATATTTTTGGACGATAGTTGTCATTTATAACTCTGCAGGTTTGTGAATTACAGTGCCCCTGAGCTCCTTTCTTCAACTCGTTTTCTTGTGAGCTGGCCGCAACACCGCAGGATGGCTTCAGGCCCTAATCTGGTTCCGGCACGGCACGCTGAGCCTTTGGTTCTTTCCTCTTCCTGGTGGGAAATGAGAGTTAAATTTGCCCGTCCAGACACCTCCAGCTAGTCTCTCATTGGTTCTCGCTATTCCTGTTCATCTTCCGCAGAAATTGCAAACTGGGCCAAACAGGAGGTTAAAGGGACTGACTCTCCAAGTTGGGAGAGTGTTAGTAAAGCGTCTGGAATGTTGCACCCGAGTACCAGGGTACGAAAACTGAGACATATTTGAACACGTCTCCCGATCACATGGTTGATCATACTCTAGGTTCCACATGCATGTTTTAGCTGAAGGAAGAATACCTTAAACCTGGGTAGTTGAAACCCGTGGAATGGGTACCATGCAATATGACTTCAAAGGGTCTTCATTTGCTCACCGAACCTCTCCAATCCTATCACTGCTGCGTTTATGTCCCTGTACACATGCTTGATTCTCTTTCGGAGACATAGCAATCCATAGGTTTTAAGATACTTAAGAGTCAGGTACATTCTTAGGCGTTTAATATGGGGTGTTCAGTCCATTTCGTTGAGCAAGGAGTAGCTCTTGTCTATTCCATATTTGGCTTAAGGAACTTTATCTGTGCTCATTTCAATCTCTGGTTTTATGCAGCACCCCAACTCACCTTTACCCTTAAACAAGCATAAGTTGGTTTTCTAAATTTGAGACGCTGTTCTGTTCTGGAATTCAGTTCCTGTGTAGCCAAGTTGACATTCCGTGTATTACTGATATCTTATGATGTTTCTTTTTCTGTGTGACTTATTTCAGTTAGAATCATCGTACCTGAATCCACTCATTGTGCTGCTATGGGCCTGATGACCTAGATTTCACTGCTGAGTGATACTGCATTGTACGTAAGTACCACAAGTTCTTTATCCATTTTTCACTTTCTGTGATATTGAACTTGTACGGTAAACGAGGTTCTTGTAAACAGAGGCGTCCCAAACATTGGGGTGGCTGTATCTTTTTGATTTTAATTTCCCTAAGCTATAGGACCATAAGTGGAAGTGCCCTAGGCTCTGTTGCTTTGTTTTTTAGATGTTTCAGGAAACACCATACACTTCTCCCGAGTGTCTGTTGGCAATTTACATCCCGCCCATCAGCATAACAAGGCTCCCAGTTCTCCATGGCCTGTCCTGCCTTTCTGGATTTTACACTTTTTTCAGATGGCCCTTTTGACCGGGGGGAAGTGAGACTTCATTGTAGTGCAGATTTCCTTTGCAAGCTTGCTTTGTTGGCCAAAAAGGGCGTATGCGTTTTTTCCTGAATATATTCAGGAAAAAACGCATACGCCCTTTTTGGCCAAGTGCATCATTGTGGACGTTCTGCCTCTTTTCCTATGCTTTCAATGCAATTCCAGTCTACCTCCTGAAATCGGTTTCCTGCAATTCTGCCCCGCTTTCAAGTCCTCTTGGCAGCCTTACTTCAGTATATTTTTGGACGATAGTTGTCATTTATAACTCTGCAGGTTTGTGAATTACAGTGCCCCTGAGCTCCTTTCTTCAACTCGCTTTCTTGTGAGCTGGCCGCAACACCGCAGGATGGCTTCAGGCCCTAATCTGGTTCCGGCACGGCACGCTGAGCCTTTGGTTCTTTCCTGTTCCTGGTGGGAAATGGGAGTTAAATTTGCCCGTCCAGACACCTCCAGCTAGTCTCTCATTGGTTCTCGCTATTCCTGTTCATCTTCCGCAGAAATTGCAAACTGGGCCAAACAGGAGGTTAAAGGGACTGACTCTCCAAGTCGGGAGAGTGTTAGTAAAGCGTCTGGAATGTTGCACCCGAGTACCAGGGTACGAAAACTGAGACATATTTGAACACGTCTCCCGAACACATGGTTGATCATACTCTAGGTTCCACATGCATGTTTTAGCTGAAGGAAGAATACCTTAAACCTGGGTAGTTGAAACCCGTGGAATGGGTACCATGCAATATGACTTCAAAGGGTCTTCATTTGCTCACCGAACCTCTCCAATCCTATCACTGCTGCGTTTATGTCCCTGTACACATGCTTGATTCTCTTTCGGAGACATAGCAATCCATAGGTTTTAAGATACTTAAGAGTCAGGTACATTCTTAGGCGTTTAATATGCGGTGTTGAGTCCATTTCGTTGAGCAAGGAGTAGCTCTTGTCTATTCCATATTTGGCTTAAGGAACTTTATCTGTGCTCATTTCAATCTCTGGTTTTATGCAGCACCCCAACTCACCTTTACCCTTAAACAAGCATAAGTTGGTTTTCTAAATTTGAGACCCTGTTCTGTTCTGTAATTCAGTTCCTGTGTAGCCAAGTTTACATTCCGTGTATTACTGATATCTTATGATGTTTCTTTTTCTGTGTGACTTATTTCAGTTAGAATCATCGTACCTGAATCCACTCATTGTGCTGCTACGGGCCTGATGACATAGATTTCACTGCTGAGTGATACTGCATTGTACGTAAGTACCACAAGTTCTTTATCCATTTTTCACTTTCTGTGATATTGAACTTGTACGGTAAACGAGGTTCTTGTAAACAGAGGCGTCCCAAACATTGGGGTGGCTGTATCTTTTTGATTTTAATTTCCCTAAGCTATAGGACCATAAGTGGAAGTGCCCTAGGCTCTGTTGCTTTGTTTTTTAGATGTTTCAGGAAACACCATACACTTCTCCCGAGTGTCTGTTGGCAATTTACATCCCGCCCATCAGCATAACAAGGCTCCCAGTTCTCCATGGCCTGTCCTGCCTTTCTGGATTTTACACTTTTTTCAGATGGCCCTTTTGACCGGGGGGAAGTGAGACTTCATTGTAGTGCAGATTTCCTTTGCAAGCTTGCTTGGTTGGCCAAAAAGGGCGTATGCGTTTTTTCCTGAATATATTCAGGAAAAAACGCATACGCCCTTTTTGGCCAAGTGCATCATTGTGGACGTTCTGCCTCTTTTCCTATGCTTTCAATGCAATTCCAGTCTACCTCCTGAAATCGGTTTCCTGCAATTCTGCCCCGCTTTCAAGTCCTCTTGGCAGCCTTACTTCAGTATATTTTTGGACGATAGTTGTCATTTATAACTCTGCAGGTTTGTGAATTACAGTGCCCCTGAGCTCCTTTCTTCAACTCGTTTTCTTGTGAGCTGGCCGCAACACCGCAGGATGGCTTCAGGCCCTAATCTGGTTCCGGCACGGCACGCTGAGCCTTTGGTTCTTTCCTCTTCCTGGTGGGAAATGGGAGTTAAATTTGCCCGTCCAGACACCTCCAGCTAGTCTCTCATTGGTTCTCGCTATTCCTGTCCATCTTCCGCAGAAATTGCAAACTGGGCCAAACAGGAGGTTAAAGGGACTGACTCTCCAAGTCGGGAGAGTGTTAGTAAAGCGTCTGGAATGTTGCACCCGAGTACCAGGGTACGAAAACTGAGACATATTTGAACACGTCTCCCGATCACATGGTTGATCATACTCTAGGTTCCACATGCATGTTTTAGCTGAAGGAAGAATACCTTAAACCTGGGTAGTTGAAACCCGTGGAATGGGTACCATGCAATATGACTTCAAAGGGTCTTCATTTGCTCACCGAACCTCTCCAATCCTATCACTGCTGCGTTTATGTCCCTGTACACATGCTTGATTCTCTTTCGGAGACATAGCAATCCATAGGTTTTAAGATACTTAAGAGTCAGGTACATTCTTAGGCGTTTAATATGCGGTGTTGAGTCCATTTCGTTGAGCAAGGAGTAGCTCTTGTCTATTCCATATTTGGCTTAAGGAACTTTATCTGTGCTCATTTCAATCTCTGGTTTTATGCAGCACCCCAACTCACCTTTACCCTTAAACAAGCATAAGTTGGTTTTCTAAATTTGAGACCCTGTTCTGTTCTGGAATTCAGTTCCTGTGTAGCCAAGTTTACATTCCGTGTATTACTGATATCTTATGATGTTTCTTTTTCTGTGTGACTTATTTCAGTTAGAATCATCGTACCTGAATCCACTCATTGTGCTGCTACGGGCCTGATGACATAGATTTCACTGCTGAGTGATACTGCATTGTACGTAAGTACCACAAGTTCTTTATCCATTTTTCACTTTCTGTGATATTGAACTTGTACGGTAAACGAGGTTCTTGTAAACAGAGGCGTCCCAAACATTGGGGTGGCTGTATCTTTTTGATTTTAATTTCCCTAAGCTATAGGACCATAAGTGGAAGTGCCCTAGGCTCTGTTGCTTTGTTTTTTAGATGTTTCAGGAAACACCATACACTTCTCCCGAGTGTCTGTTGGCAATTTACATCCCGCCCATCAGCATAACAAGGCTCCCAGTTCTCCATGGCCTGTCCTGCCTTGCTGGATTTTACACTTTTTTCAGATGGCCCTTTTGACCGGGGGGAAGTGAGACTTCATTGTAGTGCAGATTTCCTTTGCAAGCTTGCTTGGTTGGCCAAAAAGGGCGTATGCGTTTTTTCCTGAATATATTCAGGAAAAAACGCATACGCCCTTTTTGGCCAAGTGCATCATTGTGGACGTTCTGCCTCTTTTCCTATGCTTTCAATGCAATTCCAGTCTACCTCCTGAAATCGGTTTCCTGCAATTCTGCCCCGCTTTCAAGTCCTCTTGGCAGCCTTACTTCAGTATATTTTTGGACGATAGTTGTCATTTATAACTCTGCAGGTTTGTGAATTACAGTGCCCCTGAGCTCCTTTCTTCAACTCGTTTTCTTGTGAGCTGGCCGCAACACCGCAGGATGGCTTCAGGCCCTAATCTGGTTCCGGCACGGCACGCTGAGCCTTTGGTTCTTTCCTCTTCCTGGTGGGAAATGGGAGTTAAATTTGCCCGTCCAGACACCTCCAGCTAGTCTCTCATTGGTTCTCGCTATTCCTGTTCATCTTCCGCAGAAATTGCAAACTGGGCCAAACAGGAGGTTAAAGGGACTGACTCTCCAAGTCGGGAGAGTGTTAGTAAAGCGTCTGGAATGTTGCACCCGAGTACCAGGGTACGAAAACTGAGACATATTTGAACACGTCTCCCGATCACATGGTTGATCATACTCTAGGTTCCACATGCATGTTTTAGCTGAAGGAAGAATACCTTAAACCTGGGTAGTTGAAACCCGTGGAATGGGTACCATGCAATATGACTTCAAAGGGTCTTCATTTGCTCACCGAACCTCTCCAATCCTATCACTGCTGCGTTTATGTCCCTGTACACATGCTTGATTCTCTTTCGGAGACATAGCAATCCATAGGTTTTAAGATACTTAAGAGTCAGGTACATTCTTAGGCGTTTAATATGCGGTGTTGAGTCCATTTCGTTGAGCAAGGAGTAGCTCTTGTCTATTCCATATTTGGCTTAAGGAACTTTATCTGTGCTCATTTCAATCTCTGGTTTTATGCAGCACCCCAACTCACCTTTACCCTTAAACAAGCATAAGTTGGTTTTCTAAATTTGAGACCCTGTTCTGTTCTGGAATTCAGTTCCTGTGTAGCCAAGTTGACATTCCGTGTATTACTGATATCGTATGATGTTTCTTTTTCTGTGTGACTTATTTCAGTTAGAATCATCGTACCTGAATCCACTCATTGTGCTGCTACGGGCCTGATGACATAGATTTCACTGCTGAGTGATACTGCATTGTACGTAAGTACCACAAGTTCTTTATCCATTTTTCACTTTCTGTGATATTGAACTTGTACGGTAAACGAGGTTCTTGTAAACAGAGGCGTCCCAAACATTGGGGTGGCTGTATCTTTTTGATTTTAATTTCCCTAAGCTATAGGACCATAAGTGGAAGTGCCCTAGGCTCTGTTGCTTTGTTTTTTAGATGTTTCACGAAACACCATACACTTCTCCCGAGTGTCTGTTGGCAATTTACATCCCGCCCATCAGCATAACAAGGCTCCCAGTTCTCCATGGCCTGTCCTGCCTTTCTGGATTTTACACTTTTTTCAGATGGCCCTTTTGACCGGGGGGAAGTGAGACTTCATTGTAGTGCAGATTTCCTTTGCAAGCTTGCTTGGTTGGCCAAAAAGGGCGTATGCGTTTTTTCCTGAATATATTCAGGAAAAAACGCATACGCCCTTTTTGGCCAAGTGCATCATTGTGGACGTTCTGCCTCTTTTCCTATGCTTTCAATGCAATTCCAGTCTACCTCCTGAAATCGGTTTCCTGCAATTCTGCCCCGCTTTCAAGTCCTCTTGGCAGCCTTACTTCAGTATATTTTTGGACGATAGTTGTCATTTATAACTCTGCAGGTTTGTGAATTACAGTGCCCCTGAGCTCCTTTCTTCAACTCGTTTTCTTGTGAGCTGGCCGCAACACCGCAGGATGGCTTCAGGCCCTAATCTGGTTCCGGCACGGCACGCTGAGCCTTTGGTTCTTTCCTCTTCCTGGTGGGAAATGAGAGTTAAATTTGCCCGTCCAGACACCTCCAGCTAGTCTCTCATTGGTTCTCGCTATTCCTGTTCATCTTCCGCAGAAATTGCAAACTGGGCCAAACAGGAGGTTAAAGGGACTGACTCTCCAAGTTGGGAGAGTGTTAGTAAAGCGTCTGGAATGTTGCACCCGAGTACCAGGGTACGAAAACTGAGACATATTTGAACACGTCTCCCGATCACATGGTTGATCATACTCTAGGTTCCACATGCATGTTTTAGCTGAAGGAAGAATACCTTAAACCTGGGTAGTTGAAACCCGTGGAATGGGTACCATGCAATATGACTTCAAAGGGTCTTCATTTGCTCACCGAACCTCTCCAATCCTATCACTGCTGCGTTTATGTCCCTGTACACATGCTTGATTCTCTTTCGGAGACATAGCAATCCATAGGTTTTAAGATACTTAAGAGTCAGGTACATTCTTAGGCGTTTAATATGGGGTGTTCAGTCCATTTCGTTGAGCAAGGAGTAGCTCTTGTCTATTCCATATTTGGCTTAAGGAACTTTATCTGTGCTCATTTCAATCTCTGGTTTTATGCAGCACCCCAACTCACCTTTACCCTTAAACAAGCATAAGTTGGTTTTCTAAATTTGAGACGCTGTTCTGTTCTGGAATTCAGTTCCTGTGTAGCCAAGTTGACATTCCGTGTATTACTGATATCTTATGATGTTTCTTTTTCTGTGTGACTTATTTCAGTTAGAATCATCGTACCTGAATCCACTCATTGTGCTGCTATGGGCCTGATGACCTAGATTTCACTGCTGAGTGATACTGCATTGTACGTAAGTACCACAAGTTCTTTATCCATTTTTCACTTTCTGTGATATTGAACTTGTACGGTAAACGAGGTTCTTGTAAACAGAGGCGTCCCAAACATTGGGGTGGCTGTATCTTTTTGATTTTAATTTCCCTAAGCTATAGGACCATAAGTGGAAGTGCCCTAGGCTCTGTTGCTTTGTTTTTTAGATGTTTCAGGAAACACCATACACTTCTCCCGAGTGTCTGTTGGCAATTTACATCCCGCCCATCAGCATAACAAGGCTCCCAGTTCTCCATGGCCTGTCCTGCCTTTCTGGATTTTACACTTTTTTCAGATGGCCCTTTTGACCGGGGGGAAGTGAGACTTCATTGTAGTGCAGATTTCCTTTGCAAGCTTGCTTTGTTGGCCAAAAAGGGCGTATGCGTTTTTTCCTGAATATATTCAGGAAAAAACGCATACGCCCTTTTTGGCCAAGTGCATCATTGTGGACGTTCTGCCTCTTTTCCTATGCTTTCAATGCAATTCCAGTCTACCTCCTGAAATCGGTTTCCTGCAATTCTGCCCCGCTTTCAAGTCCTCTTGGCAGCCTTACTTCAGTATATTTTTGGACGATAGTTGTCATTTATAACTCTGCAGGTTTGTGAATTACAGTGCCCCTGAGCTCCTTTCTTCAACTCGCTTTCTTGTGAGCTGGCCGCAACACCGCAGGATGGCTTCAGGCCCTAATCTGGTTCCGGCACGGCATGCTGAGCCTTTGGTTCTTTCCTGTTCCTGGTGGGAAATGGGAGTTAAATTTGCCCGTCCAGACACCTCCAGCTAGTCTCTCATTGGTTCTCGCTATTCCTGTTCATCTTCCGCAGAAATTGCAAACTGGGCCAAACAGGAGGTTAAAGGGACTGACTCTCCAAGTCGGGAGAGTGTTAGTAAAGCGTCTGGAATGTTGCACCCGAGTACCAGGGTACGAAAACTGAGACATATTTGAACACGTCTCCCGAACACATGGTTGATCATACTCTAGGTTCCACATGCATGTTTTAGCTGAAGGAAGAATACCTTAAACCTGGGTAGTTGAAACCCGTGGAATGGGTACCATGCAATATGACTTCAAAGGGTCTTCATTTGCTCACCGAACCTCTCCAATCCTATCACTGCTGCGTTTATGTCCCTGTACACATGCTTGATTCTCTTTCGGAGACATAGCAATCCATAGGTTTTAAGATACTTAAGAGTCAGGTACATTCTTAGGCGTTTAATATGCGGTGTTGAGTCCATTTCGTTGAGCAAGGAGTAGCTCTTGTCTATTCCATATTTGGCTTAAGGAACTTTATCTGTGCTCATTTCAATCTCTGGTTTTATGCAGCACCCCAACTCACCTTTACCCTTAAACAAGCATAAGTTGGTTTTCTAAATTTGAGACCCTGTTCTGTTCTGTAATTCAGTTCCTGTGTAGCCAAGTTTACATTCCGTGTATTACTGATATCTTATGATGTTTCTTTTTCTGTGTGACTTATTTCAGTTAGAATCATCGTACCTGAATCCACTCATTGTGCTGCTACGGGCCTGATGACATAGATTTCACTGCTGAGTGATACTGCATTGTACGTAAGTACCACAAGTTCTTTATCCATTTTTCACTTTCTGTGATATTGAACTTGTACGGTAAACGAGGTTCTTGTAAACAGAGGCGTCCCAAACATTGGGGTGGCTGTATCTTTTTGATTTTAATTTCCCTAAGCTATAGGACCATAAGTGGAAGTGCCCTAGGCTCTGTTGCTTTGTTTTTTAGATGTTTCAGGAAACACCATACACTTCTCCCGAGTGTCTGTTGGCAATTTACATCCCGCCCATCAGCATAACAAGGCTCCCAGTTCTCCATGGCCTGTCCTGCCTTTCTGGATTTTACACTTTTTTCAGATGGCCCTTTTGACCGGGGGGAAGTGAGACTTCATTGTAGTGCAGATTTCCTTTGCAAGCTTGCTTGGTTGGCCAAAAAGGGCGTATGCGTTTTTTCCTGAATATATTCAGGAAAAAACGCATACGCCCTTTTTGGCCAAGTGCATCATTGTGGACGTTCTGCCTCTTTTCCTATGCTTTCAATGCAATTCCAGTCTACCTCCTGAAATCGGTTTCCTGCAATTCTGCCCCGCTTTCAAGTCCTCTTGGCAGCCTTACTTCAGTATATTTTTGGACGATAGTTGTCATTTATAACTCTGCAGGTTTGTGAATTACAGTGCCCCTGAGCTCCTTTCTTCAACTCGTTTTCTTGTGAGCTGGCCGCAACACCGCAGGATGGCTTCAGGCCCTAATCTGGTTCCGGCACGGCACGCTGAGCCTTTGGTTCTTTCCTCTTCCTGGTGGGAAATGGGAGTTAAATTTGCCCGTCCAGACACCTCCAGCTAGTCTCTCATTGGTTCTCGCTATTCCTGTCCATCTTCCGCAGAAATTGCAAACTGGGCCAAACAGGAGGTTAAAGGGACTGACTCTCCAAGTCGGGAGAGTGTTAGTAAAGCGTCTGGAATGTTGCACCCGAGTACCAGGGTACGAAAACTGAGACATATTTGAACACGTCTCCCGATCACATGGTTGATCATACTCTAGGTTCCACATGCATGTTTTAGCTGAAGGAAGAATACCTTAAACCTGGGTAGTTGAAACCCGTGGAATGGGTACCATGCAATATGACTTCAAAGGGTCTTCATTTGCTCACCGAACCTCTCCAATCCTATCACTGCTGCGTTTATGTCCCTGTACACATGCTTGATTCTCTTTCGGAGACATAGCAATCCATAGGTTTTAAGATACTTAAGAGTCAGGTACATTCTTAGGCGTTTAATATGCGGTGTTGAGTCCATTTCGTTGAGCAAGGAGTAGCTCTTGTCTATTCCATATTTGGCTTAAGGAACTTTATCTGTGCTCATTTCAATCTCTGGTTTTATGCAGCACCCCAACTCACCTTTACCCTTAAACAAGCATAAGTTGGTTTTCTAAATTTGAGACCCTGTTCTGTTCTGGAATTCAGTTCCTGTGTAGCCAAGTTTACATTCCGTGTATTACTGATATCTTATGATGTTTCTTTTTCTGTGTGACTTATTTCAGTTAGAATCATCGTACCTGAATCCACTCATTGTGCTGCTACGGGCCTGATGACATAGATTTCACTGCTGAGTGATACTGCATTGTACGTAAGTACCACAAGTTCTTTATCCATTTTTCACTTTCTGTGATATTGAACTTGTACGGTAAACGAGGTTCTTGTAAACAGAGGCGTCCCAAACATTGGGGTGGCTGTATCTTTTTGATTTTAATTTCCCTAAGCTATAGGACCATAAGTGGAAGTGCCCTAGGCTCTGTTGCTTTGTTTTTTAGATGTTTCAGGAAACACCATACACTTCTCCCGAGTGTCTGTTGGCAATTTACATCCCGCCCATCAGCATAACAAGGCTCCCAGTTCTCCATGGCCTGTCCTGCCTTGCTGGATTTTACACTTTTTTCAGATGGCCCTTTTGACCGGGGGGAAGTGAGACTTCATTGTAGTGCAGATTTCCTTTGCAAGCTTGCTTGGTTGGCCAAAAAGGGCGTATGCGTTTTTTCCTGAATATATTCAGGAAAAAACGCATACGCCCTTTTTGGCCAAGTGCATCATTGTGGACGTTCTGCCTCTTTTCCTATGCTTTCAATGCAATTCCAGTCTACCTCCTGAAATCGGTTTCCTGCAATTCTGCCCCGCTTTCAAGTCCTCTTGGCAGCCTTACTTCAGTATATTTTTGGACGATAGTTGTCATTTATAACTCTGCAGGTTTGTGAATTACAGTGCCCCTGAGCTCCTTTCTTCAACTCGTTTTCTTGTGAGCTGGCCGCAACACCGCAGGATGGCTTCAGGCCCTAATCTGGTTCCGGCACGGCACGCTGAGCCTTTGGTTCTTTCCTCTTCCTGGTGGGAAATGGGAGTTAAATTTGCCCGTCCAGACACCTCCAGCTAGTCTCTCATTGGTTCTCGCTATTCCTGTTCATCTTCCGCAGAAATTGCAAACTGGGCCAAACAGGAGGTTAAAGGGACTGACTCTCCAAGTCGGGAGAGTGTTAGTAAAGCGTCTGGAATGTTGCACCCGAGTACCAGGGTACGAAAACTGAGACATATTTGAACACGTCTCCCGATCACATGGTTGATCATACTCTAGGTTCCACATGCATGTTTTAGCTGAAGGAAGAATACCTTAAACCTGGGTAGTTGAAACCCGTGGAATGGGTACCATGCAATATGACTTCAAAGGGTCTTCATTTGCTCACCGAACCTCTCCAATCCTATCACTGCTGCGTTTATGTCCCTGTACACATGCTTGATTCTCTTTCGGAGACATAGCAATCCATAGGTTTTAAGATACTTAAGAGTCAGGTACATTCTTAGGCGTTTAATATGCGGTGTTGAGTCCATTTCGTTGAGCAAGGAGTAGCTCTTGTCTATTCCATATTTGGCTTAAGGAACTTTATCTGTGCTCATTTCAATCTCTGGTTTTATGCAGCACCCCAACTCACCTTTACCCTTAAACAAGCATAAGTTGGTTTTCTAAATTTGAGACCCTGTTCTGTTCTGGAATTCAGTTCCTGTGTAGCCAAGTTGACATTCCGTGTATTACTGATATCGTATGATGTTTCTTTTTCTGTGTGACTTATTTCAGTTAGAATCATCGTACCTGAATCCACTCATTGTGCTGCTACGGGCCTGATGACATAGATTTCACTGCTGAGTGATACTGCATTGTACGTAAGTACCACAAGTTCTTTATCCATTTTTCACTTTCTGTGATATTGAACTTGTACGGTAAACGAGGTTCTTGTAAACAGAGGCGTCCCAAACATTGGGGTGGCTGTATCTTTTTGATTTTAATTTCCCTAAGCTATAGGACCATAAGTGGAAGTGCCCTAGGCTCTGTTGCTTTGTTTTTTAGATGTTTCACGAAACACCATACACTTCTCCCGAGTGTCTGTTGGCAATTTACATCCCGCCCATCAGCATAACAAGGCTCCCAGTTCTCCATGGCCTGCCCTGCCTTTCTGGATTTTACACTTTTTTCAGATGGCCCTTTTGACCGGGGGGAAGTGAGACTTCATTGTAGTGCAGATTTCCTTTGCAAGCTTGCTTGGTTGGCCAAAAAGGGCGTATGCGTTTTTTCCTGAATATATTCAGGAAAAAACGCATACGCCCTTTTTGGCCAAGTGCATCATTGTGGACGTTCTGCCTCTTTTCCTATGCTTTCAATGCAATTCCAGTCTACCTCCTGAAATCGGTTTCCTGCAATTCTGCCCCGCTTTCAAGTCCTCTTGGAAGCCTTACTTCAGTATATTTTTGGACGATAGTTGTCATTTATAACTCTGCAGGTTTGTGAATTACAGTGCCCCTGAGCTCCTTTCTTCAACTCGTTTTCTTGTGAGCTGGCCGCAACACCGCAGGATGGCTTCAGGCCCTAATCTGGTTCCGGCACGGCACGCTGAGCCTTTGGTTCTTTCCTCTTCCTGGTGGGAAATGGGAGTTAAATTTGCCCGTCCAGACACCTCCAGCTAGTCTCTCATTGGTTCTCGCTATTCCTGTTCATCTTCCGCAGAAATTGCAAACTGGGCCAAACAGGAGGTTAAAGGGACTGACTCTCCAAGTCGGGAGAGTGTTAGTAAAGCGTCTGGAATGTTGCACCCGAGTACCAGGGTACGAAAACTGAGACATATTTTAACACGTCTCCCGATCACATGGTTGATCATACTCTAGGTTCCACATGCATGTTTTAGCTGAAGGAAGAATACCTTAAACCTGGGTAGTTGAAACCCGTGGAATGGGTACCATGCAATATGACTTCAAAGGGTCTTCATTTGCTCACCGAACCTCTCCAATCCTATCACTGCTGCGTTTATGTCCCTGTACACATGCTTGATTCTCTTTCGGAGACATAGCAATCCATAGGTTTTAAGATACTTAAGAGTCAGGTACATTCTTAGGCGTTTAATATGGGGTGTTGAGTCCATTTCGTTGAGCAAGGAGTAGCTCTTGTCTATTCCATATTTGGCTTAAGGAACTTTATCTGTGCTCATTTCAATCTCTGGTTTTATGCAGCACCCCAACTCACCTTTACCCTTAAACAAGCATAAGTTGGTTTTCTAAATTTGAGACCCTGTTCTGTTCTGTAATTCAGTTCCTGTGTAGCCAAGTTGACATTCCGTGTATTACTGATATCGTATGATGTTTCTTTTTCTGTGTGACTTATTTCAGTTAGAATCACCGTACCTGAATCCACTCATTGTGCTGCTACGGGCCTGATGACATAGATTTCACTGCTGAGTGATACTGCATTGTACGTAAGTACCACAAGTTCTTTATGCATTTTTCACTTTCTGTGATATTGAACTTGTACGGTAAACGAGGTTCTTGTAAACAGAGGCGTCCCAAACATTGGGGTGGCTGTATCTTTTTGATTTTAATTTCCCTAAGCTATAGGACCATAAGTGGAAGTGCCCTAGGCTCTGTTGCTTTGTTTTTTAGATGTTTCAGGAAACACCATACACTTCTCCCGAGTGTCTGTTGGCAATTTACATCCCGCCCATCAGCATAACAAGGCTCCCAGTTCTCCATGGCCTGTCCTGCCTTTCTGGATTTTACACTTTTTTCAGATGGCCCTTTTGACCGGGGGAAGTGAGACTTCATTGTAGTGCAGATTTCCTTTGCAAGCTTGCTTGGTTGGCCAAAAAGGGCGTATGCGTTTTTTCCTGAATATATTCAGGAAAAAACGCATACGCCCTTTTTGGCCAAGTGCATCATTGTGGACGTTCTGCCTCTTTTCCTATGCTTTCAATGCAATTCCAGTCTACCTCCTGAAATCGGTTTCCTGCAATTCTGCCCCGCTTTCAAGTCCTCTTGGCAGCCTTACTTCAGTATATTTTTGGACGATAGTTGTCATTTATAACTCTGCAGGTTTGTGAATTACAGTGCCCCTGAGCTCCTTTCTTCAACTCGTTTTCTTGTGAGCTGGCCGCAACACCGCAGGATGGCTTCAGGCCCTAATCTGGTTCCGGCACGGCACACTGAGCCTTTGGTTCTTTCCTCTTCCTGGTGGGAAATGGGAGTTAAATTTGCCCGTCCAGACACCTCCAGCTAGTCTCTCATTGGTTCTCGCTATTCCTGTTCATCTTCCGCAGAAATTGCAAACTGGGCCAAACAGGAGGTTAAAGGGACTGACTCTCCAAGTCGGGAGAGTGTTAGTAAAGCGTCTGGAATGTTGCACCCGAGTACCAGGGTACGAAAACTGAGACATATTTGAACACGTCTCCCGATCACATGGTTGATCATACTCTAGGTTCCACATGCATGTTTTAGCTGAAGGAAGAATACCTTAAACCTGGGTAGTTGAAACCCGTGGAATGGGTACCATGCAATATGACTTCAAAGGGTCTTCATTTGCTCACCGAACCTCTCCAATCCTATCACTGCTGCGTTTATGTCCCTGTACACATGCTTGATTCTCTTTCGGAGACATAGCAATCCATAGGTTTTAAGATACTTAAGAGTCAGGTACATTCTTAGGCGTTTAATATGCGGTGTTGAGTCCATTTCGTTGAGCAAGGAGTAGCTCTTGTCTATTCCATATTTGGCTTAAGGAACTTTATCTGTGCTCATTTCAATCTCTGGTTTTATGCAGCACCCCAACTCACCTTTACCCTTAAACAAGCATAAGTTGGTTTTCTAAATTTGAGACCCTGTTCTGTTCTGTAATTCAGTTCCTGTGTAGCCAAGTTTACATTCCGTGTATTACTGATATCGTATGATGTTTCTTTTTCTGTGTGACTTATTTCAGTTAGAATCATCGTACCTGAATCCACTCATTGTGCTGCTACGGGCCTGATGACCTAGATTTCACTGCTGAGTGATACTGCATTGTACGTAAGTACCACAAGTTCTTTATCCATTTTTCACTTTCTGTGATATTGAACTTGTACGGTAAACGAGGTTCTTGTAAACAGAGGCGTCCCAAACATTGGGGTGGCTGTATCTTTTTGATTTTAATTTCCCTAAGCTATAGGACCATAAGTGGAAGTGCCCTAGGCTCTGTTGCTTTGTTTTTTAGATGTTTCAGGAAACACCATACACTTCTCCCGAGTGTCTGTTGGCAATTTACATCCCGCCCATCAGCATAACAAGGCTCCCAGTTCTCCATGGCCTGTCCTGCCTTTCTGGATTTTACACTTTTCTCAGATGGCCCTTTTGACCGGGGGGAAGTGAGACTTCATTGTAGTGCAGATTTCCTTTGCAAGCTTGCTTGGTTGGCCAAAAAGGGCGTATGCGTTTTTTCCTGAATATATTCAGGAAAAAACGCATACGCCCTTTTTGGCCAAGTGCATCATTGTGGACGTTCTGCCTCTTTTCCTATGCTTTCAATGCAATTCCAGTCTACCTCCTGAAATCGGTTTCCTGCAATTCTGCCCCGCTTTCAAGTCCTCTTGGCAGCCTTACTTCAGTATATTTTTGGACGATAGTTGTCATTTATAACTCTGCAGGTTTGTGAATTACAGTGCCCCTGAGCTCCTTTCTTCAACTCGTTTTCTTGTGAGCTGGCCGCAACACCGCAGGATGGCTTCAGGCCCTAATCTGGTTCCGGCACGGCACGCTGAGCCTTTGGTTCTTTCCTCTTCCTGGTGGGAAATGAGAGTTAAATTTGCCCGTCCAGACACCTCCAGCTAGTCTCTCATTGGTTCTCGCTATTCCTGTCCATCTTCCGCAGAAATTGCAAACTGGGCCAAACAGGAGGTTAAAGGGACTGACTCTCCAAGTCGGGAGAGTGTTAGTAAAGCGTCTGGAATGTTGCACCCGAGTACCAGGGTACGAAAACTGAGACATATTTGAACACGTCTCCCGATCACATGGTTGATCATACTCTAGGTTCCACATGCATGTTTTAGCTGAAGGAAGAATACCTTAAACCTGGGTAGTTGAAACCCGTGGAATGGGTACCATGCAATATGACTTCAAAGGCTCTTCATTTGCTCACCGAACCTCTCCAATCCTATCACTGCTGCGTTTATGTCCCTGTACACATGCTTGATTCTCTTTCGGAGACATAGCAATCCATAGGTTTTAAGATACTTAAGAGTCAGGTACATTCTTAGGCGTTTAATATGCGGTGTTGAGTCCATTTCGTTGAGCAAGGAGTAGCTCTTGTCTATTCCATATTTGGCTTAAGGAACTTTATCTGTGCTCATTTCAATCTCTGGTTTTATGCAGCACCCCAACTCACCTTTACCCTTAAACAAGCATAAGTTGGTTTTCTAAATTTGAGACCCTGTTCTGTTCTGTAATTCAGTTCCTGTGTAGCCAAGTTTACATTCCGTGTATTACTGATATCGTATGATGTTTCTTTTTCTGTGTGACTTATTTCAGTTAGAATCATCGTACCTGAATCCACTCATTGTGCTGCTACGGGCCTGATGACATAGATTTCACTGCTGAGTGATACTGCATTGTACGTAAGTACCACAAGTTCTTTATCCATTTTTCACTTTCTGTGATATTGAACTTGTACGGTAAACGAGGTTCTTGTAAACAGAGGCGTCCCAAACATTGGGGTGGCTGTATCTTTTTGATTTTAATTTCCCTAAGCTATAGGACCATAAGTGGAAGTGCCCTAGGCTCTGTTGCTTTGTTTTTTAGATGTTTCAGGAAACACCATACACTTCTCCCGAGTGTCTGTTGGCAATTTACATCCCGCCCATCAGCATAAGAAGGCTCCCAGTTCTCCATGGCCTGTCCTGCCTTTCTGGATTTTACACTTTTTTCAGATGGCCCTTTTGACCGGGGGGAAGTGAGACTTCATTGTAGTGCAGATTTCCTTTGCAAGCTTGCTTGGTTGGCCAAAAAGGGCGTATGCGTTTTTTCCTGAATATATTCAGGAAAAAACGCATACGCCCTTTTTGGCCAAGTGCATCATTGTGGACGTTCTGCCTCTTTTCCTATGCTTTCAATGCAATTCCAGTCTACCTCCTGAAATCGGTTTCCTGCAATTCTGCCCCGCTTTCAAGTCCTCTTGGCAGCCTTACTTCAGTATATTTTTGGACGATAGTTGTCATTTATAACTCTGCAGGTTTGTGAATTACAGTGCCCCTGAGCTCCTTTCTTCAACTCGTTTTCTTGTGAGCTGGCCTCAACACCGCAGGATGGCTTCAGGCCCTAATCTGGTTCCGGCACGGCACGCTGAGCCTTTGGTTCTTTCCTCTTCCTGGTGGGAAATGAGAGTTAAATTTGCCCGTCCAGACACCTCCAGCTAGTCTCTCATTGGTTCTCGCTATTCCTGTTCATCTTCCGCAGAAATTGCAAACTGGGCCAAACAGGAGGTTAAAGGGACTGACTCTCCAAGTCGGGAGAGTGTTAGTAAAGCGTCTGGAATGTTGCACCCGAGTACCAGGGTACGAAAACTGAGACATATTTGAACACGTCTCCCGATCACATGGTTGATCATACTCTAGGTTCCACATGCATGTTTTAGCTGAAGGAAGAATACCTTAAACCTGGGTAGTTGAAACCCGTGGAATGGGTACCATGCAATATGACTTCAAAGGGTCTTCATTTGCTCACCGAACCTCTCCAATCCTATCACTGCTGCGTTTATGTCCCTGTACACATGCTTGATTCTCTTTCGGAGACATAGCAATCCATAGGTTTTAAGATACTTAAGAGTCAGGTACATTCTTAGGCGTTTAATATGCGGTGTTGAGTCCATTTCGTTGAGCAAGGAGTAGCTCTTGTCTATTCCATATTTGGCTTAAGGAACTTTATCTGTGCTCATTTCAATCTCTGGTTTTATGCAGCACCCCAACTCACCTTTACCCTTAAACAAGCATAAGTTGGTTTTCTAAATTTGAGACCCTGTTCTGTTCTGGAATTCAGTTCCTGTGTAGCCAAGTTTACATTCCGTGTATTAGTGATATCTTATGATGTTTCTTTTTCTGTGTGACTTATTTCAGTTAGAATCATCGTACCTGAATCCACTCATTGTGCTGCTACGGGCCTGATGACATAGATTTCACTGCTGAGTGATACTGCATTGTACGTAAGTACCACAAGTTCTTTATCCATTTTTCACTTTCTGTGATATTGAACTTGTACGGTAAACGAGGTTCTTGTAAACAGAGGCGTCCCAAACATTGGGGTGGCTGTATCTTTTTGATTTTAATTTCCCTAAGCTATAGGACCATAAGTGGAAGTGCCCTAGGCTCTGTTGCTTTGTTTTTTAGATGTTTCAGGAAACACCATACACTTCTCCCGAGTGTCTGTTGGCAATTTACATCCCGCCCATCAGCATAAGAAGGCTCCCAGTTCTCCATGGCCTGTCCTGCCTTTCTGGATTTTACACTTTTTTCAGATGGCCCTTTTGACCGGGGGGAAGTGAGACTTCATTGTAGTGCAGATTTCCTTTGCAAGCTTGCTTGGTTGGCCAAAAAGGGCGTATGCGTTTTTTCCTGAATATATTCAGGAAAAAACGCATACGCCCTTTTTGGCCAAGTGCATCATTGTGGACGTTCTGCCTCTTTTCCTATGCTTTCAATGCAATTCCAGTCTACCTCCTGAAATCGGTTTCCTGCAATTCTGCCCCGCTTTCAAGTCCTCTTGGCAGCCTTACTTCAGTATATTTTTGGACGATAGTTGTCATTTATAACTCTGCAGGTTTGTGAATTACAGTGCCCCTGAGCTCCTTTCTTCAACTCGTTTTCTTGTGAGCTGGCCGCAACACCGCAGGATGGCTTCAGGCCCTAATCTGGTTCCGGCACGGCACGCTGAGCCTTTGGTTCTTTCCTCTTCCTGGTGGGAAATGAGAGTTAAATTTGCCCGTCCAGACACCTCCAGCTAGTCTCTCATTGGTTCTCGCTATTCCTGTTCATCTTCCGCAGAAATGGCAAACTGGGCCAAACAGGAGGTTAAAGGGACTGACTCTCCAAGTCGGGAGAGTGTTAGTAAAGCGTCTGGAATGTTGCACCCGAGTACCAGGGTACGAAAACTGAGACATATTTGAACACGTCTCCCGATCACATGGTTGATCATACTCTAGGTTCCACATGCATGTTTTAGCTGAAGGAAGAATACCTTAAACCTGGGTAGTTGAAACCCGTGGAATGGGTACCATGCAATATGACTTCAAAGGCTCTTCATTTGCTCACCGAACCTCTCCAATCCTATCACTGCTGCGTTTATGTCCCTGTACACATGCTTGATTCTCTTTCGGAGACATAGCAATCCATAGGTTTTAAGATACTTAAGAGTCAGGTACATTCTTAGGCGTTTAATATGCGGTGTTGAGTCCATTTCGTTGAGCAAGGAGTAGCTCTTGTCTATTCCATATTTGGCTTAAGGAACTTTATCTGTGCTCATTTCAATCTCTGGTTTTATGCAGCACCCCAACTCACCTTTACCCTTAAACAAGCATAAGTTGGTTTTCTAAATTTGAGACCCTGTTCTGTTCTGTAATTCAGTACCTGTGTAGCCAAGTTTACATTCCGTGTATTACTGATATCTTATGATGTTTCTTTTTCTGTGTGACTTATTTCAGTTAGAATCATCGTACCTGAATCCACTCATTGTGCTGCTACGGGCCTGATGACATAGATTTCACTGCTGAGTGATACTGCATTGTACGTAAGTACCACAAGTTCTTTATCCATTTTTCACTTTCTGTGATATTGAACTTGTACGGTAAACGAGGTTCTTGTAAACAGAGGCGTCCCAAACATTGGGGTGGCTGTATCTTTTTGATTTTAATTTCCTTAAGCTATAGGACCATAAGTGGAAGTGCCCTAGGCTCTGTTGCTTTGTTTTTTAGATGTTTCAGGAAACACCATACACTTCTCCCCAGTGTCTGTTGGCAATTTACATCCCGCCCATCAGCATAACAAGGCTCCCAGTTCTCCATGGCCTGTCCTGCCTTTCTGGATTTTACACTTTTTTCAGATGGCCCTTTTGACCGGGGGGAAGTGAGACTTCATTGTAGTGCAGATTTCCTTTGCAAGCTTGCTTGGTTGGCCAAAAAGGGCGTATGCGTTTTTTCCTGAATATATTCAGGAAAAAACGCATACGCCCTTTTTGGCCAAGTGCATCATTGTGGACGTTCTGCCTCTTTTCCTATGCTTTCAATGCAATTCCAGTCTACCTCCTGAAATCGGTTTCCTGCAATTCTGCCCCGCTTTCAAGTCCTCTTGGCAGCCTTACTTCAGTATATTTTTGGACGATAGTTGTCATTTATAACTCTGCAGGTTTGTGAATTACAGTGCCCCTGAGCTCCTTTCTTCAACTCGTTTTCTTGTGAGCTGGCCGCAACACCGCAGGATGGCTTCAGGCCCTAATCTGGTTCCGGCACGGCACGCTGAGCCTTTGGTTCTTTCCTCTTCCTGGTGGGAAATGAGAGTTAAATTTGCCCGTCCAGACACCTCCAGCTAGTCTCTCATTGGTTCTCGCTATTCCTGTCCATCTTCCGCAGAAATTGCAAACTGGGCCAAACAGGAGGTTAAAGGGACTGACTCTCCAAGTCGGGAGAGTGTTAGTAAAGCGTCTGGAATGTTGCACCCGAGTACCAGGGTACGAAAACTGAGACATATTTGAACACGTCTCCCGATCACATGGTTGATCATACTCTAGGTTCCACATGCATGTTTTAGCTGAAGGAAGAATACCTTAAACCTGGGTAGTTGAAACCCGTGGAATGGGTACCATGCAATATGACTTCAAAGGGTCTTCATTTGCTCACCGAACCTCTCCAATCCTATCACTGCTGCGTTTATGTCCCTGTACACATGCTTGATTCTCTTTCGGAGACATAGCAATCCATAGGTTTTAAGATACTTAAGAGTCAGGTACATTCTTAGGCGTTTAATATGCGGTGTTGAGTCCATTTCGTTGAGCAAGGAGTAGCTCTTGTCTATTCCATATTTGGCTTAAGGAACTTTATCTGTGCTCATTTCAATCTCTGGTTTTATGCAGCACCCCAACTCACCTTTACCCTTAAACAAGCATAAGTTGGTTTTCTAAATTTGAGACCCTGTTCTGTTCTGTAATTCAGTTCCTGTGTAGCCAAGTTTACATTCCGTGTATTACTGATATCTTATGATGTTTCTTTTTCTGTGTGACTTATTTCAGTTAGAATCATCGTACCTGAATCCACTCATTGTGCTGCTACGGGCCTGATGACATAGATTTCACTGCTGAGTGATACTGCATTGTACGTAAGTACCACAAGTTCTTTATGCATTTTTCACTTTCTGTGATATTGAACTTGTACGGTAAACGAGGTTCTTGTAAACAGAGGCGTCCCAAACATTGGGGTGGCTGTATCTTTTTGATTTTAATTTCCCTAAGCTATAGGACCATAAGTGGAAGTGCCCTAGGCTCTGTTGCTTTGTTTTTTAGATGTTTCAGGAAACACCATACACTTCTCCTGAGTGTCTTTTGGCAATTTACATCCCGCCCATCAGCATAAGAAGGCTCCCAGTTCTCCATGGCCTGTCCTGCCTTTCTGGATTTTACACTTTTTTCAGATGGCCCTTTTGACCGGGGGGAAGTGAGACTTCATTGTAGTGCAGATTTCCTTTGCAAGCTTGCTTGGTTGGCCAAAAAGGGCGTATGCGTTTTTTCCTGAATATATTCAGGAAAAAACGCATACGCCCTTTTTGGCCAAGTGCATCATTGTGGACGTTCTGCCTCTTTTCCTATGCTTTCAATGCAATTCCAGTCTACCTCCTGAAATCGGTTTCCTGCAATTCTGCCCCGCTTTCAAGTCCTCTTGGCAGCCTTACTTCAGTATATTTTTGGACGATAGTTGTCATTTATAACTCTGCAGGTTTGTGAATTACAGTGCCCCTGAGCTCCTTTCTTCAACTCGTTTTCTTGTGAGCTGGCCGCAACACCGCAGGATGGCTTCAGGCCCTAATCTGGTTCCGGCACGGCACGCTGAGCCTTTGGTTCTTTCCTCTTCCTGGTGGGAAATGAGAGTTAAATTTGCCCGTCCAGACACCTCCAGCTAGTCTCTCATTGGTTCTCGCTATTCCTGTTCATCTTCCGCAGAAATTGCAAACTGGGCCAAACAGGAGTTTAAAGGGACTGACTCTCCAAGTCGGGAGAGTGTTAGTAAAGCGTCTGGAATGTTGCACCCGAGTACCAGGGTACGAAAACTGAGACATATTTGAACACGTCTCCCGATCACATGGTTGATCATACTCTAGGTTCCACATGCATGTTTTAGCTGAAGGAAGAATACCTTAAACCTGGGTAGTTGAAACCCGTGGAATGGGTACCATGCAATATGACTTCAAAGGCTCTTCATTTGCTCACCAAACCTCTCCAATCCTATCACTGCTGCGTTTATGTCCCTGTACACATGCTTGATTCTCTTTCGGAGACATAGCAATCCATAGGTTTTAAGATACTTAAGAGTCAGGTACATTCTTAGGCGTTTAATATGCGGTGTTGAGTCCATTTCGTTGAGCAAGGAGTAGCTCTTGTCTATTCCATATTTGGCTTAAGGAACTTTATCTGTGCTCATTTCAATCTCTGGTTTTATGCAGCACCCCAACTCACCTTTACACTTAAACAAGCATAAGTTGGTTTTCTAAATTTGAGACCCTGTTCTGTTCTGTAATTCAGTTCCTGTGTAGCCAAGTTTACATTCCGTGTATTACTGATATCGTATGATGTTTCTTTTTCTGTGTGACTTATTTCAGTTAGAATCATCGTACCTGAAGCCACTCATTGTGCTGCTACGGGCCTGATGACATAGATTTCACTGCTGAGTGATACTGCATTGTACGTAAGTACCACAAGTTCTTTATCCATTTTTCACTTTCTGTGATATTGAACTTGTACGGTAAACGAGGTTCTTGTAAACAGAGGCGTCCCAAACATTGGGGTGGCTGTATCTTTTTGATTTTAATTTCCCTAAGCTATAGGACCATAAGTGGAAGTGCCCTAGGCTCTGTTGCTTTGTTTTTTAGATGTTTCAGGAAACACCATACACTTCTCCTGAGTGTCTGTTGGCAATTTACATCCCGCCCATCAGCATAACAAGGCTCCCAGTTCTCCATGGCCTGTCCTGCCTTTCTGGATTTTACACTTTTTTCAGATGGCCCTTTTGACCGGGGGGAAGTGAGACTTCATTGTAGTGCAGATTTCCTTTGCAAGCTTGCTTGGTTGGCCAAAAAGGGCGTATGCGTTTTTTCCTGAATATATTCAGGAAAAAACGCATACGCCCTTTTTGGCCAAGTGCATCATTGTGGACGTTCTGCCTCTTTTCCTATGCTTTCAATGCAATTCCAGTCTACCTCCTGAAATCGGTTTCCTGCAATTCTGCCCCGCTTTCAAGTCCTCTTGGCAGCCTTACTTCAGTATATTTTTGGACGATAGTTGTCATTTATAACTCTGCAGGTTTGTGAATTACAGTGCCCCTGAGCTCCTTTCTTCAACTCGTTTTCTTGTGAGCTGGCCGCAACACCGCAGGATGGCTTCAGGCCCTAATCTGGTTCCGGCACGGCACGCTGAGCCTTTGGTTCTTTCCTCTTCCTGGTGGGAAATGAGAGTTAAATTTGCCCGTCCAGACACCTCCAGCTAGTCTCTCATTGGTTCTCGCTATTCCTGTCCATCTTCCGCAGAAATTGCAAACTGGGCCAAACAGGAGGTTAAAGGGACTGACTCTCCAAGTCGGGAGAGTGTTAGTAAAGCGTCTGGAATGTTGCACCCGAGTACCAGGGTACGAAAACTGAGACATATTTGAACACGTCTCCCGATCACATGGTTGATCATACTCTAGGTTCCACATGCATGTTTTAGCTGAAGGAAGAATACCTTAAACCTGGGTAGTTGAAACCCGTGGAATGGGTACCATGCAATATGACTTCAAAGGGTCTTCATTTGCTCACCGAACCTCTCCAATCCTATCACTGCTGCGTTTATGTCCCTGTACACATGCTTGATTCTCTTTCGGAGACATAGCAATCCATAGGTTTTAAGATACTTAAGAGTCAGGTACATTCTTAGGCGTTTAATATGCGGTGTTGAGTCCATTTCGTTGAGCAAGGAGTAGCTCTTGTCTATTCCATATTTGGCTTAAGGAACTTTATCTGTGCTCATTTCAATCTCTGGTTTTATGCAGCACCCCAACTCACCTTTACCCTTAAACAAGCATAAGTTGGTTTTCTAAATTTGAGACCCTATTCTGTTCTGTAATTCAGTTCCTGTGTAGCCAAGTTTACATTCCGTGTATTACTGATATCTTATGATGTTTCTTTTTCTGTGTGACTTATTTCAGTTAGAATCATCGTACCTGAATCCACTCATTGTGCTGCTACGGGCCTGATGACATAGATTTCACTGCTGAGTGATACTGCATTGTACGTAAGTACCACAAGTTCTTTATGCATTTTTCACTTTCTGTGATATTGAACTTGTACGGTAAACGAGGTTCTTGTAAACAGAGGCGTCCCAAACATTGGGGTGGCTGTATCTTTTTGATTTTAATTTCCCTAAGCTATAGGACCATAAGTGGAAGTGCCCTAGGCTCTGTTGCTTTGTTTTTTAGATGTTTCAGGAAACACCATACACTTCTCCTGAGTGTCTTTTGGCAATTTACATCCCGCCCATCAGCATAAGAAGGCTCCCAGTTCTCCATGGCCTGTCCTGCCTTTCTGGATTTTACACTTTTTTCAGATGGCCCTTTTGACCGGGGGGAAGTGAGACTTCATTGTAGTGCAGATTTCCTTTGCAAGCTTGCTTGGTTGGCCAAAAAGGGCGTATGCGTTTTTTCCTGAATATATTCAGGAAAAAACGCATACGCCCTTTTTGGCCAAGTGCATCATTGTGGACGTTCTGCCTCTTTTCCTATGCTTTCAATGCAATTCCAGTCTACCTCCTGAAATCGGTTTCCTGCAATTCTGCCCCGCTTTCAAGTCCTCTTGGCAGCCTTACTTCAGTATATTTTTGGACGATAGTTGTCATTTATAACTCTGCAGGTTTGTGAATTACAGTGCCCCTGAGCTCCTTTCTTCAACTCGTTTTCTTGTGAGCTGGCCGCAACACCGCAGGATGGCTTCAGGCCCTAATCTGGTTCCGGCACGGCACGCTGAGCCTTTGGTTCTTTCCTCTTCCTGGTGGGAAATGAGAGTTAAATTTGCCCGTCCAGACACCTCCAGCTAGTCTCTCATTGGTTCTCGCTATTCCTGTTCATCTTCCGCAGAAATTGCAAACTGGGCCAAACAGGAGGTTAAAGGGACTGACTCTCCAAGTCGGGAGAGTGTTAGTAAAGCGTCTGGAATGTTGCACCCGAGTACCAGGGTACGAAAACTGAGACATATTTGAACACGTCTCCCGATCACATGGTTGATCATACTCTAGGTTCCACATGCATGTTTTAGCTGAAGGAAGAATACCTTAAACCTGGGTAGTTGAAACCCGTGGAATGGGTACCATGCAATATGACTTCAAAGGCTCTTCATTTGCTCACCAAACCTCTCCAATCCTATCACTGCTGCGTTTATGTCCCTGTACACATGCTTGATTCTCTTTCGGAGACATAGCAATCCATAGGTTTTAAGATACTTAAGAGTCAGGTACATTCTTAGGCGTTTAATATGCGGTGTTGAGTCCATTTCGTTGAGCAAGGAGTAGCTCTTGTCTATTCCATATTTGGCTTAAGGAACTTTATCTGTGCTCATTTCAATCTCTGGTTTTATGCAGCACCCCAACTCACCTTTACACTTAAACAAGCATAAGTTGGTTTTCTAAATTTGAGACCCTGTTCTGTTCTGTAATTCAGTTCCTGTGTAGCCAAGTTTACATTCCGTGTATTACTGATATCGTATGATGTTTCTTTTTCTGTGTGACTTATTTCAGTTAGAATCATCGTACCTGAATCCACTCATTGTGCTGCTACGGGCCTGATGACATAGATTTCACTGCTGAGTGATACTGCATTGTACGTAAGTACCACAAGTTCTTTATCCATTTTTCACTTTCTGTGATATTGAACTTGTACGGTAAACGAGGTTCTTGTAAACAGAGGCGTCCCAAACATTGGGGTGGCTGTATCTTTTTGATTTTAATTTCCCTAAGCTATAGGACCATAAGTGGAAGTGCCCTAGGCTCTGTTGCTTTGTTTTTTAGATGTTTCAGGAAACACCATACACTTCTCCTGAGTGTCTGTTGGCAATTTACATCCCGCCCATCAGCATAACAAGGCTCCCAGTTCTCCATGGCCTGTCCTGCCTTTCTGGATTTTACACTTTTTTCAGATGGCCCTTTTGACCGGGGGGAAGTGAGACTTCATTGTAGTGCAGATTTCCTTTGCAAGCTTGCTTGGTTGGCCAAAAAGGGCGTATGCGTTTTTTCCTGAATATATTCAGGAAAAAACGCATACGCCCTTTTTGGCCAAGTGCATCATTGTGGACGTTCTGCCTCTTTTCCTATGCTTTCAATGCAATTCCAGTCTACCTCCTGAAATCGGTTTCCTGCAATTCTGCCCCGCTTTCAAGTCCTCTTGGCAGCCTTACTTCAGTATATTTTTGGACGATAGTTGTCATTTATAACTCTGCAGGTTTGTGAATTACAGTGCCCCTGAGCTCCTTTCTTCAACTCGTTTTCTTGTGAGCTGGCCGCAACACCGCAGGATGGCTTCAGGCCCTAATCTGGTTCCGGCACGGCACGCTGAGCCTTTGGTTCTTTCCTCTTCCTGGTGGGAAATGAGAGTTAAATTTGCCCGTCCAGACACCTCCAGCTAGTCTCTCATTGGTTCTCGCTATTCCTGTTCATCTTCCGCAGAAATTGCAAACTGGGCCAAACAGGAGGTTAAAGGGACTGACTCTCCAAGTCGGGAGAGTGTTAGTAAAGCGTCTGGAATGTTGCACCCGAGTACCAGGGTACGAAAACTGAGACATATTTGAACACGTCTCCCGATCACATGGTTGATCATACTCTAGGTTCCACATGCATGTTTTAGCTGAAGGAAGAATACCTTAAACCTGGGTAGTTGAAACCCGTGGAATGGGTACCATGCAATATGACTTCAAAGGCTCTTCATTTGCTCACCGAACCTCTCCAATCCTATCACTGCTGCGTTTATGTCCCTGTACACATGCTTGATTCTCTTTCGGAGACATAGCAATCCATAGGTTTTAAGATACTTAAGAGTCAGGTACATTCTTAGGCGTTTAATATGCGGTGTTGAGTCCATTTCGTTGAGCAAGGAGTAGCTCTTGTCTATTCCATATTTGGCTTAAGGAACTTTATCTGTGCTCATTTCAATCTCTGGTTTTATGCAGCACCCCAACTCACCTTTACACTTAAACAAGCATAAGTTGGTTTTCTAAATTTGAGACCCTGTTCTGTTCTGTAATTCAGTTCCTGTGTAGCCAAGTTTACATTCCGTGTATTACTGATATCGTATGATGTTTCTTTTTCTGTGTGACTTATTTCAGTTAGAATCATCGTACCTGAATCCACTCATTGTGCTGCTACGGGCCTGATGACATAGATTTCACTGCTGAGTGATACTGCATTGTACGTAAGTACCACAAGTTCTTTATCCATTTTTCACTTTCTGTGATATTGAACTTGTACGGTAAACGAGGTTCTTGTAAACAGAGGCGTCCCAAACATTGGGGTGGCTGTATCTTTTTGATTTTAATTTCCCTAAGCTATAGGACCATAAGTGGAAGTGCCCTAGGCTCTGTTGCTTTGTTTTTTAGATGTTTCAGGAAACACCATACACTTCTCCTGAGTGTCTGTTGGCAATTTACATCCCGCCCATCAGCATAACAAGGCTCCCAGTTCTCCATGGCCTGTCCTGCCTTTCTGGATTTTACACTTTTTTCAGATGGCCCTTTTGACCGGGGGGAAGTGAGACTTCATTGTAGTGCAGATTTCCTTTGCAAGCTTGCTTGGTTGGCCAAAAAGGGCGTATGCGTTTTTTCCTGAATATATTCAGGAAAAAACGCATACGCCCTTTTTGGCCAAGTGCATCATTGTGGACGTTCTGCCTCTTTTCCTATGCTTTCAATGCAATTCCAGTCTACCTCCTGAAATCGGTTTCCTGCAATTCTGCCCCGCTTTCAAGTCCTCTTGGCAGCCTTACTTCAGTATATTTTTGGACGATAGTTGTCATTTATAACTCTGCAGGTTTGTGAATTACAGTGCCCCTGAGCTCCTTTCTTCAACTCGTTTTCTTGTGAGCTGGCCGCAACACCGCAGGATGGCTTCAGGCCCTAATCTGGTTCCGGCACGGCACGCTGAGCCTTTGGTTCTTTCCTCTTCCTGGTGGGAAATGAGAGTTAAATTTGCCCGTCCAGACACCTCCAGCTAGTCTCTCATTGGTTCTCGCTATTCCTGTTCATCTTCCGCAGAAATTGCAAACTGGGCCAAACAGGAGGTTAAAGGGACTGACTCTCCAAGTCGGGAGAGTGTTAGTAAAGCGTCTGGAATGTTGCACCCGAGTACCAGGGTACGAAAACTGAGACATATTTGAACACGTCTCCCGATCACATGGTTGATCATACTCTAGGTTCCACATGCATGTTTTAGCTGAAGGAAGAATACCTTAAACCTGGGTAGTTGAAACCCGTGGAATGGGTACCATGCAATATGACTTCAAAGGCTCTTCATTTGCTCACCGAACCTCTCCAATCCTATCACTGCTGCGTTTATGTCCCTGTACACATGCTTGATTCTCTTTCGGAGACATAGCAATCCATAGGTTTTAAGATACTTAAGAGTCAGGTACATTCTTAGGCGTTTAATATGCGGTGTTGAGTCCATTTCGTTGAGCAAGGAGTAGCTCTTGTCTATTCCATATTTGGCTTAAGGAACTTTATCTGTGCTCATTTCAATCTCTGGTTTTATGCAGCACCCCAACTCACCTTTACCCTTAAACAAGCATAAGTTGGTTTTCTAAATTTGAGACCCTGTTCTGTTCTGTAATTCAGTTCCTGTGTAGCCAAGTTTACATTCCGTGTATTACTGATATCGTATGATGTTTCTTTTTCTGTGTGACTTATTTCAGTTAGAATCATCGTACCTGAAGCCACTCATTGTGCTGCTACGGGCCTGATGACATAGATTTCACTGCTGAGTGATACTGCATTGTACGTAAGTACCACAAGTTCTTTATCCATTTTTCACTTTCTGTGATATTGAACTTGTACGGTAAACGAGGTTCTTGTAAACAGAGGCGTCCCAAACATTGGGGTGGCTGTATCTTTTTGATTTTAATTTCCCTAAGCTATAGGACCATAAGTGGAAGTGCCCTAGGCTCTGTTGCTTTGTTTTTTAGATGTTTCAGGAAACACCATACACTTCTCCTGAGTGTCTGTTGGCAATTTACATCCCGCCCATCAGCATAACAAGGCTCCCAGTTCTCCATGGCCTGTCCTGCCTTTCTGGATTTTACACTTTTTTCAGATGGCCCTTTTGACCGGGGGGAAGTGAGACTTCATTGTAGTGCAGATTTCCTTTGCAAGCTTGCTTGGTTGGCCAAAAAGGGCGTATGCGTTTTTTCCTGAATATATTCAGGAAAAAACGCATACGCCCTTTTTGGCCAAGTGCATCATTGTGGACGTTCTGCCTCTTTTCCTATGCTTTCAATGCAATTCCAGTCTACCTCCTGAAATCGGTTTCCTGCAATTCTGCCCCGCTTTCAAGTCCTCTTGGCAGCCTTACTTCAGTATATTTTTGGACGATAGTTGTCATTTATAACTCTGCAGGTTTGTGAATTACAGTGCCCCTGAGCTCCTTTCTTCAACTCGTTTTCTTGTGAGCTGGCCGCAACACCGCAGGATGGCTTCAGGCCCTAATCTGGTTCCGGCACGGCACGCTGAGCCTTTGGTTATTTCCTCTTCCTGGTGGGAAATGAGAGTTAAATTTGCCCGTCCAGACACCTCCAGCTAGTCTCTCATTGGTTCTCGCTATTCCTGTTCATCTTCCGCAGAAATTGCAAACTGGGCCAAACAGGAGGTTAAAGGGACTGACTCTCCAAGTCGGGAGAGTGTTAGTAAAGCGTCTGGAATGTTGCACCCGAGTACCAGGGTACGAAAACTGAGACATATTTGAACACGTCTCCCGATCACATGGTTGATCATACTCTAGGTTCCACATGCATGTTTTAGCTGAAGGAAGAATACCTTAAACCTGGGTAGTTGAAACCCGTGGAATGGGTACCATGCAATATGACTTCAAAGGCTCTTCATTTGCTCACCGAACCTCTCCAATCCTATCACTGCTGCGTTTATGTCCCTGTACACATGCTTGATTCTCTTTCGGAGACATAGCAATCCATAGGTTTTAAGATACTTAAGAGTCAGGTACATTCTTAGGCGTTTAATATGCGGTGTTGAGTCCATTTCGTTGAGCAAGGAGTAGCTCTTGTCTATTCCATATTTGGCTTAAGGAACTTTATCTGTGCTCATTTCAATCTCTGGTTTTATGCAGCACCCCAACTCACCTTTACCCTTAAACAAGCATAAGTTGGTTTTCTAAATTTGAGACCCTGTTCTGTTCTGTAATTCAGTTCCTGTGTAGCCAAGTTTACATTCCGTGTATTACTGATATCGTATGATGTTTCTTTTTCTGTGTGACTTATTTCAGTTAGAATCATCGTACCTGAATCCACTCATTGTGCTGGTACGGGCCTGATGACATAGATTTCACTGCTGAGTGATACTGCATTGTACGTAAGTACCACAAGTTCTTTATCCATTTTTCACTTTCTGTGATATTGAACTTGTACGGTAAACGAGGTTCTTGTAAACAGAGGCGTCCCAAACATTGGGGTGGCTGTATCTTTTTGATTTTAATTTCCCTAAGCTATAGGACCATAAGTGGAAGTGCCCTAGGCTCTGTTGCTTTGTTTTTTAGATGTTTCAGGAAACACCATACACTTCTCCCAAGTGTCTGTTGGCAATTTACATCCCGCCCATCAGCATAAGAAGGCTCCCAGTTCTCCATGGCCTGTCCTGCCTTTCTGGATTTTACACTTTTTTCAGATGGCCCTTTTGACCGGGGGGAAGTGAGACTTCATTGTAGTGCAGATTTCCTTTGCAAGCTTGCTTGGTTGGCCAAAAAGGGCGTATGCGTTTTTTCCTGAATATATTCAGGAAAAAACGCATACGCCCTTTTTGGCCAAGTGCATCATTGTGGACGTTCTGCCTCTTTTCCTATGCTTTCAATGCAATTCCAGTCTACCTCCTGAAATCGGTTTCCTGCAATTCTGCCCCGCTTTCAAGTCCTCTTGGCAGCCTTACTTCAGTATATTTTTGGACGATAGTTGTCATTTATAACTCTGCAGGTTTGTGAATTACAGTGCCCCTGAGCTCCTTTCTTCAACTCGTTTTCTTGTGAGCTGGCCGCAACACCGCAGGATGGCTTCAGTCCCTAATCTGGTTCCGGCACGGCACGCTGAGCCTTTGGTTATTTCCTCTTCCTGGTGGGAAATGAGAGTTAAATTTGCCCGTCCAGACACCTCCAGCTAGTCTCTCATTGGTTCTCGCTATTCCTGTTCATCTTCCGCAGAAATTGCAAACTGGGCCAAACAGGAGGTTAAAGGGACTGACTCTCCAAGTCGGGAGAGTGTTAGTAAAGCGTCTGGAATGTTGCACCCGAGTACCAGGGTACGAAAACTGAGACATATTTGAACACGTCTCCCGATCACATGGTTGATCATACTCTAGGTTCCACATGCATGTTTTAGCTGAAGGAAGAATACCTTAAACCTGGGTAGTTGAAACCCGTAGAATGGGTACCATGCAATATGACTTCAAAGGCTCTTCATTTGCTCACCGAACCTCTCCAATCCTATCACTGCTGCGTTTATGTCCCTGTACACATGCTTGATTCTCTTTCGGAGACATAGCAATCCATAGGTTTTAAGATACTTAAGAGTCAGGTACATTCTTAGGCGTTTAATATGCGGTGTTGAGTCCATTTCGTTGAGCAAGGAGTAGCTCTTGTCTATTCCATATTTGGCTTAAGGAACTTTATCTGTGCTCATTTCAATCTCTGGTTTTATGCAGCACCCCAACTCACCTTTACCCTTAAGCAAGCATAAGTTGGTTTTCTAAATTTGAGACCCTGTTCTGTTCTGTAATTCAGTTCCTGTGTAGCCAAGTTTACATTCCGTGTATTACTGATATCTTATGATGTTTCTTTTTCTGTGTGACTTATTTCAGTTAGAATCATCGTACCTGAATCCACTCATTGTGCTGCTACGGGCCTGATGACATAGATTTCACTGCTGAGTGATACTGCATTGTACGTAAGTACCACAAGTTCTTTATCCATTTTTCACTTTCTGTGATATTGAACTTGTACGGTAAACGAGGTTCTTGTAAACAGAGGCGTCCCAAACATTGGGGTGGCTGTATCTTTTTGATTTTAATTTCCCTAAGCTATAGGACCATAAGTGGAAGTGCCCTAGGCTCTGTTGCTTTGTTTTTTAGATGTTTCAGGAAACACCATACACTTCTCCCGAGTGTCTGTTGGCAATTTACATCCCGCCCATCAGCATAACAAGGCTCCCAGTTCTCCATGGCCTGTCCTGCCTTTCTGGATTTTACACTTTTTTCAGATGGCCCTTTTGACCGGGGGGAAGTGAGACTTCATTGTAGTGCAGATTTCCTTTGCAAGCTTGCTTGGTTGGCCAAAAAGGGCGTATGCGTTTTTTCCTGAATATATTCAGGAAAAAACGCATACGCCCTTTTTGGCCAAGTGCATCATTGTGGACGTTCTGCCTCTTTTCCTATGCTTTCAATGCAATTCCAGTCTACCTCCTGAAATCGGTTTCCTGCAATTCTGCCCCGCTTTCAAGTCCTCTTGGCAGCCTTACTTCAGTATATTTTTGGACGATAGTTGTCATTTATAACTCTGCAGGTTTGTGAATTACAGTGCCCCTGAGCTCCTTTCTTCAACTCGTTTTCTTGTGAGCTGGCCGCAACACCGCAGGATGGCTTCAGGCCCTAATCTGGTTCCGGCACGGCACGCTGAGCCTTTGGTTCTTTCCTCTTCCTGGTGGGAAATGAGAGTTAAATTTGCCCGTCCAGACACCTCCAGCTAGTCTCTCATTGGTTCTCGCTATTCCTGTTCATCTTCCGCAGAAATTGCAAACTGGGCCAAACAGGAGGTTAAAGGGACTGACTCTCCAAGTCGGGAGAGTGTTAGTAAAGCGTCTGGAATGTTGCACCCGAGTACCAGGGTACGAAAACTGAGACATATTTGAACACGTCTCCCGATCACATGGTTGATCATACTCTAGGTTCCACATGCATGTTTTAGCTGAAGGAAGAATACCTTAAACCTGGGTAGTTGAAACCCGTGGAATGGGTACCATGCAATATGACTTCAAAGGCTCTTCATTTGCTCACCGAACCTCTCCAATCCTATCACTGCTGCGTTTATGTCCCTGTACACATGCTTGATTCTCTTTCGGAGACATAGCAATCCATAGGTTTTAAGATACTTAAGAGTCAGGTACATTCTTAGGCGTTTAATATGCGGTGTTGAGTCCATTTCGTTGAGCAAGGAGTAGCTCTTGTCTATTCCATATTTGGCTTAAGGAACTTTATCTGTGCTCATTTCAATCTCTGGTTTTATGCAGCACCCCAACTCACCTTTACCCTTAAGCAAGCATAAGTTGGTTTTCTAAATTTGAGACCCTGTTCTGTTCTGTAATTCAGTTCCTGTGTAGCCAAGTTTACATTCCGTGTATTACTGATATCGTATGATGTTTCTTTTTCTGTGTGACTTATTTCAGTTAGAATCATCGTACCTGAATCCACTCATTGTGCTGCTACGGGCCTGATGACATAGATTTCACTGCTGAGTGATACTGCATTGTACGTAAGTACCACAAGTTCTTTATCCATTTTTCACTTTCTGTGATATTGAACTTGTACGGTAAACGAGGTTCTTGTAAACAGAGGCGTCCCAAACATTGGGGTGGCTGTATCTTTTTGATTTTAATTTCCCTAAGCTATAGGACCATAAGTGGAAGTGCCCTAGGCTCTGTTGCTTTGTTTTTTAGATGTTTCAGGAAACACCATACACTTCTCCCGAGTGTCTGTTGGCAATTTACATCCCGCCCATCAGCATAACAAGGCTCCCAGTTCTCCATGGCCTGTCCTGCCTTTCTGGATTTTACACTTTTTTCAGATGGCCCTTTTGACCGGGGGGAAGTGAGACTTCATTGTAGTGCAGATTTCCTTTGCAAGCTTGCTTGGTTGGCCAAAAAGGGCGTATGCGTTTTTTCCTGAATATATTCAGGAAAAAACGCATACGCCCTTTTTGGCCAAGTGCATCATTGTGGACGTTCTGCCTCTTTTCCTATGCTTTCAATGCAATTCCAGTCTACCTCCTGAAATCGGTTTCCTGCAATTCTGCCCCGCTTTCAAGTCCTCTTGGCAGCCTTACTTCAGTATATTTTTGGACGATAGTTGTCATTTATAACTCTGCAGGTTTGTGAATTACAGTGCCCCTGAGCTCCTTTCTTCAACTCGTTTTCTTGTGAGCTGGCCGCAACACCGCAGGATGGCTTCAGGCCCTAATCTGGTTCCGGCACGGCACGCTGAGCCTTTGGTTCTTACCTCTTCCTGGTGGGAAATGAGAGTTAAATTTGCCCGTCCAGACACCTCCAGCTAGTCTCTCATTGGTTCTCGCTATTCCTGTTCATCTTCCGCAGAAATTGCAAACTGGGCCAAACAGGAGGTTAAAGGGACTGACTCTCCAAGTCGGGAGAGTGTTAGTAAAGCGTCTGGAATGTTGCACCCGAGTACCAGGGTACGAAAACTGAGACATATTTGAACACGTCTCCCGATCACATGGTTGATCATACTCTAGGTTCCACATGCATGTTTTAGCTGAAGGAAGAATACCTTAAACCTGGGTAGTTGAAACCCGTGGAATGGGTACCATGCAATATGACTTCAAAGGCTCTTCATTTGCTCACCGAACCTCTCCAATCCTATCACTGCTGCGTTTATGTCCCTGTACACATGCTTGATTCTCTTTCGGAGACATAGCAATCCATAGGTTTTAAGATACTTACTAGTCAGGTACATTCTTAGGCGTTTAATATGCGGTGTTGAGTCCATTTCGTTGAGCAAGGAGTAGCTCTTGTCTATTCCATATTTGGCTTAAGGAACTTTATCTGTGCTCATTTCAATCTCTGGTTTTATGCAGCACCCCAACTCACCTTTACCCTTAAGCAAGCATAAGTTGGTTTTCTAAATTTGAGACCCTGTTCTGTTCTGTAATTCAGTTCCTGTGTAGCCAAGTTTACATTCCGTGTATTACTGATATCTTATGATGTTTCTTTTTCTGTGTGACTTATTTCAGTTAGAATCATCGTACCTGAATCCACTCATTGTGCTGCTACGGGCCTGATGACATAGATTTCACTGCTGAGTGATACTGCATTGTACGTAAGTACCACAAGTTCTTTATCCATTTTTCACTTTCTGTGATATTGAACTTGTACGGTAAACGAGGTTCTTGTAAACAGAGGCGTCCCAAACATTGGGGTGGCTGTATCTTTTTGATTTTAATTTCCCTAAGCTATAGGACCATAAGTGGAAGTGCCCTAGGCTCTGTTGCTTTGTTTTTTAGATGTTTCAGGAAACACCATACACTTCTCCCGAGTGTCTGTTGGCAATTTACATCCCGCCCATCAGCATAACAAGGCTCCCAGTTCTCCATGGCCTGTCCTGCCTTTCTGGATTTTACACTTTTTTCAGATGGCCCTTTTGACCGGGGGGAAGTGAGACTTCATTGTAGTGCAGATTTCCTTTGCAAGCTTGCTTGGTTGGCCAAAAAGGGCGTATGCGTTTTTTCCTGAATATATTCAGGAAAAAACGCATACGCCCTTTTTGGCCAAGTGCATCATTGTGGACGTTCTGCCTCTTTTCCTATGCTTTCAATGCAATTCCAGTCTACCTCCTGAAATCGGTTTCCTGCAATTCTGCCCCGCTTTCAAGTCCTCTTGGCAGCCTTACTTCAGTATATTTTTGGACGATAGTTGTCATTTATAACTCTGCAGGTTTGTGAATTACAGTGCCCCTGAGCTCCTTTCTTCAACTCGTTTTCTTGTGAGCTGGCCGCAACACCGCAGGATGGCTTCAGGCCCTAATCTGGTTCCGGCACGGCACGCTGAGCCTTTGGTTCTTTCCTCTTCCTGGTGGGAAATGAGAGTTAAATTTGCCCGTCCAGACACCTCCAGCTAGTCTCTCATTGGTTCTCGCTATTCCTGTTCATCTTCCGCAGAAATTGCAAACTGGGCCAAACAGGAGGTTAAAGGGACTGACTCTCCAAGTCGGGAGAGTGTTAGTAAAGCGTCTGGAATGTTGCACCCGAGTACCAGGGTACGAAAACTGAGACATATTTGAACACGTCTCCCGATCACATGGTTGATCATACTCTAGGTTCCACATGCATGTTTTAGCTGAAGGAAGAATACCTTAAACCTGGGTAGTTGAAACCCGTGGAATGGGTACCATGCAATATGACTTCAAAGGGTCTTCATTTGCTCACCGAACCTCTCCAATCCTATCACTGCTGCGTTTATGTCCCTGTACACATGCTTGATTCTCTTTCGGAGACATAGCAATCCATAGGTTTTAAGATACTTAAGAGTCAGGTACATTCTTAGGCGTTTAATATGCGGTGTTGAGTCCATTTCGTTGAGCAAGGAGTAGCTCTTGTCTATTCCATATTTGGCTTAAGGAACTTTATCTGTGCTCATTTCAATCTCTGGTTTTATGCAGCACCCCAACTCACCTTTACCCTTAAACAAGCATAAGTTGGTTTTCTAAATTTGAGACCCTGTTCTGTTCTGTAATTCAGTTCCTGTGTAGCCAAGTTTACATTCCGTGTATTACTGATATCTTATGATGTTTCTTTTTCTGTGTGACTTATTTCAGTTAGAATCATCGTACCTGAATCCACTCATTGTGCTGCTACGGGCCTGATGACATAGATTTCACTGCTGAGTGATACTGCATTGTACGTAAGTACCACAAGTTCTTTATCCATTTTTCACTTTCTGTGATATTGAACTTGTACGGTAAACGAGGTTCTTGTAAACAGAGGCGTCCCAAACATTGGGGTGGCTGTATCTTTTTGATTTTAATTTCCCTAAGCTATAGGACCATAAGTGGAAGTGCCCTAGGCTCTGTTGCTTTGTTTTTTAGATGTTTCAGGAAACACCATACACTTCTCCCGAGTGTCTGTTGGCAATTTACATCCCGCCCATCAGCATAACAAGGCTCCCAGTTCTCCATGGCCTGTCCTGCCTTTCTGGATTTTACACTTTTTTCAGATGGCCCTTTTGACCGGGGGGAAGTGAGACTTCATTGTAGTGCAGATTTCCTTTGCAAGCTTGCTTGGTTGGCCAAAAAGGGCGTATGCGTTTTTTCCTGAATATATTCAGGAAAAAACGCATACGCCCTTTTTGGCCAAGTGCATCATTGTGGACGTTCTGCCTCTTTTCCTATGCTTTCAATGCAATTCCAGTCTACCTCCTGAAATCGGTTTCCTGCAATTCTGCCCCGCTTTCAAGTCCTCTTGGCAGCCTTACTTCAGTATATTTTTGGACGATAGTTGTCATTTATAACTCTGCAGGTTTGTGAATTACAGTGCCCCTGAGCTCCTTTCTTCAACTCGTTTTCTTGTGAGCTGCCCGCAACACCGCAGGATGGCTTCAGGCCCTAATCTGGTTCCGGCACGGCACGCTGAGCCTTTGGTTCTTTCCTCTTCCTGGTGGGAAATGAGAGTTAAATTTGCCCGTCCAGACACCTCCAGCTAGTCTCTCATTGGTTCTCGCTATTCCTGTCCATCTTCCGCAGAAATTGCAAACTGGGCCAAACAGGAGGTTAAAGGGACTGACTCTCCAAGTCGGGAGAGTGTTAGTAAAGCGTCTGGAATGTTGCACCCGAGTACCAGGGTACGAAAACTGAGACATATTTGAACACGTCTCCCGATCACATGGTTGATCATACTCTAGGTTCCACATGCATGTTTTAGCTGAAGGAAGAATACCTTAAACCTGGGTAGTTGAAACCCGTGGAATGGGTACCATGCAATATGACTTCAAAGGGTCTTCATTTGCTCACCGAACCTCTCCAATCCTATCACTGCTGCGTTTATGTCCCTGTACACATGCTTGATTCTCTTTCGGAGACATAGCAATCCATAGGTTGTAAGATACTTAAGAGTCAGGTACATTCTTAGGCGTTTAATATGCGGTGTTGAGTCCATTTCGTTGAGCAAGGAGTAGCTCTTGTCTATTCCATATTTGGCTTAAGGAACTTTATCTGTGCTCATTTCAATCTCTGGTTTTATGCAGCACCCCAACTCACCTTTACCCTTAAGCAAGCATAAGTTGGTTTTCTAAATTTGAGACCCTGTTCTGTTCTGTAATTCAGTTCCTGTGTAGCCAAGTTTACATTCCGTGTATTACTGATATCTTATGATGTTTCTTTTTCTGTGTGACTTATTTCAGTTAGAATCATCGTACCTGAATCCACTCATTGTGCTGCTACGGGCCTGATGACATAGATTTCACTGCTGAGTGATACTGCATTGTACGTAAGTACCACAAGTTCTTTATCCATTTTTCACTTTCTGTGATATTGAACTTGTACGGTAAACGAGGTTCTTGTAAACAGAGGCGTCCCAAACATTGGGGTGGCTGTATCTTTTTGATTTTAATTTCCCTAAGCTATAGGACCATAAGTGGAAGTGCCCTAGGCTCTGTTGCTTTGTTTTTTAGATGTTTCAGGAAACACCATACACTTCTCCCGAGTGTCTGTTGGCAATTTACATCCCGCCCATCAGCATAAGAAGGCTCCCAGTTCTCCATGGCCTGTCCTGCCTTTCTGGATTTTACACTTTTTTCAGATGGCCCTTTTGACCGGGGGGAAGTGAGACTTCATTGTAGTGCAGATTTCCTTTGCAAGCTTGCTTGGTTGGCCAAAAAGGGCGTATGCGTTTTTTCCTGAATATATTCAGGAAAAAACGCATACGCCCTTTTTGGCCAAGTGCATCATTGTGGACGTTCTGCCTCTTTTCCTATGCTTTCAATGCAATTCCAGTCTACCTCCTGAAATCGGTTTCCTGCAATTCTGCCCCGCTTTCAAGTCCTCTTGGCAGCCTTACTTCAGTATATTTTTGGACGATAGTTGTCATTTATAACTCTGCAGGTTTGTGAATTACAGTGCCCCTGAGCTCCTTTCTTCAACTCGTTTTCTTGTGAGCTGGCCGCAACACCGCAGGATGGCTTCAGGCCCTAATCTGGTTCCGGCACGGCACGCTGAGCCTTTGGTTCTTTCCTCTTCCTGGTGGGAAATGAGAGTTAAATTTGCCCGTCCAGACAACTCCAGCTAGTCTCTCATTGGTTCTCGCTATTCCTGTCCATCTTCCGCAGAAATTGCAAACTGGGCCAAACAGGAGGTTAAAGGGACTGACTCTCCAAGTCGGGAGAGTGTTAGTAAAGCGTCTGGAATGTTGCACCCGAGTACCAGGGTACGAAAACTGAGACATATTTGAACACGTCTCCCGATCACATGGTTGATCATACTCTAGGTTCCACATGCATGTTTTAGCTGAAGGAAGAATACCTTAAACCTGGGTAGTTGAAACCCGTGGAATGGGTACCATGCAATATGACTTCAAAGGGTCTTCATTTGCTCACCGAACCTCTCCAATCCTATCACTGCTGCGTTTATGTCCCTGTACACATGCTTGATTCTCTTTCGGAGACATAGCAATCCATAGGTTGTAAGATACTTAAGAGTCAGGTACATTATTAGGCGTTTAATATGCGGTGTTGAGTCCATTTCGTTGAGCAAGGAGTAGCTCTTGTCTATTCCATATTTGGCTTAAGGAACTTTATCTGTGCTCATTTCAATCTCTGGTTTTATGCAGCACCCCAACTCACCTTTACCCTTAAACAAGCATAAGTTGGTTTTCTAAATTTGAGACCCTGTTCTGTTCTGTAATTCAGTTCCTGTGTAGCCAAGTTTACATTCCGTGTATTACTGATATCTTATGATGTTTCTTTTTCTGTGTGACTTATTTCAGTTAGAATCATCGTACCTGAATCCACTCATTGTGCTGCTACGGGCCTGATGACATAGATTTCACTGCTGAGTGATACTGCATTGTACGTAAGTACCACAAGTTCTTTATCCATTTTTCACTTTCTGTGATATTGAACTTGTACGGTAAACGAGGTTCTTGTAAACAGAGGCGTCCCAAACATTGGGGTGGCTGTATCTTTTTGATTTTAATTTCCCTAAGCTATAGGACCATAAGTGGAAGTGCCCTAGGCTCTGTTGCTTTGTTTTTTAGATGTTTCAGGAAACACCATACACTTCTCCCGAGTGTCTGTTGGCAATTTACATCCCGCCCATCAGCATAAGAAGGCTCCCAGTTCTCCATGGCCTGTCCTGCCTTTCTGGATTTTACACTTTTTTCAGATGGCCCTTTTGACCGGGGGGAAGTGAGACTTCATTGTAGTGCAGATTTCCTTTGCAAGCTTGCTTGGTTGGCCAAAAAGGGCGTATGCGTTTTTTCCTGAATATATTCAGGAAAAAACGCATACGCCGTTTTTGGCCAAGTGCATCATTGTGGACGTTCTGCCTCTTTTCCTATGCTTTCAATGCAATTCCAGTCTACCTCCTGAAATCGGTTTCCTGCAATTCTGCCCCGCTTTCAAGTCCTCTTGGCAGCCTTACTTCAGTATATTTTTGGACGATAGTTGTCATTTATAACTCTGCAGGTTTGTGAATTACAGTGCCCCTGAGCTCCTTTCTTCAACTCGTTTTCTTGTGAGCTGGCCGCAACACCGCAGGATGGCTTCAGGCCCTAATCTGGTTCCGGCACGGCACGCTGAGCCTTTGGTTCTTTCCTCTTCCTGGTGGGAAATGAGAGTTAAATTTGCCCGTCCAGACACCTCCAGCTAGTCTCTCATTGGTTCTCGCTATTCCTGTCCATCTTCCGCAGAAATTGCAAACTGGGCCAAACAGGAGGTTAAAGGGACTGACTCTCCAAGTCGGGAGAGTGTTAGTAAAGCGTCTGGAATGTTGCACCCGAGTACCAGGGTACGAAAACTGAGACATATTTGAACACGTCTCCCGATCACATGGTTGATCATACTCTAGGTTCCACATGCATGTTTTAGCTGAAGGAAGAATACCTTAAACCTGGGTAGTTGAAACCCGTGGAATGGGTACCATGCAATATGACTTCAAAGGCTCTTCATTTGCTCACCGAACCTCTCCAATCCTATCACTGCTGCGTTTATGTCCCTGTACACATGCTTGATTCTCTTTCGGAGACATAGCAATCCATAGGTTTTAAGATACTTAAGAGTCAGGTACATTCTTAGGCGTTTAATATGCGGTGTTGAGTCCATTTCGTTGAGCAAGGAGTAGCTCTTGTCTATTCCATATTTGGCTTAAGGAACTTTATCTGTGCTCATTTCAATCTCTGGTTTTATGCAGCACCCCAACTCACCTTTACCCTTAAGCAAGCATAAGTTGGTTTTCTAAATTTGAGACCCTGTTCTGTTCTGTAATTCAGTTCCTGTGTAGCCAAGTTTACATTCCGTGTATTACTGATATCTTATGATGTTTCTTTTTCTGTGTGACTTATTTCAGTTAGAATCATCGTACCTGAATCCACTCATTGTGCTGCTACGGGCCTGATGACATAGATTTCACTGCTGAGTGATACTGCATTGTACGTAAGTACCACAAGTTCTTTATCCATTTTTCACTTTCTGTGATATTGAACTTGTACGGTAAACGAGGTTCTTGTAAACAGAGGCGTCCCAAACATTGGGGTGGCTGTATCTTTTTGATTTTAATTTCCCTAAGCTATAGGACCATAAGTGGAAGTGCCCTAGGCTCTGTTGCTTTGTTTTTTAGATGTTTCAGGAAACACCATACACTTCTCCCGAGTGTCTGTTGGCAATTTACATCCCGCCCATCAGCATAAGAAGGCTCCCAGTTCTCCATGGCCTGTCCTGCCTTTCTGGATTTTACACTTTTTTCAGATGGCCCTTTTGACCGGGGGGAAGTGAGACTTCATTGTAGTGCAGATTTCCTTTGCAAGCTTGCTTGGTTGGCCAAAAAGGGCGTATGCGTTTTTTCCTGAATATATTCAGGAAAAAACGCATACGCCCTTTTTGGCCAAGTGCATCATTGTGGACGTTCTGCCTCTTTTCCTATGCTTTCAATGCAATTCCAGTCTACCTCCTGAAATCGGTTTCCTGCAATTCTGCCCCGCTTTCAAGTCCTCTTGGCAGCCTTACTTCAGTATATTTTTGGACGATAGTTGTCATTTATAACTCTGCAGGTTTGTGAATTACAGTGCCCCTGAGCTCCTTTCTTCAACTCGTTTTCTTGTGAGCTGGCCGCAACACCGCAGGATGGCTTCAGGCCCTAATCTGGTTCCGGCACGGCACGCTGAGCCTTTGGTTCTTTCCTCTTCCTGGTGGGAAATGAGAGTTATATTTGCCCGTCCAGACACCTCCAGCTAGTCTCTCATTGGTTCTCGCTATTCCTGTTCATCTTCCGCAGAAATTGCAAACTGGGCCAAACAGGAGGTTAAAGGGACTGACTCTCCAAGTCGGGAGAGTGTTAGTAAAGCGTCTGGAATGTTGCACCCGAGTACCAGGGTACGAAAACTGAGACATATTTGAACACGTCTCCCGATCACATGGTTGATCATACTCTAGGTTCCACATGCATGTTTTAGCTGAAGGAAGAATACCTTAAACCTGGGTAGTTGAAACCCGTGGAATGGGTACCATGCAATATGACTTCAAAGGCTCTTCATTTGCTCACCGAACCTCTCCAATCCTATCACTGCTGCGTTTATGTCCCTGTACACATGCTTGATTCTCTTTCGGAGACATAGCAATCCATAGGTTTTAAGATACTTAAGAGTCAGGTACATTCTTAGGCGTTTAATATGCGGTGTTGAGTCCATTTCGTTGAGCAAGGAGTAGCTCTTGTCTATTCCATATTTGGCTTAAGGAACTTTATGTGTGCTCATTTCAATCTCTGGTTTTATGCAGCACCCCAACTCACCTTTACCCTTAAGCAAGCATAAGTTGGTTTTCTAAATTTGAGACCCTGTTCTGTTCTGTAATTCAGTTCCTGTGTAGCCAAGTTTACATTCCGTGTATTACTGATATCGTATGATGTTTCTTTTTCTGTGTGACTTATTTCAGTTAGAATCATCGTACCTGAATCCACTCATTGTGCTGCTACGGGCCTGATGACATAGATTTCACTGCTGAGTGATACTGCATTGTACGTAAGTACCACAAGTTCTTTATCCATTTTTCACTTTCTGTGATATTGAACTTGTACGGTAAACGAGGTTCTTGTAAACAGAGGCGTCCCAAACATTGGGGTGGCTGTATCTTTTTGATTTTAATTTCCCTAAGCTATAGGACCATAAGTGGAAGTGCCCTAGGCTCTGTTGCTTTGTTTTTTAGATGTTTCAGGAAACACCATACACTTCTCCCGAGTGTCTGTTGGCAATTTACATCCCGCCCATCAGCATAACAAGGCTCCCAGTTCTCCATGGCCTGTCCTGCCTTTCTGGATTTTACACTTTTTTCAGATGGCCCTTTTGACCGGGGGGAAGTGAGACTTCATTGTAGTGCAGATTTCCTTTGCAAGCTTGCTTGGTTGGCCAAAAAGGGCGTATGCGTTTTTTCCTGAATATATTCAGGAAAAAACGCATACGCCCTTTTTGGCCAAGTGCATCATTGTGGACGTTCTGCCTCTTTTCCTATGCTTTCAATGCAATTCCAGTCTACCTCCTGAAATCGGTTTCCTGCAATTCTGCCCCGCTTTCAAGTCCTCTTGGCAGCCTTACTTCAGTATATTTTTGGACGATAGTTGTCATTTATAACTCTGCAGGTTTGTGAATTACAGTGCCCCTGAGCTCCTTTCTTCAACTCGTTTTCTTGTGAGCTGGCCGCAACACCGCAGGATGGCTTCAGGCCCTAATCTGGTTCCGGCACGGCACGCTGAGCCTTTGGTTCTTTCCTCTTCCTGGTGGGAAATGAGAGTTAAATTTGCCCGTCCAGACACCTCCAGCTAGTCTCTCATTGGTTCTCGCTATTCCTGTTCATCTTCCGCAGAAATTGCAAACTGGGCCAAACAGGAGGTTAAAGGGACTGACTCTCCAAGTCGGGAGAGTGTTAGTAAAGCGTCTGGAATGTTGCACCCGAGTACCAGGGTACGAAAACTGAGACATATTTGAACACGTCTCCCGATCACATGGTTGATCATACTCTAGGTTCCACATGCATGTTTTAGCTGAAGGAAGAATACCTTAAACCTGGGTAGTTGAAACCCGTGGAATGGGTACCATGCAATATGACTTCAAAGGCTCTTCATTTGCTCACCGAACCTCTCCAATCCTATCACTGCTGCGTTTATGTCCCTGTACACATGCTTGATTCTCTTTCGGAGACATAGCAATCCATAGGTTGTAAGATACTTAAGAGTCAGGTACATTCTTAGGCGTTTAATATGCGGTGTTGAGTCCATTTCGTTGAGCAAGGAGTAGCTCTTGTCTATTCCATATTTGGCTTAAGGAACTTTATCTGTGCTCATTTCAATCTCTGGTTTTATGCAGCACCCCAACTCACCTTTACCCTTAAACAAGCATAAGTTGGTTTTCTAAATTTGAGACCCTGTTCTGTTCTGTAATTCAGTTCCTGTGTAGCCAAGTTTACATTCCGTGTATTACTGATATCGTATGATGTTTCTTTTTCTGTGTGACTTATTTCAGTTAGAATCATCGTACCTGAATCCACTCATTGTGCTGCTACGGGCCTGATGACATAGATTTCACTGCTGAGTGATACTGCATTGTACGTAAGTACCACAAGTTCTTTATCCATTTTTCACTTTCTGTGATATTGAACTTGTACGGTAAACGAGGTTCTTGTAAACAGAGGCGTCCCAAACATTGGGGTGGCTGTATCTTTTTGATTTTAATTTCCCTAAGCTATAGGACCATAAGTGGAAGTGCCCTAGGCTCTGTTGCTTTGTTTTTTAGATGTTTCAGGAAACACCATACACTTCTCCCGAGTGTCTGTTGGCAATTTACATCCCGCCCATCAGCATAACAAGGCTCCCAGTTCTCCATGGCCTGTCCTGCCTTTCTGGATTTTACACTTTTTTCAGATGGCCCTTTTGACCGGGGGGAAGTGAGACTTCATTGTAGTGCAGATTTCCTTTGCAAGCTTGCTTGGTTGGCCAAAAAGGGCGTATGCGTTTTTTCCTGAATATATTCAGGAAAAAACGCATACGCCCTTTTTGGCCAAGTGCATCATTGTGGACGTTCTGCCTCTTTTCCTATGCTTTCAATGCAATTCCAGTCTACCTCCTGAAATCGGTTTCCTGCAATTCTGCCCCGCTTTCAAGTCCTCTTGGCAGCCTTACTTCAGTATATTTTTGGACGATAGTTGTCATTTATAACTCTGCAGGTTTGTGAATTACAGTGCCCCTGAGCTCCTTTCTTCAACTCGTTTTCTTGTGAGCTGGCCGCAACACCGCAGGACGGCTTCAGGCCCTAATCTGGTTCCGGCACGGCACGCTGAGCCTTTGGTTCTTTCCTCTTCCTGGTGGGAAATGGGAGTTAAATTTGCCCGTCCAGACACCTCCAGCTAGTCTCTCATTGGTTCTCGCTATTCCTGTCCATCTTCCGCAGAAATTGCAAACTGGGCCAAACAGGAGGTTAAAGGGACTGACTCTCCAAGTCGGGAGAGTGTTAGTAAAGCGTCTGGAATGTTGCACCCGAGTACCAGGGTACGAAAACTGAGACATATTTGAACACGTCTCCCGATCACATGGTTGATCATACTCTAGGTTCCACATGCATGTTTTAGCTGAAGGAAGAATACCTTAAACCTGGGTAGTTGAAACCCGTGGAATGGGTACCATGCAATATGACTTCAAAGGCTCTTCATTTGCTCACCGAACCTCTCCAATCCTATCACTGCTGCGTTTATGTCCCTGTACACATGCTTGATTCTCTTTCGGAGACATAGCAATCCATAGGTTTTAAGATACTTAAGAGTCAGGTACATTCTTAGGCGTTTAATATGCGGTGTTGAGTCCATTTCGTTGAGCAAGGAGTAGCTCTTGTCTATTCCATATTTGGCTTAAGGAACTTTATCTGTGCTCATTTCAATCTCTGGTTTTATGCAGCACCCCAACTCACCTTTACCCTTAAGCAAGCATAAGTTGGTTTTCTAAATTTGAGACCCTGTTCTGTTCTGTAATTCAGTTCCTGTGTAGCCAAGTTTACATTCCGTGTATTACTGATATCTTATGATGTTTCTTTTTCTGTGTGACTTATTTCAGTTAGAATCATCGTACCTGAATCCACTCATTGTGCTGCTACGGGCCTGATGACATAGATTTCACTGCTGAGTGATACTGCATTGTACGTAAGTACCACAAGTTCTTTATCCATTTTTCACTTTCTGTGATATTGAACTTGTACGGTAAACGAGGTTCTTGTAAACAGAGGCGTCCCAAACATTGGGGTGGCTGTATCTTTTTGATTTTAATTTCCCTAAGCTATAGGACCATAAGTGGAAGTGCCCTAGGCTCTGTTGCTTTGTTTTTTAGATGTTTCAGGAAACACCATACACTTCTCCTGAGTGTCTGTTGGCAATTTACATCCCGCCCATCAGCATAACAAGGCTCCCAGTTCTCCATGGCCTGTCCTGCCTTTCTGGATTTTACACTTTTTTCAGATGGCCCTTTTGACCGGGGGGAAGTGAGACTTCATTGTAGTGCAGATTTCCTTTGCAAGCTTGCTTGGTTGGCCAAAAAGGGCGTATGCGTTTTTTCCTGAATATATTCAGGAAAAAACGCATACGCCCTTTTTGGCCAAGTGCATCATTGTGGACGTTCTGCCTCTTTTCCTATGCTTTCAATGCAATTCCAGTCTACCTCCTGAAATCGGTTTCCTGCAATTCTGCCCCGCTTTCAAGTCCTCTTGGCAGCCTTACTTCAGTATATTTTTGGACGATAGTTGTCATTTATAACTCTGCAGGTTTGTGAATTACAGTGCCCCTGAGCTCCTTTCTTCAACTCGTTTTCTTGTGAGCTGGCCGCAACACCGCAGGATGGCTTCAGGCCCTAATCTGGTTCCGGCACGGCACGCTGAGCCTTTGGTTCTTTCCTCTTCCTGGTGGGAAATGAGAGTTAAATTTGCCCGTCCAGACACCTCCAGCTAGTCTCTCATTGGTTCTCGCTATTCCTGTCCATCTTCCGCAGAAATTGCAAACTGGGCCAAACAGGAGGTTAAAGGGACTGACTCTCCAAGTCGGGAGAGTGTTAGTAAAGCGTCTGGAATGTTGCACCCGAGTACCAGGGTACGAAAACTGAGACATATTTGAACACGTCTCCCGATCACATGGTTGATCATACTCTAGGTTCCACATGCATGTTTTAGCTGAAGGAAGAATACCTTAAACCTGGGTAGTTGAAACCCGTGGAATGGGTACCATGCAATATGACTTCAAAGGGTCTTCATTTGCTCACCGCACCTCTCCAATCCTATCAGTGCTGCGTTTATGTCCCTGTACACATGCTTGATTCTCTTTCGGAGACATAGCAATCCATAGGTTGTAAGATACTTAAGAGTCAGGTACATTCTTAGGCGTTTAATATGCGGTGTTGAGTCCATTTCGTTGAGCAAGGAGTAGCTCTTGTCTATTCCATATTTGGCTTAAGGAACTTTATCTGCGCTCATTTCAATCTCTGGTTTTATGCAGCACCCCAACTCACCTTTACCCTTAAACAAGCATAAGTTGGTTTTCTAAATTTGAGACCCTGTTCTGTTCTGTAATTCAGTTCCTGTGTAGCCAAGTTTACATTCCGTGTATTACTGATATCTTATGATGTTTCTTTTTCTGTGTGACTTATTTCAGTTAGAATCATCGTACCTGAATCCACTCATTGTGCTGCTACGGGCCTGATGACATAGATTTCACTGCTGAGTGATACTGCATTGTACGTAAGTACCACAAGTTCTTTATCCATTTTTCACTTTCTGTGATATTGAACTTGTACGGTAAACGAGGTTCTTGTAAACAGAGGCGTCCCAAACATTGGGGTGGCTGTATCTTTTTGATTTTAATTTCCCTAAGCTATAGGACCATAAGTGGAAGTGCCCTAGGCTCTGTTGCTTTGTTTTTTAGATGTTTCAGGAAACACCATACACTTCTCCCGAGTGTCTGTTGGCAATTTACATCCCGCCCATCAGCATAAGAAGGCTCCCAGTTCTCCATGGCCTGTCCTGCCTTTCTGGATTTTACACTTTTTTCAGATGGCCCTTTTGACCGGGGGGAAGTGAGACTTCATTGTAGTGCAGATTTCCTTTGCAAGCTTGCTTGGTTGGCCAAAAAGGGCGTATGCGTTTTTTCCTGAATATATTCAGGAAAAAACGCATACGCCCTTTTTGGCCAAGTGCATCATTGTGGACGTTCTGCCTCTTTTCCTATGCTTTCAATGCAATTCCAGTCTACCTCCTGAAATCGGTTTCCTGCAATTCTGCCCCGCTTTCAAGTCCTCTTGGCAGCCTTACTTCAGTATATTTTTGGACGATAGTTGTCATTTATAACTCTGCAGGTTTGTGAATTACAGTGCCCCTGAGCTCCTTTCTTCAACTCGTTTTCTTGTGAGCTGGCCGCAACACCGCAGGATGGCTTCAGGCCCTAATCTGGTTCCGGCACGGCACGCTGAGCCTTTGGTTCTTTCCTCTTCCTGGTGGGAAATGAGAGTTATATTTGCCCGTCCAGACACCTCCAGCTAGTCTCTCATTGGTTCTCGCTATTCCTGTTCATCTTCCGCAGAAATTGCAAACTGGGCCAAACAGGAGGTTAAAGGGACTGACTCTCCAAGTCGGGAGAGTGTTAGTAAAGCGTCTGGAATGTTGCACCCGAGTACCAGGGTACGAAAACTGAGACATATTTGAACACGTCTCCCGATCACATGGTTGATCATACTCTAGGTTCCACATGCATGTTTTAGCTGAAGGAAGAATACCTTAAACCTGGGTAGTTGAAACCCGTGGAATGGGTACCATGCAATATGACTTCAAAGGCTCTTCATTTGCTCACCGAACCTCTCCAATCCTATCACTGCTGCGTTTATGTCCCTGTACACATGCTTGATTCTCTTTCGGAGACATAGCAATCCATAGGTTGTAAGATACTTAAGAGTCAGGTACATTCTTAGGCGTTTAATATGCGGTGTTGAGTCCATTTCGTTGAGCAAGGAGTAGCTCTTGTCTATTCCATATTTGGCTTAAGGAACTTTATGTGTGCTCATTTCAATCTCTGGTTTTATGCAGCACCCCAACTCACCTTTACCCTTAAGCAAGCATAAGTTGGTTTTCTAAATTTGAGACCCTGTTCTGTTCTGTAATTCAGTTCCTGTGTAGCCAAGTTTACATTCCGTGTATTACTGATATCGTATGATGTTTCTTTTTCTGTGTGACTTATTTCAGTTAGAATCATCGTACCTGAATCCACTCATTGTGCTGCTACGGGCCTGATGACATAGATTTCACTGCTGAGTGATACTGCATTGTACGTAAGTACCACAAGTTCTTTATCCATTTTTCACTTTCTGTGATATTGAACTTGTACGGTAAACGAGGTTCTTGTAAACAGAGGCGTCCCAAACATTGGGGTGGCTGTATCTTTTTGATTTTAATTTCCCTAAGCTATAGGACCATAAGTGGAAGTGCCCTAGGCTCTGTTGCTTTGTTTTTTAGATGTTTCAGGAAACACCATACACTTCTCCCGAGTGTCTGTTGGCAATTTACATCCCGCCCATCAGCATAACAAGGCTCCCAGTTCTCCATGGCCTGTCCTGCCTTTCTGGATTTTACACTTTTTTCAGATGGCCCTTTTGACCGGGGGGAAGTGAGACTTCATTGTAGTGCAGATTTCCTTTGCAAGCTTGCTTGGTTGGCCAAAAAGGGCGTATGCGTTTTTTCCTGAATATATTCAGGAAAAAACGCATACGCCCTTTTTGGCCAAGTGCATCATTGTGGACGTTCTGCCTCTTTTCCTATGCTTTCAATGCAATTCCAGTCTACCTCCTGAAATCGGTTTCCTGCAATTCTGCCCCGCTTTCAAGTCCTCTTGGCAGCCTTACTTCAGTATATTTTTGGACGATAGTTGTCATTTATAACTCTGCAGGTTTGTGAATTACAGTGCCCCTGAGCTCCTTTCTTCAACTCGTTTTCTTGTGAGCTGGCCGCAACACCGCAGGATGGCTTCAGGCCCTAATCTGGTTCCGGCACGGCACGCTGAGCCTTTGGTTCTTTCCTCTTCCTGGTGGGAAATGAGAGTTAAATTTGCCCGTCCAGACACCTCCAGCTAGTCTCTCATTGGTTCTCGCTATTCCTGTTCATCTTCCGCAGAAATTGCAAACTGGGCCAAACAGGAGGTTAAAGGGACTGACTCTCCAAGTCGGGAGAGTGTTAGTAAAGCGTCTGGAATGTTGCACCCGAGTACCAGGGTACGAAAACTGAGACATATTTGAACACGTCTCCCGATCACATGGTTGATCATACTCTAGGTTCCACATGCATGTTTTAGCTGAAGGAAGAATACCTTAAACCTGGGTAGTTGAAACCCGTGGAATGGGTACCATGCAATATGACTTCAAAGGCTCTTCATTTGCTCACCGAACCTCTCCAATCCTATCACTGCTGCGTTTATGTCCCTGTACACATGCTTGATTCTCTTTCGGAGACATAGCAATCCATAGGTTGTAAGATACTTAAGAGTCAGGTACATTCTTAGGCGTTTAATATGCGGTGTTGAGTCCATTTCGTTGAGCAAGGAGTAGCTCTTGTCTATTCCATATTTGGCTTAAGGAACTTTATCTGTGCTCATTTCAATCTCTGGTTTTATGCAGCACCCCAACTCACCTTTACCCTTAAACAAGCATAAGTTGGTTTTCTAAATTTGAGACCCTGTTCTGTTCTGTAATTCAGTTCCTGTGTAGCCAAGTTTACATTCCGTGTATTACTGATATCGTATGATGTTTCTTTTTCTGTGTGACTTATTTCAGTTAGAATCATCGTACCTGAATCCACTCATTGTGCTGCTACGGGCCTGATGACATAGATTTCACTGCTGAGTGATACTGCATTGTACGTAAGTACCACAAGTTCTTTATCCATTTTTCACTTTCTGTGATATTGAACTTGTACGGTAAACGAGGTTCTTGTAAACAGAGGCGTCCCAAACATTGGGGTGGCTGTATCTTTTTGATTTTAATTTCCCTAAGCTATAGGACCATAAGTGGAAGTGCCCTAGGCTCTGTTGCTTTGTTTTTTAGATGTTTCAGGAAACACCATACACTTCTCCCGAGTGTCTGTTGGCAATTTACATCCCGCCCATCAGCATAAGAAGGCTCCCAGTTCTCCATGGCCTGTCCTGCCTTTCTGGATTTTACACTTTTTTCAGATGGCCCTTTTGACCGGGGGGAAGTGAGACTTCATTGTAGTGCAGATTTCCTTTGCAAGCTTGCTTGGTTGGCCAAAAAGGGCGTATGCGTTTTTTCCTGAATATATTCAGGAAAAAACTCATACGCCCTTTTTGGCCAAGTGCATCATTGTGGACGTTCTGCCTCTTTTCCTATGCTTTCAATGCAATTCCAGTCTACCTCCTGAAATCGGTTTCCTGCAATTCTGCCCCGCTTTCAAGTCCTCTTGGCAGCCTTACTTCAGTATAGTTTTGGACGATAGTTGTCACTTATAACTCTGCAGGTTTGTGAATTACAGTGCCCCTGAGCTCCTTTTTTCAACTCGTTTTCTTGTGAGCTGGCCGCAACACCGCAGGATGGCTTCAGGCCCTAATCTGGTTCCGGCACGGCACGCTGAGCCTTTGGTTATTTCCTCTTCCTGGTGGGAAATGGGAGTTAAATTTGCCCGTCCAGACACCTCCAGCTAGTCTCTCATTGGTTCTCGCTATTCCTGTTCATCTTCCGCAGAAATTGCAAACTGGGCCAAACAGGAGGTTAAAGGGACTGACTCTCCAAGTCGGGAGAGTGTTAGTAAAGCGTCTGGAATGTTGCACCCGAGTACCAGGGTACGAAAACTGAGACATATTTGAACACGTCTCCCGATCACATGGTTGATCATACTCTAGGTTCCACATGCATGTTTTAGCTGAAGGAAGAATACCTTAAACCTGGGTAGTTGAAACCCGTGGAATGGGTACCATGCAATATGACTTCAAAGGGTCTTCATTTGCTCACCGAACCTCTCCAATCCTATCACTGCTGCGTTTATGTCCCTGTACACATGCTTGATTCTCTTTCGGAGACATAGCAATCCATAGGTTTTAAGATACTTAAGAGTCAGGTACATTCTTAGGCGTTTAATATGCGGTGTTGAGTCCATTTCGTTGAGCAAGGAGTAGCTCTTGTCTATTCCATATTTGGCTTAAGGAACTTTATCTGTGCTCATTTCAATCTCTGGTTTTATGCAGCACCCCAACTCACCTTTACCCTTAAACAAGCATAAGTTGGTTTTCTAAATTTGAGACCCTGTTCTGTTCTGTAATTCAGTTCCTGTGTAGCCAAGTTTACATTCCGTGTATTACTGATATCGTATGATGTTTCTTTTTCTGTGTGACTTATTTCAGTTAGAATCATCGTACCTGAATCCACTCATTGTGCTGCTACGTGCCTGATGACATAGATTTCACTGCTGAGTGATACTGCATTGTACGTAAGTACCACAAGTTCTTTATCCATTTTTCACATTCTGTGATATTGAACTTATACGGTAAACGAGGTTCTTGTAAACAGAGGCGTCCCAAACATTGGGGTGGCTGTATCTTTTTGATTTTAATTTCCCTAAGCTATAGGACCATAAGTGGAAGTGCCCTAGGCTCTGTTGCTTTGTTTTTTAGATGTTTCAGGAAACACCATACACTTCTCCCGAGTGTCTGTTGGCAATTTACATCCCGCCCATCAGCATAACAAGGCTCCCAGTTCTCCATGGCCTGTCCTGCCTTTCTGGATTTTACACTTTTTTCAGATGGCCCTTTTGACCGGGGGGAAGTGAGACTTCATTGTAGTGCAGATTTCCTTTGCAAGCTTGCTTGGTTGGCCAAAAAGTGCGTATGCGTTTTTTCCTGAATATATTCAGGAAAAAACGCATACGCCCTATTTGGCCAAGTGCATCATTGTGGACGTTCTGCCTCTTTTCCTATGCTTTCAATGCAATTCCAGTCTACCTCCTGAAATCGGTTTCCTGCAATTCTGCCCCGCTTTCAAGTCCTCTTGGCAGCCTTACTTCAGTATATTTTTGGACGATAGTTGTCATTTATAACTCTGCAGGTTTGTGAATTACAGTGCCCCTGAGCTCCTTTCTTCATCTCGTTTTCTTGTGAGCTGGCCGCAACACCGCAGGATGGCTTCAGGCCCTAATCTGGTTCCGGCACGGCACGCTGAGCCTTTGGTTCTTTCCTCTTCCTGGTGGGAAATGGGAGTTAAATTTGCCCGTCCAGACACCTCCAGCTAGTCTCTCATTGGTTCTCGCTATTCCTGTTCATCTTCCGCAGAAATGGCAAACTGGGCCATACAGGAGGTTAAAGGGACTGACTCTCCAAGTCGGGAGAGTGTTAGTAAAGCGTCTGGAATGTTGCACCCGAGTACCAGGGTACGAAAACTGAGACATATTTGAACACGTCTCCCGATCACATGGTTGATCATACTCTAGGTTCCACATGCATGTTTTAGCTGAAGGAAGAATACCTTAAACCTGGGTAGTTGAAACCCGTGGAATGGGTACCATGCAATATGACTTCAAAGGGTCTTCATTTGCTCACCGAACCTCTCCAATCCTATCACTGCTGCGTTTATGTCCCTGTACACATGCTTGATTCTCTTTCGGAGACATAGCAATCCATAGGTTTTAAGATACTTAAGAGTCAGGTACATTCTTAGGTGTTTAATATGCGGTGTTGAGTCCATTTCGTTGAGCAAGGAGTAGCTCTTGTCTATTCCATATTTGGCTTAAGGAACTTTATCTGTGCTCATTTCAATCTCTGGTTTTATGCAGCACCCCAACTCACCTTTACCCTTAAACAAGCATAAGTTGGTTTTCTAAATTTGAGACCCTGTTCTGTTCTGTAATTCAGTTCCTGTGTAGCCAAGTTTACATTCCGTGTATTACTGATATCGTATGATGTTTCTTTTTCTGTGTGACTTATTTCAGTTAGAATCATCGTACCTGAATCCACTCATTGTGCTGCTACGGGCCTGATGACATAGATTTCACTGCTGAGTGATACTGCATTGTACGTAAGTACCACAAGTTCTTTATCCATTTTTCACTTTCTGTGATATTGAACTTGTACGGTAAACGAGGTTCTTGTAAACAGAGGCGTCCCAAACATTGGGGTGGCTGTATCTTTTTGATTTTAATTTCCCTAAGCTATAGGACCATAAGTGGAAGTGCCCTAGGCTCTGTTGCTTTGTTTTTTAGATGTTTCAGGAAACACCATACACTTCTCCCGAGTGTCTGTTGGCAATTTACATCCCGCCCATCAGCATAACAAGGCTCCCAGTTCTCCATGGCCTGCCCTGCCTTTCTGGATTTTACACTTTTTTCAGATGGCCCTTTTGACCGGGGGGAAGTGAGACTTCATTGTAGTGCAGATTTCCTTTGCAAGCTTGCTTGGTTGGCCAAAAAGGGCGTATGCGTTTTTTCCTGAATATATTCAGGAAAAAACGCATACGCCCTTTTTGGCCAAGTGCGTCATTGTGGACGTTCTGCCTCTTTTCCTATGCTTTCAATGCAATTCCAGTCTACCTCCTGAAATCGGTTTCCTGCAATTCTGCCCCGCTTTCAAGTCCTCTTGGCAGCCTTACTTCAGTATATTTTTGGACGATAGTTGTCATTTATAACTCTGCAGGTTTGTGAATTACAGTGCCCCTGAGCTCCTTTCTTCAACTCGTTTTCTTGTGAGCTGGCCGCAACACCGCAGGATGGCTTCAGGCCCTAATCTGGTTCCGGCACGGCACGCTGAGCCTTTGGTTCTTTCCTCTTCCTGGTGGGAAATGGGAGTTAAATTTGCCCGTCCAGACACCTCCAGCTAGTCTCTCATTGGTTCTCGCTATTCCTGTTCATCTTCCGCAGAAATTGCAAACTGGGCCAAACAGGAGGTTAAAGGGACTGACTCTCCAAGTCGGGAGAGTGTTAGTAAAGCGTCTGGAATGTTGCACCCGAGTACCAGGGTACGAAAACTGAGACATATTTGAACACGTCTCCCGATCACATGGTTGATCATACTCTAGGTTCCACATGCATGTTTTAGCTGAAGGAAGAATACCTTAAACCTGGGTAGTTGAAACCCGTGGAATGGGTACCATGCAATATGACTTCAAAGGGTCTTCATTTGCTCACCGAACCTCTCCAATCCTATCACTGCCGCGTTTATGTCCCTGTACACATGCTTGATTCTCTTTCGGAGACATAGCAATCCATAGGTTTTAAGATACTTAAGAGTCAGGTACATTCTTAGGCGTTTAATATGCGGTGTTGAGTCCATTTCGTTGAGCAAGGAGTAGCTCTTGTCTATTCCATATTTGGCTTAAGGAACTTTATCTGTGCTCATTTCAATCTCTGGTTTTATGCAGCACCCCAACTCACCTTTACCCTTAAACAAGCATAAGTTGGTTTTCTAAATTTGAGACCCTGTTCTGTTCTGTAATTCAGTTCCTGTGTAGCCAAGTTTACATTCCGTGTATTACTGATATCGTATGATGTTTCTTTTTCTGTGTGACTTATTTCAGTTAGAATCATCGTACCTGAAGCCACTCATTGTGCTGCTACGGGCCTGATGACATAGATTTCACTGCTGAGTGATACTGCATTGTACGTAAGTACCACAAGTTCTTTATCCATTTTTCACTTTCTGTGATATTGAACTTGTACGGTAAACGAGGTTCTTGTAAACAGAGGCGTCCCAAACATTGGGGTGGCTGTATCTTTTTGATTTTAATTTCCCTAAGCTATAGGACCATAAGTGGAAGTGCCCTAGGCTCTGTTGCTTTGTTTTTTAGATGTTTCAGGAAACACCATACACTTCTCCCGAGTGTCTGTTGGCAATTTACATCCCACCCATCAGCATAACAAGGCTCCCAGTTCTCCATGGCCTGTCCTGCCTTTCTGGATTTTACACTTTTTTCAGATGGCCCTTTTGACCGGGGGGAAGTGAGACTTCATTGTAGTGCAGATTTCCTTTGCAAGCTTGCTTGGTTGGCCAAAAAGGGCGTATGCGTTTTTTCCTGAATATATTCAGGAAAAAACGCATACGCCCTTTTTGGCCAAGTGCATCATTGTGGACGTTCTGCCTCTTTTCCTATGCTTTCAATGCAATTCCAGTCTACCTCCTGAAATCGGTTTCCTGCAATTCTGCCCCGCTTTCAAGTCCTCTTGGCAGCCTTACTTCAGTATATTTTTGGACGATAGTTGTCATTTATAACTCTGCAGGTTTGTGAATTACAGTGCCCCTGAGCTCCTTTCTTCAACTCGTTTTCTTGTGAGCTGGCCGCAACACCGCAGGATGGCTTCAGGCCCTAATCTGGTTCCGGCACGGCACGCTGAGCCTTTGGTTATTTCCTCTTCCTGGTGGGAAATGGGAGTTAAATTTGCCCGTCCAGACACCTCCAGCTAGTCTCTCATTGGTTCTCGCTATTCCTGTTCATCTTCCGCAGAAATTGCAAACTGGGCCAAACAGGAGGTTAAAGGGACTGACTCTCCAAGTCGGGAGAGTGTTAGTAAAGCGTCTGGAATGTTGCACCCGAGTACCAGGGTACGAAAACTGAGACATATTTGAACACGTCTCCCGATCACATGGTTGATCATACTCTAGGTTCCACATGCATGTTTTAGCTGAAGGAAGAATACCTTAAACCTGGGTAGTTGAAACCCGTGGAATGGGTACCATGCAATATGACTTCAAAGGGTCTTCATTTGCTCACCGAACCTCTCCAATCCTATCACTGCTGCGTTTATGTCCCTGTACACATGCTTGATTCTCTTTCGGAGACATAGCAATCCATAGGTTTTAAGATACTTAAGAGTCAGGTACATTCTTAGGCGTTTAATATGCGGTGTTGAGTCCATTTCGTTGAGCAAGGAGTAGCTCTTGTCTATTCCATATTTGGCTTAAGGAACTTTATCTGTGCTCATTTCAATCTCTGGTTTTATGCAGCACCCCAACTCACCTTTACCCTTAAACAAGCATAAGTTGGTTTTCTAAATTTGAGACCCTGTTCTGTTCTGTAATTCAGTTCCTGTGTAGCCAAGTTTACATTCCGTGTATTACTGATATCGTATGATGTTTCTTTTTCTGTGTGACTTATTTCAGTTAGAATCATCGTACCTGAATCCACTCATTGTGCTGCTACGTGCCTGATGACATAGATTTCACTGCTGAGTGATACTGCATTGTACGTAAGTACCACAAGTTCTTTATCCATTTTTCACATTCTGTGATATTGAACTTGTACGGTAAACGAGGTTCTTGTAAACAGAGGCGTCCCAAACATTGGGGTGGCTGTATCTTTTTGATTTTAATTTCCCTAAGCTATAGGACCATAAGTGGAAGTGCCCTAGGCTCTGTTGCTTTGTTTTTTAGATGTTTCAGGAAACACCATACACTTCTCCCGAGTGTCTGTTGGCAATTTACATCCCGCCCATCAGCATAACAAGGCTCCCAGTTCTCCATGGCCTGTCCTGCCTTTCTGGATTTTACACTTTTTTCAGATGGCCCTTTTGACCGGGGGGAAGTGAGACTTCATTGTAGTGCAGATTTCCTTTGCAAGCTTGCTTGGTTGGCCAAAAAGGGCGTATGCGTTTTTTCCTGAATATATTCAGGAAAAAACGCATACGCCCTATTTGGCCAAGTGCATCATTGTGGACGTTCTGCCTCTTTTCCTATGCTTTCAATGCAATTCCAGTCTACCTCCTGAAATCGGTTTCCTGCAATTCTGCCCCGCTTTCAAGTCCTCTTGGCAGCCTTACTTCAGTATATTTTTGGACGATAGTTGTCATTTATAACTCTGCAGGTTTGTGAATTACAGTGCCCCTGAGCTCCTTTCTTCAACTCGTTTTCTTGTGAGCTGGCCGCAACACCGCAGGATGGCTTCAGGCCCTAATCTGGTTCCGGCACGGCACGCTGAGCCTTTGGTTATTTCCTCTTCCTGGTGGGAAATGGGAGTTAAATTTGCCCGTCCAGACACCTCCAGCTAGTCTCTCATTGGTTCTCGCTATTCCTGTTCATCTTCCGCAGAAATTGCAAACTGGGCCAAACAGGAGGTTAAAGGGACTGACTCTCCAAGTCGGGAGAGTGTTAGTAAAGCGTCTGGAATGTTGCACCCGAGTACCAGGGTACGAAAACTGAGACATATTTGAACACGTCTCCCGATCACATGGTTGATCATACTCTAGGTTCCACATGCATGTTTTAGCTGAAGGAAGAATACCTTAAACCTGGGTAGTTGAAACCCGTGGAATGGGTACCATGCAATATGACTTCAAAGGGTCTTCATTTGCTCACCGAACCTCTCCAATCCTATCACTGCTGCGTTTATGTCCCTGTACACATGCTTGATTCTCTTTCGGAGACATAGCAATCCATAGGTTTTAAGATACTTAAGAGTCAGGTACATTCTTAGGCGTTTAATATGCGGTGTTGAGTCCATTTCGTTGAGCAAGGAGTAGCTCTTGTCTATTCCATATTTGGCTTAAGGAACTTTATCTGTGCTCATTTCAATCTCTGGTTTTATGCAGCACCCCAACTCACCTTTACCCTTAAACAAGCATAAGTTGGTTTTCTAAATTTGAGACCCTGTTCTGTTCTGTAATTCAGTTCCTGTGTAGCCAAGTTTACATTCCGTGTATTACTGATATCGTATGATGTTTCTTTTTCTGTGTGACTTATTTCAGTTAGAATCATCGTACCTGAAGCCACTCATTGTGCTGCTACGGGCCTGATGACATAGATTTCACTGCTGAGTGATACTGCATTGTACGTAAGTACCACAAGTTCTTTATCCATTTTTCACTTTCTGTGATATTGAACTTGTACGGTAAACGAGGTTCTTGTAAACAGAGGCGTCCCAAACATTGGGGTGGCTGTATCTTTTTGATTTTAATTTCCCTAAGCTATAGGACCATAAGTGGAAGTGCCCTAGGCTCTGTTGCTTTGTTTTTTAGATGTTTCAGGAAACACCATACACTTCTCCCGAGTGTCTGTTGGCAATTTACATCCCACCCATCAGCATAACAAGGCTCCCAGTTCTCCATGGCCTGTCCTGCCTTTCTGGATTTTACACTTTTTTCAGATGGCCCTTTTGACCGGGGGGAAGTGAGACTTCATTGTAGTGCAGATTTCCTTTGCAAGCTTGCTTGGTTGGCCAAAAAGGGCGTATGCGTTTTTTCCTGAATATATTCAGGAAAAAACGCATACGCCCTTTTTGGCCAAGTGCATCATTGTGGACGTTCTGCCTCTTTTCCTATGCTTTCAATGCAATTCCAGTCTACCTCCTGAAATCGGTTTCCTGCAATTCTGCCCCGCTTTCAAGTCCTCTTGGCAGCCTTACTTCAGTATATTTTTGGACGATAGTTGTCATTTATAACTCTGCAGGTTTGTGAATTACAGTGCCCCTGAGCTCCTTTCTTCAACTCGTTTTCTTGTGAGCTGGCCGCAACACCGCAGGATGGCTTCAGGCCCTAATCTGGTTCCGGCACGGCACGCTGAGCCTTTGGTTATTTCCTCTTCCTGGTGGGAAATGGGAGTTAAATTTGCCCGTCCAGACACCTCCAGCTAGTCTCTCATTGGTTCTCGCTATTCCTGTTCATCTTCCGCAGAAATTGCAAACTGGGCCAAACAGGAGGTTAAAGGGACTGACTCTCCAAGTCGGGAGAGTGTTAGTAAAGCGTCTGGAATGTTGCACCCGAGTACCAGGGTACGAAAACTGAGACATATTTGAACACGTCTCCCGATCACATGGTTGATCATACTCTAGGTTCCACATGCATGTTTTAGCTGAAGGAAGAATACCTTAAACCTGGGTAGTTGAAACCCGTGGAATGGGTACCATGCAATATGACTTCAAAGGGTCTTCATTTGCTCACCGAACCTCTCCAATCCTATCACTGCTGCGTTTATGTCCCTGTACACATGCTTGATTCTCTTTCGGAGACATAGCAATCCATAGGTTTTAAGATACTTAAGAGTCAGGTACATTCTTAGGCGTTTAATATGCGGTGTTGAGTCCATTTCGTTGAGCAAGGAGTAGCTCTTGTCTATTCCATATTTGGCTTAAGGAACTTTATCTGTGCTCATTTCAATCTCTGGTTTTATGCAGCACCCCAACTCACCTTTACCCTTAAACAAGCATAAGTTGGTTTTCTAAATTTGAGACCCTGTTCTGTTCTGTAATTCAGTTCCTGTGTAGCCAAGTTTACATTCCGTGTATTACTGATATCGTATGATGTTTCTTTTTCTGTGTGACTTATTTCAGTTAGAATCATCGTACCTGAATCCACTCATTGTGCTGCTACGTGCCTGATGACATAGATTTCACTGCTGAGTGATACTGCATTGTACGTAAGTACCACAAGTTCTTTATCCATTTTTCACATTCTGTGATATTGAACTTGTACGGTAAACGAGGTTCTTGTAAACAGAGGCGTCCCAAACATTGGGGTGGCTGTATCTTTTTGATTTTAATTTCCCTAAGCTATAGGACCATAAGTGGAAGTGCCCTAGGCTCTGTTGCTTTGTTTTTTAGATGTTTCAGGAAACACCATACACTTCTCCCGAGTGTCTGTTGGCAATTTACATCCCGCCCATCAGCATAACAAGGCTCCCAGTTCTCCATGGCCTGTCCTGCCTTTCTGGATTTTACACTTTTTTCAGATGGCCCTTTTGACCGGGGGGAAGTGAGACTTCATTGTAGTGCAGATTTCCTTTGCAAGCTTGCTTGGTTGGCCAAAAAGTGCGTATGCGTTTTTTCCTGAATATATTCAGGAAAAAACGCATACGCCCTATTTGGCCAAGTGCATCATTGTGGACGTTCTGCCTCTTTTCCTATGCTTTCAATGCAATTCCAGTCTACCTCCTGAAATCGGTTTCCTGCAATTCTGCCCCGCTTTCAAGTCCTCTTGGCAGCCTTACTTCAGTATATTTTTGGACGATAGTTGTCATTTATAACTCTGCAGGTTTGTGAATTACAGTGCCCCTGAGCTCCTTTCTTCAACTCGTTTTCTTGTGAGCTGGCCGCAACACCGCAGGATGGCTTCAGGCCCTAATCTGGTTCCGGCACGGCACGCTGAGCCTTTGGTTATTTCCTCTTCCTGGTGGGAAATGGGAGTTAAATTTGCCCGTCCAGACACCTCCAGCTAGTCTCTCATTGGTTCTCGCTATTCCTGTTCATCTTCCGCAGAAATTGCAAACTGGGCCAAACAGGAGGTTAAAGGGACTGACTCTCCAAGTCGGGAGAGTGTTAGTAAAGCGTCTGGAATGTTGCACCCGAGTACCAGGGTACGAAAACTGAGACATATTTGAACACGTCTCCCGATCACATGGTTGATCATACTCTAGGTTCCACATGCATGTTTTAGCTGAAGGAAGAATACCTTAAACCTGGGTAGTTGAAACCCGTGGAATGGGTACCATGCAATATGACTTCAAAGGGTCTTCATTTGCTCACCGAACCTCTCCAATCCTATCACTGCTGCGTTTATGTCCCTGTACACATGCTTGATTCTCTTTCGGAGACATAGCAATCCATAGGTTTTAAGATACTTAAGAGTCAGGTACATTCTTAGGCGTTTAATATGCGGTGTTGAGTCCATTTCGTTGAGCAAGGAGTAGCTCTTGTCTATTCCATATTTGGCTTAAGGAACTTTATCTGTGCTCATTTCAATCTCTGGTTTTATGCAGCACCCCAACTCACCTTTACCCTTAAACAAGCATAAGTTGGTTTTCTAAATTTGAGACCCTGTTCTGTTCTGTAATTCAGTTCCTGTGTAGCCAAGTTTACATTCCGTGTATTACTGATATCGTATGATGTTTCTTTTTCTGTGTGACTTATTTCAGTTAGAATCATCGTACCTGAATCCACTCATTGTGCTGCTACGTGCCTGATGACATAGATTTCACTGCTGAGTGATACTGCATTGTACGTAAGTACCACAAGTTCTTTATCCATTTTTCACATTCTGTGATATTGAACTTGTACGGTAAACGAGGTTCTTGTAAACAGAGGCGTCCCAAACATTGGGGTGGCTGTATCTTTTTGATTTTAATTTCCCTAAGCTATAGGACCATAAGTGGAAGTGCCCTAGGCTCTGTTGCTTTGTTTTTTAGATGTTTCAGGAAACACCATACACTTCTCCCGAGTGTCTGTTGGCAATTTACATCCCGCCCATCAGCATAACAAGGCTCCCAGTTCTCCATGGCCTGTCCTGCCTTTCTGGATTTTACACTTTTTTCAGATGGCCCTTTTGACCGGGGGGAAGTGAGACTTCATTGTAGTGCAGATTTCCTTTGCAAGCTTGCTTGGTTGGCCAAAAAGTGCGTATGCGTTTTTTCCTGAATATATTCAGGAAAAAACGCATACGCCCTATTTGGCCAAGTGCATCATTGTGGACGTTCTGCCTCTTTTCCTATGCTTTCAATGCAATTCCAGTCTACCTCCTGAAATCGGTTTCCTGCAATTCTGCCCCGCTTTCAAGTCCTCTTGGCAGCCTTACTTCAGTATATTTTTGGACGATAGTTGTCATTTATAACTCTGCAGGTTTGTGAATTACAGTGCCCCTGAGCTCCTTTCTTCTACTCGTTTTCTTGTGAGCTGGCCGCAATACCGCAGGATGGCTTCAGGCCCTAATCTGGTTCCGGCACGGCACGCTGAGCCTTTGATTCTTTCCTCTTCCTGGTGGGAAATGGGAGTTAAATTTGCCCGTCCAGACACCTCCAGCTAGTCTCTCATTGGTTCTCGCTATTCCTGTTCATCTTCCGCAGAAATGGCAAACTGGGCCATACAGGAGGTTAAAGGGACTGACTCTCCAAGTCGGGAGAGTGTTAGTAAAGCGTCTGGAATGTTGCACCCGAGTACCAGGGTACGAAAACTGAGACATATTTGAACACGTCTCCCGATCACATGGTTGATCATACTCTAGGTTCCACATGCATGTTTTAGCTGAAGGAAGAATACCTTAAACCTGGGTAGTTGAAACCCGTGGAATGGGTACCATGCAATATGACTTCAAAGGGTCTTCATTTGCTCACCGAACCTCTCCAATCCTATCACTGCTGCGTTTATGTCCCTGTACACATGCTTGATTCTCTTTCGGAGACATAGCAATCCATAGGTTTTAAGATACTTAAGAGTCAGGTACATTCTTAGGCGTTTAATATGCGGTGTTGAGTCCATTTCGTTGAGCAAGGAGTAGCTCTTGTCTATTCCATATTTGGCTTAAGGAACTTTATCTGTGCTCATTTCAATCTCTGGTTTTATGCAGCACCCCAACTCACCTTTACCCTTAAACAAGCATAAGTTGGTTTTCTAAATTTGAGACCCTGTTCTGTTCTGTAATTCAGTTCCTGTGTAGCCAAGTTTACATTCCGTGTATTACTGATATCGTATGATGTTTCTTTTTCTGTGTGACTTATTTCAGTTAGAATCATCGTACCTGAATCCACTCATTGTGCTGCTACGTGCCTGATGACATAGATTTCACTGCTGAGTGATACTGCATTGTACGTAAGTACCACAAGTTCTTTATCCATTTTTCACATTCTGTGATATTGAACTTGTACGGTAAACGAGGTTCTTGTAAACAGAGGCGTCCCAAACATTGGGGTGGCTGTATCTTTTTGATTTTAATTTCCCTAAGCTATAGGACCATAAGTGGAAGTGCCCTAGGCTCTGTTGCTTTGTTTTTTAGATGTTTCAGGAAACACCATACACTTCTCCCGAGTGTCTGTTGGCAATTTACATCCCGCCCATCAGCATAACAAGGCTCCCAGTTCTCCATGGCCTGTCCTGCCTTTCTGGATTTTACACTTTTTTCAGATGGCCCTTTTGACCGGGGGGAAGTGAGACTTCATTGTAGTGCAGATTTCCTTTGCAAGCTTGCTTGGTTGGCCAAAAAGTGCGTATGCGTTTTTTCCTGAATATATTCAGGAAAAAACGCATACGCCCTATTTGGCCAAGTGCATCATTGTGGACGTTCTGCCTCTTTTCCTATGCTTTCAATGCAATTCCAGTCTACCTCCTGAAATCGGTTTCCTGCAATTCTGCCCCGCTTTCAAGTCCTCTTGGCAGCCTTACTTCAGTATATTTTTGGACGATAGTTGTCATTTATAACTCTGCAGGTTTGTGAATTACAGTGCCCCTGAGCTCCTTTCTTCAACTCGTTTTCTTGTGAGCTGGCCGCAACACCGCAGGATGGCTTCAGGCCCTAATCTGGTTCCGGCACGGCACGCTGAGCCTTTGGTTCTTTCCTCTTCCTGGTGGGAAATGGGAGTTAAATTTGCCCGTCCAGACACCTCCAGCTAGTCTCTCATTGGTTCTCGCTATTCCTGTTCATCTTCCGCAGAAATGGCAAACTGGGCCATACAGGAGGTTAAAGGGACTGACTCTCCAAGTCGGGAGAGTGTTAGTAAAGCGTCTGGAATGTTGCACCCGAGTACCAGGGTACGAAAACTGAGACATATTTGAACACGTCTCCCGATCACATGGTTGATCATACTCTAGGTTCCACATGCATGTTTTAGCTGAAGGAAGAATACCTTAAACCTGGGTAGTTGAAACCCGTGGAATGGGTACCATGCAATATGACTTCAAAGGGTCTTCATTTGCTCACCGAACCTCTCCAATCCTATCACTGCTGCGTTTATGTCCCTGTACACATGCTTGATTCTCTTTCGGAGACATAGCAATCCATAGGTTTTAAGATACTTAAGAGTCAGGTACATTCTTAGGCGTTTAATATGCGGTGTTGAGTCCATTTCGTTGAGCAAGGAGTAGCTCTTGTCTATTCCATATTTGGCTTAAGGAACTTTATCTGTGCTCATTTCAATCTCTGGTTTTATGCAGCACCCCAACTCACCTTTACCCTTAAACAAGCATAAGTTGGTTTTCTAAATTTGAGACCCTGTTCTGTTCTGTAATTCAGTTCCTGTGTAGCCAAGTTTACATTCCGTGTATTACTGATATCGTATGATGTTTCTTTTTCTGTGTGACTTATTTCAGTTAGAATCATCGTACCTGAATCCACTCATTGTGCTGCTACGGGCCTGATGACATAGATTTCACTGCTGAGTGATACTGCATTGTACGTAAGTACCACAAGTTCTTTATCCATTTTTCACTTTCTGTGATATTGAACTTGTACGGTAAACGAGGTTCTTGTAAACAGAGGCGTCCCAAACATTGGGGTGGCTGTATCTTTTTGATTTTAATTTCCCTAAGCTATAGGACCATAAGTGGAAGTGCCCTAGGCTCTGTTGCTTTGTTTTTTAGATGTTTCAGGAAACACCATACACTTCTCCCGAGTGTCTGTTGGCAATTTACATCCCGCCCATCAGCATAACAAGGCTCCCAGTTCTCCATGGCCTGTCCTGCCTTTCTGGATTTTACACTTTTTTCAGATGGCCCTTTTGACCGGGGGGAAGTGAGACTTCATTGTAGTGCAGATTTCCTTTGCAAGCTTGCTTGGTTGGCCAAAAAGGGCGTATGCGTTTTTTCCTGAATATATTCAGGAAAAAACGCATACGCCCTTTTTGGCCAAGTGCGTCATTGTGGACGTTCTGCCTCTTTTCCTATGCTTTCAATGCAATTCCAGTCTACCTCCTGAAATCGGTTTCCTCTAATTCTGCCCCGCTTTCAAGTCCTCTTGGCAGCCTTACTTCAGTATATTTTTGGACGATAGTTGTCATTTATAACTCTGCAGGTTTGTGAATTACAGTGCCCCTGAACTCCTTTCTTCAACTCGTTTTCTTGTGAGCTGGCCGCAACACCGCAGGATGGCTTCAGGCCCTAATCTGGTTCCGGCACGGCACGCTGAGCCTTTGGTTCTTTCCTCTTCCTGGTGGGAAATGGGAGTTAAATTTGCCCGTCCAGACACCTCCAGCTAGTCTCTCATTGGTTCTCGCTATTCCTGTTCATCTTCCGCAGAAATTGCAAACTGGGCCAAACAGGAGGTTAAAGGGACTGACTCTCCAAGTCGGGAGAGTGTTAGTAAAGCGTCTGGAATGTTGCACCCGAGTACCAGGGTACGAAAACTGAGACATATTTGAACACGTCTCCCGATCACATGGTTGATCATACTCTAGGTTCCACATGCATGTTTTAGCTGAAGGAAGAATACCTTAAACCTGGGTAGTTGAAACCCGTGGAATGGGTACCATGCAATATGACTTCAAAGGGTCTTCATTTGCTCACCGAACCTCTCCAATCCTATCACTGCCGCGTTTATGTCCCTGTACACATGCTTGATTCTCTTTCGGAGACATAGCAATCCATAGGTTTTAAGATACTTAAGAGTCAGGTACATTCTTAGGCGTTTAATATGCGGTGTTGAGTCCATTTCGTTGAGCAAGGAGTAGCTCTTGTCTATTCCATATTTGGCTTAAGGAACTTTATCTGTGCTCATTTCAATCTCTGGTTTTATGCAGCACCCCAACTCACCTTTACCCTTAAACAAGCATAAGTTGGTTTTCTAAATTTGAGACCCTGTTCTGTTCTGTAATTCAGTTCCTGTGTAGCCAAGTTTACATTCCGTGTATTACTGATATCGTATGATGTTTCTTTTTCTGTGTGACTTATTTCAGTTAGAATCATCGTACCTGAATCCACTCATTGTGCTGCTACGGGCCTGATGACATAGATTTCACTGCTGAGTGATACTGCATTGTACGTAAGTACCACAAGTTCTTTATCCATTTTTCACTTTCTGTGATATTGAACTTGTACGGTAAACGAGGTTCTTGTAAACAGAGGCGTCCCAAACATTGGGGTGGCTGTATCTTTTTGATTTTAATTTCCCTAAGCTATAGGACCATAAGTGGAAGTGCCCTAGGCTCTGTTGCTTTGTTTTTTAGATGTTTCAGGAAACACCATACACTTCTCCCGAGTGTCTGTTGGCAATTTACATCCCGCCCATCAGCATAACAAGGCTCCCAGTTCTCCATGGCCTGTCCTGCCTTTCTGGATTTTACACTTTTTTCAGATGGCCCTTTTGACCGGGGGGAAGTGAGACTTCATTGTAGTGCAGATTTCCTTTGCAAGCTTGCTTGGTTGGCCAAAAAGTGCGTATGCGTTTTTTCCTGAATATATTCAGGAAAAAACGCATACGCCCTTTTTGGCCAAGTGCATCATTGTGGACGTTCTGCCTCTTTTCCTATGCTTTCAATGCAATTCCAGTCTACCTCCTGAAATCGGTTTCCTGCAATTCTGCCCCGTTTTCAAGTCCTCTTGGCAGCCTTACTTCAGTATATTTTTGGACGATAGTTGTCATTTATAACTCTGCAGGTTTGTGAATTACAGTGCCCCTGAGCTCCTTTCTTCAACTCGTTTTCTTGTGAGCTGGCCGCAACACCGCAGGATGGCTTCAGGCCCTAATCTGGTTCCGGCACGGCACGCTGAGCCTTTGGTTATTTCCTCTTCCTGGTGGGAAATGGGAGTTAAATTTGCCCGTCCAGACACCTCCAGCTAGTCTCTCATTGGTTCTCGCTATTCCTGTTCATCTTCCGCAGAAATTGCAAACTGGGCCAAACAGGAGGTTAAAGGGACTGACTCTCCAAGTCGGGAGAGTGTTAGTAAAGCGTCTGGAATGTTGCACCCGAGTACCAGGGTACGAAAACTGAGACATATTTGAACATGTCTCCCGATCACATGGTTGATCATACTCTAGGTTCCACATGCATGTTTTAGCTGAAGGAAGAATACCTTAAACCTGGGTAGTTGAAACCCGTGGAATGGGTACCATGCAATATGACTTCAAAGGGTCTTCATTTGCTCACCGAACCTCTCCAATCCTATCACTGCTGCGTTTATGTCCCTGTACACATGCTTGATTCTCTTTCGGAGACATAGCAATCCATAGGTTTTAAGATACTTAAGAGTCAGGTACATTCTTAGGCGTTTAATATGCGGTGTTGAGTCCATTTCGTTGAGCAAGGAGTAGCTCTTGTCTATTCCATATTTGGCTTAAGGAACTTTATCTGTGCTCATTTCAATCTCTGGTTTTATGCAGCACCCCAACTCACCTTTACCCTTAAACAAGCATAAGTTGGTTTTCTAAATTTGAGACCCTGTTCTGTTCTGTAATTCAGTTCCTGTGTAGCCAAGTTTACATTCCGTGTATTACTGATATCGTATGATGTTTCTTTTTCTGTGTGACTTATTTCAGTTAGAATCATCGTACCTGAATCCACTCATTGTGCTGCTACGTGCCTGATGACATAGATTTCACTGCTGAGTGATACTGCATTGTACGTAAGTACCACAAGTTCTTTATCCATTTTTCACATTCTGTGATATTGAACTTGTACGGTAAACGAGGTTCTTGTAAACAGAGGCGTCCCAAACATTGGGGTGGCTGTATCTTTTTGATTTTAATTTCCCTAAGCTATAGGACCATAAGTGGAAGTGCCCTAGGCTCTGTTGCTTTGTTTTTTAGATGTTTCAGGAAACACCATACACTTCTCCCGAGTGTCTGTTGGCAATTTACATCCCGCCCATCAGCATAACAAGGCTCCCAGTTCTCCATGGCCTGTCCTGCCTTTCTGGATTTTACACTTTTTTCAGATGGCCCTTTTGACCGGGGGGAAGTGAGACTTCATTGTAGTGCAGATTTCCTTTGCAAGCTTGCTTGGTTGGCCAAAAAGTGCGTATGCGTTTTTTCCTGAATATATTCAGGAAAAAACGCATACGCCCTATTTGGCCAAGTGCATCATTGTGGACGTTCTGCCTCTTTTCCTATGCTTTCAATGCAATTCCAGTCTACCTCCTGAAATCGGTTTCCTGCAATTCTGCCCCGCTTTCAAGTCCTCTTGGCAGCCTTACTTCAGTATATTTTTGGACGATAGTTGTCATTTATAACTCTGCAGGTTTGTGAATTACAGTGCCCCTGAGCTCCTTTCTTCAACTCGTTTTCTTGTGAGCTGGCCGCAACACCGCAGGATGGCTTCAGGCCCTAATCTGGTTCCGGCACGGCACGCTGAGCCTTTGGTTCTTTCCTCTTCCTGGTGGGAAATGGGAGTTAAATTTGCCCGTCCAGACACCTCCAGCTAGTCTCTCATTGGTTCTCGCTATTCCTGTTCATCTTCCGCAGAAATGGCAAACTGGGCCATACAGGAGGTTAAAGGGACTGACTCTCCAAGTCGGGAGAGTGTTAGTAAAGCGTCTGGAATGTTGCACCCGAGTACCAGGGTACGAAAACTGAGACATATTTGAACACGTCTCCCGATCACATGGTTGATCATACTCTAGGTTCCACATGCATGTTTTAGCTGAAGGAAGAATACCTTAAACCTGGGTAGTTGAAACCCGTGGAATGGGTACCATGCAATATGACTTCAAAGGGTCTTCATTTGCTCACCGAACCTCTCCAATCCTATCACTGCTGCGTTTATGTCCCTGTACACATGCTTGATTCTCTTTCGGAGACATAGCAATCCATAGGTTTTAAGATACTTAAGAGTCAGGTACATTCTTAGGCGTTTAATATGCGGTGTTGAGTCCATTTCGTTGAGCAAGGAGTAGCTCTTGTCTATTCCATATTTGGCTTAAGGAACTTTATCTGTGCTCATTTCAATCTCTGGTTTTATGCAGCACCCCAACTCACCTTTACCCTTAAACAAGCATAAGTTGGTTTTCTAAATTTGAGACCCTGTTCTGTTCTGTAATTCAGTTCCTGTGTAGCCAAGTTTACATTCCGTGTATTACTGATATCGTATGATGTTTCTTTTTCTGTGTGACTTATTTCAGTTAGAATCATCGTACCTGAATCCACTCATTGTGCTGCTATGGGCCTGATGACATAGATTTCACTGCTGAGTGATACTGCATTGTACGTAAGTACCACAAGTTCTTTATCCATTTTTCACTTTCTGTGATATTGAACTTGTACGGTAAACGAGGTTCTTGTAAACAGAGGCGTCCCAAACATTGGGGTGGCTGTATCTTTTTGATTTTAATTTCCCTAAGCTATAGGACCATAAGTGGAAGTGCCCTAGGCTCTGTTGCTTTGTTTTTTAGATGTTTCAGGAAACACCATACACTTCTCCCGAGTGTCTGTTGGCAATTTACATCCCGCCCATCAGCATAACAAGGCTCCCAGTTCTCCATGGCCTGTCCTGCCTTTCTGGATTTTACACTTTTTTCAGATGGCCCTTTTGACCGGGGGGAAGTGAGACTTCATTGTAGTGCAGATTTCCTTTGCAAGCTTGCTTGGTTGGCCAAAAAGGGCGTATGCGTTTTTTCCTGAATATATTCAGGAAAAAACGCATACGCACTTTTTGGCCAAGTGCGTCATTGTGGACGTTCTGCCTCTTTTCCTATGCTTTCAATGCAATTCCAGTCTACCTCCTGAAATCGGTTTCCTGCAATTCTGCCCCGCTTTCAAGTCCTCTTGGCAGCCTTACTTCAGTATATTTTTGGACGATAGTTGTCATTTATAACTCTGCAGGTTTGTGAATTACAGTGCCCCTGAGCTCCTTTCTTCAACTCGTTTTCTTGTGAGCTGGCCGCAACACCGCAGGATGGCTTCAGGCCCTAATCTGGTTCCGGCACGGCACGCTGAGCCTTTGGTTCTTTCCTCTTCCTGGTGGGAAATGGGAGTTAAATTTGCCCGTCCAGACACCTCCAGCTAGTCTCTCATTGGTTCTCGCTATTCCTGTTCATCTTCCGCAGAAATTGCAAACTGGGCCAAACAGGAGGTTAAAGGGACTGACTCTCCAAGTCGGGAGAGTGTTAGTAAAGCGTCTGGAATGTTGCACCCGAGTACCAGGGTACGAAAACTGAGACATATTTGAACACGTCTCCCGATCACATGGTTGATCATACTCTAGGTTCCACATGCATGTTTTAGCTGAAGGAAGAATACCTTAAACCTGGGTAGTTGAAACCCGTGGAATGGGTACCATGCAATATGACTTCAAAGGGTCTTCATTTGCTCACCGAACCTCTCCAATCCTATCACTGCCGCGTTTATGTCCCTGTACACATGCTTGATTCTCTTTCGGAGACATAGCAATCCATAGGTTTTAAGATACTTAAGAGTCAGGTACATTCTTAGGCGTTTAATATGCGGTGTTGAGTCCATTTCGTTGAGCAAGGAGTAGCTCTTGTCTATTCCATATTTGGCTTAAGGAACTTTATCTGTGCTCATTTCAATCTCTGGTTTTATGCAGCACCCCAACTCACCTTTACCCTTAAACAAGCATAAGTTGGTTTTCTAAATTTGAGACCCTGTTCTGTTCTGTAATTCAGTTCCTGTGTAGCCAAGTTTACATTCCGTGTATTACTGATATCGTATGATGTTTCTTTTTCTGTGTGACTTATTTCAGTTAGAATCATCGTACCCGAATCCACTCATTGTGCTGCTACGGGCCTGATGACATAGATTTCACTGCTGAGTGATACTGCATTGTACGTAAGTACCACAAGTTCTTTATCCATTTTTCACTTTCTGTGATATTGAACTTGTACGGTAAACGAGGTTCTTGTAAACAGAGGCGTCCCAAACATTGGGGTGGCTGTATCTTTTTGATTTTAATTTCCCTAAGCTATAGGACCATAAGTGGAAGTGCCCTAGGCTCTGTTGCTTTGTTTTTTAGATGTTTCAGGAAACACCATACACTTCTCCCGAGTGTCTGTTGGCAATTTACATCCCGCCCATCAGCATAACAAGGCTCCCAGTTCTCCATGGCCTGTCCTGCCTTTCTGGATTTTACACTTTTTTCAGATGGCCCTTTTGACCGGGGGGAAGTGAGACTTCATTGTAGTGCAGATTTCCTTTGCAAGCTTGCTTGGTTGGCCAAAAAGGGCGTATGCGTTTTTTCCTGAATATATTCAGGAAAAAACGCATACGCACTTTTTGGCCAAGTGCATCATTGTGGACGTTCTGCCTCTTTTCCTATGCTTTCAATGCAATTCCAGTCTACCTCCTGAAATCGGTTTCCTGCAATTCTGCCCCGCTTTCAAGTCCTCTTGGCAGCCTTACTTCAATATATTTTTGGACGATAGCTGTCATTTATAACTCTGCAGGCTTGTGAATTACAGTGCCCCTGAGCTCCTTTCTTCAACTCGCTTTCTTGTGAGCTGGCCGCAACACCGCAGGATGGCTTCAGGCCCTAATCTGGTTCCGGCATGGCACGCTGAGCCTTTGGTTATTTCCTCTTCCTGGTGGGAAATGAGAGTTAAATTTGCCCGTCCAGACACCTCCAGCTAGTCTCTCATTGGTTCTCCCTATTCCTGTTCATCTTCCGCAGAAATTGCAAACTGGGCCAAACAGGATGTTAAAGGCGCTGACTCTCCAAGTGGGGAGAGTGTTAGTAAAGCGTCTGGAATGTTGCACCCGAGTACCAGGGGAGGAAAACTGAGACATATTTGAACACGTCTCCCGTTCACACGGTTGATCATACTCTGGGTTCCACATGCATGTTTTAGCTGAAGGAAGAATACCTTAAACCTGGAGAGTTGAGACCCGTGTAATGGGTACCATGCAATATGACTTCAAAGGGCCTTCATCTGCTCACCGAACCTCTCCAATCCTATCACTGCTGCGTTTATGCCCCTGTACACACGCTTGATTCTCTTATGAAGACATAGCAATCCATAGGTTTTAAGATACTTACTAGTCAGGTACATTCTTAGGCGTTTAATATGCGGTGTTGAGTCCATTTCGTTGAGCAAGGAGTAGCTCTTGTCTATTCCATATTTGGCTTAAGGAACTTTATCTGTGCTCATTTCAATCTCTGGTTTTATGCAGCACCCCAACTCACCTTTCCCCTTAAGCAAGCATAAGTTGGTTTTCTAAATTTGAGACCCTGTTCTGTTCTGTAATTCAGTTCCTGTGTAGCCAAGTTTACATTCCGTGTATTACTGATATCTTATGATGTTTCTTTTTCTGTGTGACTTATTTCAGTTAGAATCATCGTACCTGAATCCACTCATTGTGCTGCTACGGGCCTGATGACATAGATTTCACTGCTGAGTGATACTGCATTGTACGTAAGTACCACAAGTTCTTTTTCCATTTTTCACTTTCTGTGATATTGAACTTGTACGGTAAACGAGGTTCTTGTAAACAGAGGCGTCCCAAACATTTGGGTGGCTGTATCTTTTTGATTTTAATTTCCCTAAGCTATAGGACCATAAGTGGAAGTGCCCTAGGCTCTGTTGCTTTGTTTTTTAGATGTTTCAGGAAACACCATACAGTTCTCCCGAGTGTCTGTTGGCAATTTACATCCCGCCCATCAGCATAACAAGGCTCCCAGTTCTCCATGGCCTGTCCTGCCTTTCTGGATTTTACACTTTTTTCAGATGGCCCTTTTGACCGGGGAGAAGTGAGACTTCATTGTAGTGCAGATTTCCTTTGCAAGCTTGCTTGGTTGGCCAAAAAGGGCGTATGTGTTTTTTCCTGAATATATTCAGGAAAAAACGCATACGCCCTATTTGGCCAAGTGCATCATTGTGGACGTTCTGCCTCTTTTCCTATGCTTTCAATGCAATTCCAGTCTACCTCCTGAAATCGGTTTCCTGCAATTCTGCCCCACTTTCAAGTCCTCTTGGCAGCCTTACTTCAGTATATTTTTGGACGATAGTTGTCATTTATAACTCTGCAGGTTTGTGAATTACAGTGACCCTGAGCTCCTTTCTTCAACTCGCTTTATTGTGAGCTGGCCGCAACACCGCAGGATGACTTCAGGCCCTAATCTGGTGCCGGCACGGCATGCTGAGCCTTTGTTTAATTCCTCTTCCTGGTAGGAAATGAGAGTTAAATTTGCCCGTCCAGACACCTCCAGCTAGTCTCTCATTGGTTCTCGCTATTCCTGTTCATCTTCCACAGAAATTGCAAACTGGGCCAAACAGGAGGTTAAAGGGACTGACTCTCCAAGTCGGGAGAGTGTTAGTAAAGCGTCTGGAATGTTGCACCCTTGTACCAGGGTACAAAAACTGAGACATATTTGAACACGTCTCCCGATCACATGGTTGATCATACTCTAGGTTCCACATGCATGTTTTAGCTGAAGGAAGAATACCTTAAACCTGGGTATTTGAAACCCGTGGAATGGGTACCATGCAATATGACTTCAAAGGGTCTTCATTTGCTCACCGAACCTCTCCAATCCTATCACTGCTGCATTTATGTCCCTGTACACATGCTTGATTCTCTTTCGGAGACATAGCAATCCATAGGTTTTAAGATACTTACTAGTCAGGTACATTCTTAGGCGTTTAATATGCGGTGTTGAGTCCATTTCGTTGAGCAAGGAGTAGCTCTTGTCTATTCCATATTTGGCTTAAGGAACTTTATCTGTGCTCATTTCAATCTCTGGTTTTATGCAGCACCCCAACTCACCTTTACCCTTAAGCAAGCATAAGTTGGTTTTCTAAATTTGAGACCCTGTTCTGTTCTGTAATTCAGTTCCTGTGTAGCCAAGTTTACATTCCGTGTATTACTGATACCTTATGATGTTTCTTTTTCTGTGTGACTTATTTCAGTTAGAATCATCATACCTGAATCCACTCATTGTGCTGCTAAGGGCCTGATGACATAGATTTCATTGCTGAGTGATATTGCTTTGCAAGTAAATACCACAATTTCTTTATCCATTTTTCACTTTCTGCGATGTTGAACTTGTACTGTAAATGAGGTTCTTGTAAACAGAGGCGTCCCAAACTTTGGGGTGGCCGTGTCTTTTTGATTTTAATTTCCCTAAGCTATAGGACCATAAGTGGAAGTGCCCTAGGCTCTGTTGCTTTGTTTCTTAGATGTTTCAGGAAACACCATACACTTCTCCCGAGTGTCTGTTGGCAATTTACATCCCGCCCATCAGCATAACAAGGCTCCCAGTTCTCCATGGCCTGTCCTGCCTTGCTGGATTTTACACTTTTTTCAGATGGCCCTTTTGACCGGGGGGAAGTGAGACTTCATTGTAGTGCAGATTTCCTTTGCAAGCTTGCTCGGTTGGCCAAAAAGGGTGTATGTGTTTTTTCCTGAATATATTCAGGGAAAAACACATACGCCCTTTTTGGCCAAGTGCATCATTGTGGACGTTCTGCCTCTTTTCCTATGCTTTCAATGCAATTCCAGTCTACCTCCTGAAATCGGTTTCCTGCAATTCTGCCCCGCTTTCAAGTCCTCTTGGCAGCCTTACTTCAGTATATTTTTGGACGATAGCTGTCATTTATAACTCTGCAGATTTGTGAATTACAGTGCCCCTGAGCTCCTTTCTTCAACTCGCTTTCTTGTGAGCTGGCCGCAACACCGCAGGATGGCTTCAGGCCCTAATCTGGTTCCGGCACAGCACGCTGAGCCTTTGGTTATTTCCTCTTCCTGGTGGGAAATGAGAGTTAAATTTGCCCGTCCAGACACCTCCAGCTAGTCTCTCATTGGTTCTCGCTATTCCTGTTCATCTTCCGCAGAAATTGCAAACTGGGCCAAACAGGAGTTTAAAGGGACTGACTCTGCAAGTCGGGAGAGTGTTAGTAAAGCGTCTGGAATGTTGCACCCGAGTACCAGGGTACGAAAACTGAGACATATTTGAACACGTCTCCCGATCACATGGTTGATCATACTCTAGGTTCCACATGCATGTTTTAGCTGAAGGAAGAATACCTTAAACCTTGGTAGTTGAAACCCATGGAATGGGTACCATGCAATATGACTTCAAAGGGTCTTCATTTGCTCACTGAACCTCTCCAATCCTATCACTGCTGTGTTTATGTCCCTGTACACATGCTTGATTCTCTTTCGGAGACATAGCAATCCATAGGTTTTAAGATACTTAAGAGTCAGGTACATTCTTAGGCGTTTAATATACGGTGTTGAGTCCATTTCGTTGAGCAAGGAGTAGCTCTTGTCTATTCCATATTTGGCTTAAGGAACTTTATCTGTGCTCATTTCAATCTCTGGTTTTATGCAGCACCCCAACTCACCTTTACCCTTAAACAAGCATAAGTTGGTTTTCTAAATTTGAGACCCTGTTCTGTTCTGTAATTCAGTTCCTGTGTAGCCAAGTTTACATTCCGTGTATTACTGATATCTTATGATGTTTCTTTTTCTGTGTGACTTATTTCAGTTAGAATCATCGTACCTGAATCCACTCATTGTGCTGCTAAGGGCCTGATGACATAGATTTCATTGCTGAGTGATATTGCTTTGAAAGTAAATACCACAACTTCTTTATCCATTTTTCACTTTCTGCGATGTTGAACTTGTACTGTAAACGAGGTTCTTGTAAACAGAGGCGTCCCAAACTTTGGGGTGGCTGTGTCTTTTTGATTTTAATTTCCCTAAGCTATAGGACCATAAGTGGAAGTGCCCTAGGCTCTGTTGCTTTGTTTTTTAGATGTTTCAGGAAACACCATACACTTCTCCCGAGTGTCTGTTGGCAATTTACATCCCGCCCATCAGCATAACAAGGCTCCCAGTTCTCCATGGCCTGTTCTGCCTTTCTGGATTTTACACTTTTTTCAGATGGCCCTTTTGACCGGGGGGAAGTGAGACTTCATTGTAGTGCAGATTTCCTTTGCAAGCTTGCTTGGTTGGCCAAAAAGGGCGTATGCGTTTTTTCCTGAATATATTCAGGAAAAAACGCATACGCACTTTTTGGCCAAGTGCATCATTGTGGACGTTCTGCCTCTTTTCCTATGCTTTCAATGCAATTCCAGTCTACCTCCTGAAATCGGTTTCCTGCAATTCTGCCCCGCTTTCAAGTCCTCTTGGCAGCCTTACTTCAGTACATTTTTGGACGATAGTTGTCATTTATAACTCTGCAGGTTTGTGAATTACAGTGCCCCTGAGCTCCTTTCTTCAACTCGTTTTCTTGTGAGCTGGCCACAACACCGCAGGATGGCTTCAGGCCCTAATCTGGTTCCGGCACGGCACGCTGAGCCTTTGGTTATTTCCTCTTCCTGGTGGGAAATGAGAGTTAAATTTGCCCGTCCAGACACCTCCAGCTAGTCTCTCATTGGTTCTCGCTATTCCTGTTCATCTTCCGCAGAAATTGCAAACTGGGCCAAACAGGAGGTTAAAGGCGCTGACTCTCCAAGTGGGGAGAGTGTTAGTAAAGCGTCTGGAATGTTGCACCCGAGTACCAGGGGAGGAAAACTGAGACATATTTGAACACGTCTCCCGTTCACACGGTTGATCATACTCTGGGTTCCACATGCATGTTTTAGCTGAAGGAAGAATACCTTAAACCTGGAGAGTTGAGACCCGTGTAATGGGTACCATGCAATATGACTTCAAAGGGTCTTCATCTGCTCACCGAACCTCTCCAATCCTATCACTGCTGCGTTTATGCCCCTGTACACACGCTTGATTCTCTTATGGAGACATAGCAATCCATAGGTTTTAAGATACTTACTAGTCAGGTACATTCTTAGGCGTTTAATATGGGGTGTTGAGTCCATTTCGTTGAGCAAGGAGTAGCTCTTGCCTATTCCATATTTGGCTTAAGGAACTTTATCTGTGCTCATTTCAATCTCTGGTTTTATGCAGCACCCCAACTCACCTTTCCCCTTAAGCAAGCATAAGTTGGTTTTCTAAATTTGAGACCCTGTTCTGTTCTGTAATTCAGTTCCTGTGTAGCCAAGTTTACATTCCGTGTATTAGTGATATCTTATGATGTTTCTTTTTCTGTGTGACTTATTTCAGTTAGAATCATCGTACCCAAATCCACTCATTATGCTGCTACGGGCCTGATGACATAGATTTCATTGCTGAGTGATACTGCATTGTACGTAAGTACCACAAGTTCTTTATCCATTTTTCACTTTCTGTGATATTGAACTTGTACGGTAAATGAGGTTCTTGTAAACAGAGGCGTCCCAAATTGGGGTGGCTGTGTCTTTTTGATTTTAATTTCCCTAAGCTATAGGACCATAAGTGGAAGTGTCCTAGGCTCTGTTGCTTTGTGTTTTAGATGTTTCAGGAAACACTATACACTTCTCCCGAGTGTCTGTTGGCAATTTACATCCCGCCCATCAGCATAACAAGGCTCCCAGTTCTCCATGGCCTGTCCTGCCTTTCTGGATTTTACACTTTTTTCAGATGGCCCTTTTGACCGTGGGGAAGTGAGACTTCATTGTAGTGCAGATTTCCTTTGCAAGCTTGCTTGGTTGGCCAAAAAGGGCGTATGCGTTTTTTCCTGAATATATTCAGGAAAAAACGCATACGCCCTTTTTGGCCAAGTGCATCATTGTGGACGTTCTGCCTCTTTTCCTATGCTTTCAATGCAATTCCAGTCTACCTCCTGAAATCGGTTTCCTGCAATTCTGCCCCGCTTTCAAGTCCTCTTGGCAGCCTTACTTCAATATATTTTTGGACGATAGCTGTCATTTATAACTCTGCAGGTTTGTGAATTACAGTGCCCCTGAGCTCCTTTCTTCAACTCGCTTTCTTGTGAGCTGGCCGCAACACCGCAGGATGGCTTCAGGCCCTAATCTGGTTCCGGCACGGCACGCTGAGCCTTTGGTTATTTCCTCTTCCTGGTGGGAAATGAGAGTTAAATTTGCCCGTCCAGACACCTCCAGCTAGTCTCTCATTGGTTCTCCCTATTCCTGTTCATCTTCCGCAGAAATTGCAAACTGGGCCAAACAGGAGGTTAAAGGGACTGACTCTCCAAGTGGGGAGAGTGTTAGTAAAGCGTCTGGAATGTTGCACCCGAGTACCAGGGTATGAAAACTGAGACATATTTGAACACGTCTCCCGATCACATGGTTGATCATACTCTAGGTTCCACATGCATGTTTTAGCTGAAGGAAGAATACCTTAAACCTGGGTAGTTGAAACCCGTGGAATGGGTACCATGCAATATGACTGCAAAGGGTCTTCATTTGCTCACCGAACCTCTCCAATCCTATCACCGCTGCGTTTATGCCCCGTACACACACCTGATTGTCTTTCGGAGACATAGCAATCCATAGGTTTTAAGATACTTAAGAGTCAGGTACATTCTTAGGCGTTTAATATGCGGTGTTGAGTCCATTTCGTTGAGCAAGGAGTAGCTCTTGTCTATTCCATATTTGGCTTAAGGAACTTTATCTGTGCTCATTTCAATCTCTGGTTTTATGCAGCACCCCAACTCACCTTTCCCCTTAAGCAAGCATAAGTTGGTTTTCTAAATTTGAGACCCTGTTCTGTTCTGTAATTCAGTTCCTGTGTAGCCAAGTTTACATTCCGTGTATTACTGATACCTTATGATGTTTCTTTTTCTGTGTGACTTATTTCAGTTAGAATCATCATACCTGAATCCACTCACTGTGCTGCTAAGGGCCTGATGACATAGATTTCATTGCTGAGTGATATTGCTTTGCAAGTAAATACCACAATTTCTTTATCCATTTTTCACTTTCTGCGATGTTGAACTTGTACTGTAAATGAGGTTCTTGTAAACAGAGGCGTCCCAAACTTTGGGGTGGCTGTGTCTTTTTGATTTTAATTTCCCTAAGCTATAGGACCATAAGTGGAAGTGTCCTAGGCTCTGTTGCTTTGTTTTTTAGATGTTTCAGGAAACACCATACACTTCTCCCGAGTGTCTGTTGGCAATTTACATCCCGCCCATCAGCATAACAAGGCTCCCAGTTCTCCATGGCCTGTCCTGCCTTGCTGGATTTTACACTTTTTTCAGATGGCCCTTTTGACCGGGGGGAAGTGAGACTTCATTGTAGTGCAGATTTCCTTTGCAAGCTTGCTTGGTTGGCCAAAAAGGGCGTATGCGTTTTTTCCTGAATATATTCAGGAAAAAACGCATACGCCCTTTTTGGCCAAGTGCATCATTGTGGACGTTCTGCCTCTTTTCCTATGCTTTCAATGCAATTCCAGTTTACCTCCTGAAATCGGTTTCCTGCAATTCTGCCCCGCTTTCAAGTCCTCTTGGCAGCCTTACTTAAATATATTTTTGGACGATAGCTGTCATTTATAACTCTGCAGGTTTGTGAATTACAGTGCCCCTGAGCTCCTTTCTTCAACTCGCTTTCTTGTGACCTGGCCGCAACACCGCAGGATGGCTTCAGGCCCTAATCTGGTTCAGGCACAGCACGCTGAGCCTTTGGTTATTTCCTCTTCCTGGTGGGAAATGAGAGTTAAATTTGCCCGTCCAGACACCTGCAGCTAGTATCTCATTGGTTCTCCCTATTCCTGTTCATCTTCCGCAGAAATTGCAAACTGGGCCAAACAGGAGGTTAAAGGGACTGACTCTCCAAGTCGGGAGAGTGTTAGTAAAGCGTCTGGAATGTTGCACCCGAGTACCAGGGTATGAAAACTGAGACATATTTGAACACGTCTCCCGATCACATGGTTGATCATACTCTAGGTTCCACATGCATGTTTTAGCTGAAGGAAGAATACCTTAAACCTGGGTAGTTGAAACCCGTGGAATGGGTACCATGCAATATGACTGCAAAGGGTCTTCATTTGCTCACCGAACCTCTCCAATCCTATCACCGCTGCGTTTATGCCCCGTACACACACTTGATTGTCTTTCGGAGACATAGCAATCCATAGGTTTTAAGATACTTACTAGTCAGGTACATTCTTAGGCGTTTAATATGCGGTGTTGAGTCCATTTCGTTGAGCAAGGAGTAGCTCTTGTCTATTCCATATTTGGCTTAAGGAACTTTATCTGTGCTCATTTCAATCTCTGGTTTTATGCAGCACCCCAACTCACCTTTCCCCTTAAGCAAGCATAAGTTGGTTTTCTAAATTTGAGACCCTGTTCTGTTCTGTAATTCAGTTCCTGTGTAGCCAAGTTTACATTCCGTGTATTACTGATACCTTATGATGTTTCTTTTTCTGTGTGACTTATTTCAGTTAGAATCATCATACCTGAATCCACTCATTGTGCTGCTAAGGGACTGATGACATAGATTTCATTGCTGAGTGATATTGCTTTGCAAGTAAATACCACAATTTCTTTATCCATTTTTCACTTTCTGCGATGTTGAACTTGTACTGTAAATGAGGTTCTTGTAAACAGAGGCGTCCCAAACTTTGGGGTGGCTGTGTCTTTTTGATTTTAATTTCCCTAAGCTATAGGACCATAAGTGGAAGTGTCCTAGGCTCTGTTGCTTTGTTTTTTAGATGTTTCAGGAAACACCATACACTTCTCCCGAGTGTCTGTTGGCAATTTACATCCCGCCCATCAGCATAACAAGGCTCCCAGTTCTCCATGGCCTGTCCTGCCTTGCTGGATTTTACACTTTTTTCAGATGGCCCTTTTGACCGGGGGGAAGTGAGACTTCATTGTAGTGCAGATTTCCTTTGCAAGCTTGCTTGGTTGGCCAAAAAGGGCGTATGCGTTTTTTCCTGAATATATTCAGGAAAAAACGCATACGCCCTTTTTGGCCAAGTGCATCATTGTGGACGTTCTGCCTCTTTTCCTATGCTTTCAATGCAATTCCAGTCTACCTCCTGAAATCGGTTTCCTGCAATTCTGCCCCGCTTTCAAGTCCTCTTGGCAGCCTTACTTCAATATATTTTTGGACGATAGCTGTCATTTATAACTCTGCAGGTTTGTGAATTACAGTGCCCCTGAGCTCCTTTCTTCAACTCGCTTTCTTGTGAGCTGGCCGCAACACCGTAGGATGGCTTCAGGCCCTAATCTGGTTCCGGCACGGCACGCTGAGCCTTTGGTTATTTCCTCTTCCTGGTGGGAAATGAGAGTTAAATTTGCCCGTCCAGACACCTCCAGCTAGTCTCTCATTGGTTCTCCCTATTCCTGTTCATCTTCCGCAGAAATTGCAAACTGGGCCAAACAGGATGTTAAAGGCGCTGACTCTCCAAGTGGGGAGAGTGTTAGTAAAGCGTCTGGAATGTTGCACCCGAGTACCAGGGGAGGAAAACTGAGACATATTTGAACACGTCTCCCGTTCACACGGTTGATCATACTCTGGGTTCCACATGCATGTTTTAGCTGAAGGAAGAATACCTTAAACCTGGAGAGTTGAGACCCGTGTAATGGGTACCATGCAATATGACTTCAAAGGGTCTTCATCTGCTCAGCGAACCTCTCCAATCCTATCACTGCTGCGTTTATGCCCCTGTACACACGCTTGATTCTCTTATGGAGACATAGCAATCCATAGGTTTTAAGATACTTACTAGTCAGGTACATTCTTAGGCGTTTAATATGGGGTGTTGAGTCCATTTCGTTGAGCAAGGACTAGCTCTTGTCTATTCCATATTTGGCTTAAGGAACTTTATCTGTGCTCATTTCAATCTCTGGTTTTATGCAGCACCCCAACTCACCTTTCCCCTTAAGCAAGCATAAGTTGGTTTTCTAAATTTGAGACCCTGTTCTGTTCTGTAATTCAGTTCCTGTGTAGCCAAGTTTACATTCCGTGTATTAGTGATATCTTATGATGTTTCTTTTTCTGTGTGACTTATTTCAGTTAGAATCATCGTACCTGAATCCACTCATTATGCTGCTACGGGCCTGATGACATAGATTTCATTGCTGAGTGATACTGCATTGTACGTAAGTACCACAAGTTCTTTATCCATTTTTCACTTTCTGTGATATTGAACTTGTACGGTAAATGAGGTTCTTGTAAACAGAGGCGTCCCAAATTGGGGTGGCTGTGTCTTTATGATTTTAATTTTCCTAAGCTATAGGACCATAAGTGGAAGTGCCCTAGGCTCTGTTGCTTTGTTTCTTAGATGTTTCAGGAAACACCATACACTTCTCCCGAGTGTCTGTTGGCAAATTACATCCCGCCCATCAGCATAACAAGGCTCCCAGTTCTCCATGGCCTGTCCTGCCTTTCTGGATTTTACACTTTTTTCAGATGGCCCTTTTGACCGGGGGGAAGTGAGACTTCATTGTAGTGCAGATTTCCTTTGCAAGCTTGCTTGCTTGGCCAAAAAGGGCGTATGCGTTTTTTCCTGAATATATTCAGGAAAAAACGCATACGCACTTTTTGGCCAAGTGCATCATTGTGGACGTTCTGCCTCTTTTCCTATGCTTTCAATGCAATTCCAGTCTACCTCCTGAAATTGGTTTCCTGCAATTCTGCCCCGCTTTCAAGTCCTCTTGGCAGCCTTACTTCAGTATATTTTTGGACGATAGCTGTCATTTATAACTCTGCAGGTTTGTGAATTACAGTGCCCCTGAGCTCCTTTCTTCAACTCGCTTTCTTGTGACCTGGCCGCAACACTGCAGGATGGTTTCAGGCCCTAATCTGGTTCCGGCACAGCACGCTGAGCCTTTGGTTATTTCCTCTTCCTGGTGGGAAATGAGAGTTAAATTTGCCCGTCCAGACACCTCCAGCTAGTCTCTCATTGGTTCTCCCTATTCCTGTTCATCTTCCGTAGAAATTGCAAACTGCGCCAAACAGGAGGTTAAAGGGACTGACTCTCCAATTCGGGAGAGTGTTAGTAAAGCGTCTGGAATGTTGCACCCGAGTACCAGGGTATGAAAACTGAGACATATTTGAACACGTCTCCCGATCACATGGTTGATCATACTCTAGGTTCCACATGCATGTTTTAGCTGAAGGAAGAATACCTTAAACCTGGGTAGTTGAAACCCGTGGAATGGGTACCATGCAATATGACTGCAAAGGGTCTTCATTTGCTCACCGAACCTCTCCAATCCTATCACCGCTGCGTTTATGCCCCGTACACACACTTGATTGTCTTTCGGAGACATAGCAATCCATAGGTTTTAAGATACTTACTAGTCAGGTACATTCTTAGGCGTTTAATATGGGGTGTTGAGTCCATTTCGTTGAGCAAGGAGTAGCTCTTGTCTATTCCATATTTGGCTTAAGGAACTTTATCTGTGCTCATTTCAATCTCTGGTTTTATGCAGCACCCCAACTCACCTTTCCCCTTAAGCAAGCATAAGTTGGTTTTCTAAATTTGAGACCCTGTTCTGTTCTGTAATTCAGTTCCTGTGTAGCCAAGTTTACATTCCGTGTATTACTGATACCTTATGATGTTTCTTTTTCTGTGTGACTTATTTCAGTTAGAATCATCATACCTGAATCCACTCATTGTGCTGCTAAGGGCCTGATGACATAGATTTCATTGCTGAGTGATATTGCTTTGCAAGTAAATACCACAATTTCTTTATCCATTTTTCACTTTCTGCGATGTTGAACTTGTACTGTAAATGAGGTTCTTGTAAACAGAGGCGTCCCAAACTTTGGGGTGGCTGTGTCTTTTTGATTTTAATTTCCCTAAGCTATAGGACCATAAGTGGAAGTGTCCTAGGCTCTGTTGCTTTGTTTTTTAGATGTTTCAGGAAACACCATACACTTCTCCCGAGTGTCTGTTGGCAATTTACATCCCGCCCATCAGCATAACAAGGCTCCCAGTTCTCCATGGCCTGTCCTGCCTTGCTGGATTTTACACTTTTTTCAGATGGCCCTTTTGACCGGGGGGAAGTGAGACTTCATTGTAGTGCAGATTTCCTTTGCAAGCTTGCTTGGTTGGCCAAAAAGGGCGTATGCGTTTTTTCCTGAATATATTCAGGAAAAAACGCATACGCCCTTTTTGGCCAAGTGCATCATTGTGGACGTTCTGCCTCTTTTCCTATGCTTTCAATGCAATTCCAGTTTACCTCCTGAAATCGGTTTCCTGCAATTCTGCCCCGCTTTCAAGTCCTCTTGGCAGCCTTACTTCAGTATATTTTTGGACGATAGCTGTCATTTATAACTCTGCAGGTTTGTGAATTACAGTGCCCCTGAGCTCCTTTCTTCAACTCGCTTTCTTGTGAGCTGGCCGCAACACCGCAGGATGGCTTCAGGCCCTAATCTGGTTCCGGCACGGCACGCTGAGCCTTTGGTTATTTCCTCTTCCTGGTGGAAATGAGAGTTAAATTTGCCCGTCCAGACACCTCCAGCTAGTCTCTCATTGGTTCTCCCTATTCCTGTTCATCTTCCACAGAAATTGCAAACTGGGCCAAACAGGATGTTAAAGGCGCTGACTCTCCAAGTCGGGAGAGTGTTAGTAAAGCGTCTGGAATGTTGCACCCGAGTACCAGGGGAGGAAAACTGAGACATATTTGAACACGTCTCCCGTTCACACGGTTGATCATACTCTGGGTTCCACATGCATGTTTTAGCTGAAGGAAGAATACCTTAAACCTGGAGAGTTGAGACCCGTGTAATGGGTACCATGCAATATGACTTCAAAGGGTCTTCATCTGCTCACCGAACCTCTCCAATCCTATCACTGCTGCATTTATGCCCCTGTACACACGCTTGATTCTCTTATGGAGACATAGCAATCCATAGGTTTTAAGATACTTACTAGTCAGGTACATTCTTAGGCGTTTAATATGGGGTGTTGAGTCCATTTCGTTGAGCAAGGAGTAGCTCTTGTCTATTCCATATTTGGCTTAAGGAACTTTATCTGTGCTCATTTCAATCTCTGGTTTTATGCAGCACCCCAACTCACCTTTCCCCTTAAGCAAGCATAAGTTGGTTTTCTAAATTTGAGACCCTGTTCTGTTCTGTAATTCAGTTCCTGTGTAGCCAAGTTTACATTCCGTGTATTAGTGATATCTTATGATGTTTCTTTTTCTGTGTGACTTATTTCAGTTAGAATCATCGTACCTGAATCCACTCATTATGCTGCTACGGGCCTGATGACATAGATTTCACTGCTGAGTGATACTGCATTGTACGTAAGTACCACAAGTTCTTTATCCATTTTTCACTTTCTGTGATATTGAACTTGTACGGTAAATGAGGTTCTTGTAAACAGAGGCGTCCCAAATTGGGGTGGCTGTGTCTTTTTGATTTTAATTTTCCTAAGCTATAGGACCATAAGTGGAAGTGCCCTAGGCTCTGTTGCTTTGTTTCTTAGATGTTTCAGGAAACACCATACACTTCTCCCGAGTGTCTGTTGGCAATTTACATCCCGCCTATCAGCATAACAAGGCTCCCAGTTCTCCATGGCCTGTCCTGCCTTGCTGGATTTTACACTTTTTTCAGATGGCCCTTTTGACCAGGGGGAAGTGAGACTTCATTGTAGTGCAGATTTCCTTTGCAAGCTTGCTTGGTTGGCCAAAAAGGGCGTATGCGTTTTTTCCTGAATATATTCAGGAAAAAACGCATACGCCCTTTTTGGCCAAGTGCATCATTGTGGACGTTCTGCCTCTTTTCCTATGCTTTCAATGCAATTCCAGTCTACCTCCTGAAATCGGTTTCCTGCAATTCTGCCCCGCTTTCAAGTCCTCTTGGCAGCCTTACTTCAGTATATTTTTGGACGATAGCTGTCATTTATAACTCTGCAGGTTTGTGAATTACAGTGCCCCTGAGCTCCTTTCTTCAACTCGCTTTCTTGTGAGCTGGCCGCAACACCGCAGGATGGCTTCAGGCCCTAATCTGGTTCCGGCACGGCACGCTGAGCCTTTGGTTATTTCCTCTTCCTGGTGGGAAATGAGAGTTAAATTTGCCCGTCCAGACACCTCCAGCTAGTCTCTCATTGGTTCTCGCTATTCCTGTTCATCTTCCACAGAAATTGCAAACTGGGCCAAACAGGATGTTAAAGGCGCTGACTCTCCAAGTCGGGAGAGTGTTAGTAAAGCGTCTGGAATGTTGCACCCGAGTACCAGGGGAGGAAAACTGAGACATATTTGAACACGTCTCCCGTTCACACGGTTGATCATACTCTGGGTTCCACATGCATGTTTTAGCTGAAGGAAGAATACCTTAAACCTGGAGAGTTGAGACCCGTGTAATGGGTACCATGCAATATGACTTCAAAGGGTCTTCATCTGCTCACCGAACCTCTCCAATCCTATCACTGCTGCATTTATGCCCCTGTACACACGCTTGATTCTCTTATGGAGACATAGCAATCCATAGGATTTAAGATACTTACTAGTCAGGTACATTCTTAGGCGTTTAATATGGGGTTTTGAGTCCATTTCGTTGAGCAAGGAGTAGCTCTTGTCTATTCCATATTTGGCTTAAGGAACTTTATCTGTGCTCATTTCAATCTCTGGTTTTATGCAGCACCCCAACTCACCTTTCCCCTTAAGCAAGCATAAGTTGGTTTTCTAAATTTGAGACCCTGTTCTGTTCTGTAATTCAGTTCCTGTGTAGCCAAGTTTACATTCCGTGTATTAGTGATATCTTATGATGTTTCTTTTTCTGTGTGACTTATTTCAGTTAGAATCATCGTACCTGAATCCACTCATTATGCTGCTACGGGCCTGATGACATAGATTTCACTGCTGAGTGATACTTCATTGTACGTAAGTACCACAAGTTCTTTATCCATTTTTCACTTTCTGTGATATTGAACTTGTACGGTAAATGAGGTTCTTGTAAACAGAGGCGTCCCAAATTGGGGTGGCTGTGTCTTTTTGATTTTAATTTCCCTAAGCTATAGGACCATAAGTGGAAGTGCCCTAGGCTCTGTTGCTTTGTTTCTTAGATGTTTCAGGAAACACCATACACTTCTCCCGAGTGTCTGTTGGCAATTTACATCCCGCCTATCAGCATAACAAGGCTCCCAGTTCTCCATGGCCTGTCCTGCCTTGCTGGATTTTACACTTTTTTCAGATGGCCCTTTTGACCGGGGGGAAGTGAGACTTCATTGTAGTGCAGATTTCCTTTGCAAGCTTGCTTGGTTGGCCAAAAAGGGCGTATGCGTTTTTTCCTGAATATATTCAGGAAAAAACGCATACGCCCTTTTTGGCCAAGTGCATCATTGTGGACGTTCTGCCTCTTTTCCTATGCTTTCAATGCAATTCCAGTCTACCTCCTGAAATCGGTTTCCTGCAATTCTGCCCCGCTTTCAAGTCCTCTTGGCAGCCTTACTTCAGTATATTTTTGGACGATAGCTGTCATTTATAACTCTGCAGGTTTGTGAATTACAGTGCCCCTGAGCTCCTTTCTTCAACTCGCTTTCTTGTGAGCTGGCCGCAACACCACAGGATGGCTTCAGGCCCTAATCTGGTTCCGGCACGGCACGCTGAGCCTTTGGTTATTTCCTCTTCCTGGTGGGAAATGAGAGTTAAATTTGCCCGTCCAGACACCTCCAGCTAGTCTCTCATTGGTTCTCCCTATTCCTGTTCATCTTCCACAGAAATTGCAAACTGGGCCAAACAGGATGTTAAAGGCGCTGACTCTCCAAGTCGGGAGAGTGTTAGTAAAGCGTCTGGAATGTTGCACCCGAGTACCAGGGGAGGAAAACTGAGACATATTTGAACACGTCTCCCGTTCACACGGTTGATCATACTCTGGGTTCCACATGCATGTTTTAGCTGAAGGAAGAATACCTTAAACCTGGAGAGTTGAGACCCGTGTAATGGGTACCATGCAATATGACTTCAAAGGGTCTTCATCTGCTCACCGAACCTCTCCAATCCTATCACTGCTGCATTTATGCCCCTGTACACACGCTTGATTCTCTTATGGAGACATAGCAATCCATAGGTTTTAAGATACTTACTAGTCAGGTACATTCTTAGGCGTTTAATATGGGGTGTTGAGTCCATTTCGTTGAGCAAGGAGTAGCTCTTGTCTATTCCATATTTGGCTTAAGGAACTTTATCTGTGCTCATTTCAATCTCTGGTTTTATGCAGCACCCCAACTCACCTTTCCCCTTAAGCAAGCATAAGTTGGTTTTCTAAATTTGAGACCCTGTTCTGTTCTGTAATTCAGTTCCTGTGTAGCCAAGTTTACATTCCGTGTATTAGTGATATCTTATGATGTTTCTTTTTCTGTGTGACTTATTTCAGTTAGAATCATCGTACCTGAATCCACTCATTATGCTGCTACGGGCCTGATGACATAGATTTCACTGCTGAGTGATACTGCATTGTACGTAAGTACCACAAGTTCTTTATCCATTTTTCACTTTCTGTGATATTGAACTTGTACGGTAAATGAGGTTCTTGTAAACAGAGGCGTCCCAAATTGGGGTGGCTGTGTCTTTTTGATTTTAATTTCCCTAAGCTATAGGACCATAAGTGGAAGTGCCCTAGGCTCTGTTGCTTTGTTTCTTAGATGTTTCAGGAAACACCATACACTTCTCCCGAGTGTCTGTTGGCAATTTACATCCCGCCTATCAGCATAACAAGGCTCCCAGTTCTCCATGGCCTGTCCTGCCTTGCTGGATTTTACACTTTTTTCAGATGGCCCTTTTGACCGGGGGGAAGTGAGACTTCATTGTAGTGCAGATTTCCTTTGCAAGCTTGCTTGGTTGGCCAAAAAGGGCGTATGCGTTTTTTCCTGAATATATTCAGGAAAAAACGCATACGCCCTTTTTGGCCAAGTGCATCATTGTGGACGTTCTGCCTCTTTTCCTATGCTTTCAATGCAATTCCAGTCTACCTCCTGAAATCGGTTTCCTGCAATTCTGCCCCGCTTTCAAGTCCTCTTGGCAGCCTTACTTCAGTATATTTTTGGACGATAGCTGTCATTTATAACTCTGCAGGTTTGTGAATTACAGTGCCCCTGAGCTCCTTTCTTCAACTCGCTTTCTTGTGAGCTGGCCGCAACACCGCAGGATGGCTTCAGGCCCTAATCTGGTTCCGGCACGGCACGCTGAGCCTTTGGTTATTTCCTCTTCCTGGTGGGAAATGAGAGTTAAATTTGCCCGTCCAGACACCTCCAGCTAGTCTCTCATTGGTTCTCCCTATTCCTGTTCATCTTCCGCAGAAATTGCAAACTGCGCCAAACAGGAGGTTAAAGGGACTGACTCTCCAATTCGGGAGAGTGTTAGTAAAGCGTCTGGAATGTTGCACCCGAGTACCAGGGTATGAAAACTGAGACATATTTGAACACGTCTCCCGATCACATGGTTGATCATACTCTAGGTTCCACATGCATGTTTTAGCTGAAGGAAGAATACCTTAAACCTGGGTAGTTGAAACCCGTGGAATGGGTACCATGCAATATGACTGCAAAGGGTCTTCATTTGCTCACCGAACCTCTCCAATCCTATCACCGCTGCGTTTATGCCCCGTACACACACTTGATTGTCTTTCGTAGACATAGCAATCCATAGGTTTTAAGATACTTACTAGTCAGGTACATTCTTAGGCGTTTAATATGCGGTGTTGAGTCCATTTCGTTGAGCAAGGAGTAGCTCTTGTCTATTCCATATTTGGCTTAAGGAACTTTATCTGTGCTCATTTCAATCTCTGGTTTTATGCAGCACCCCAACTCACCTTTCCCCTTAAGCAAGCATAAGTTGGTTTTCTAAATTTGAGACCCTGTTCTGTTCTGTAATTCAGTTCCTGTGTAGCCAAGTTTACATTCCGTGTATTACTGATACCTTATGATGTTTCTTTTTCTGTGTGACTTATTTCAGTTAGAATCATCATACCTGAATCCACTCATTGTGCTGCTAAGGGCCTGATGACATAGATTTCATTGCTGAGTGATATTGCTTTGCAAGTAAATACCACAATTTCTTTATCCATTTTTCACTTTCTGCGATGTTGAACTTGTACTGTAAATGAGGTTCTTGTAAACAGAGGCGTCCCAAACTTTGGGGTGGCTGTGTCTTTTTGATTTTAATTTCCCTAAGCTATAGGACCATAAGTGGAAGTGTCCTAGGCTCTGTTGCTTTGTTTTTTAGATGTTTCAGGAAACACCATACACTTCTCCCGAGTGTCTGTTGGCAATTTACATCCCGCCCATCAGCATAACAAGGCTCCCAGTTCTCCATGGCCTGTCCTGCCTTGCTGGATTTTACACTTTTTTCAGATGGCCCTTTTGACCGGGGGGAAGTGAGACTTCATTGTAGTGCAGATTTCCTTTGCAAGCTTGCTTGGTTGGCCAAAAAGGGCGTATGCGTTTTTTCCTGAATATATTCAGGAAAAAACGCATACGCCCTTTTTGGCCAAGTGCATCATTGTGGACGTTCTGCCTCTTTTCCTATGCTTTCAATGCAATTCCAGTCTACCTCCTGAAATCGGTTTCCTGCAATTCTGCCCCGCTTTCAAGTCCTCTTGGCAGCCTTACTTCAGTATATTTTTGGACGATAGCTGTCATTTATAACTCTGCAGGTTTGTGAATTACAGTGCCCCTGAGCTCCTTTCTTCAACTCGCTTTCTTGTGAGCTGGCCGCAACACCGCAGGATGGCTTCAGGCCCTAATCTGGTTCCGGCACGGCACGCTGAGCCTTTGGTTATTTCCTCTTCCTGGTGGGAAATGAGAGTTAAATTTGCCCGTCCAGACACCTCCAGCTAGTCTCTCATTGGTTCTCCCTATTCCTGTTCATCTTCCACAGAAATTGCAAACTGGGCCAAACAGGATGTTAAAGGCGCTGACTCTCCAAGTCGGGAGAGTGTTAGTAAAGCGTCTGGAATGTTGCACCCGAGTACCAGGGGAGGAAAACTGAGACATATTTGAACACGTCTCCCGTTCACACGGTTGATCATACTCTGGGTTCCACATGCATGTTTTAGCTGAAGGAAGAATACCTTAAACCTGGAGAGTTGAGACCCGTGTAATGGGTACCATGCAATATGACTTCAAAGGGTCTACATCTGCTCACCGAACCTCTCCAATCCTATCACTGCTGCATTTATGCCCCTGTACACACGCTTGATTCTCTTATGGAGACATAGCAATCCATAGGATTTAAGATACTTACTAGTCAGGTACATTCTTAGGCGTTTAATATGGGGTTTTGAGTCCATTTCGTTGAGCAAGGAGTAGCTCTTGTCTATTCCATATTTGGCTTAAGGAACTTTATCTGTGCTCGTTTCAATCTCTGGTTTTATGCAGCACCCCAACTCACCTTTCCCCTTAAGCAAGCATAAGTTGGTTTTCTAAATTTGAGACCCTGTTCTGTTCTGTAATTCAGTTCCTGTGTAGCCAAGTTTACATTCCGTGTATTAGTGATATCTTATGATGTTTCTTTTTCTGTGTGACTTATTTCAGTTAGAATCATCGTACCTGAATCCACTCATTATGCTGCTACGGGCCTGATGACATAGATTTCACTGCTGAGTGATACTGCATTGTACGTAAGTACCACAAGTTCTTTATCCATTTTTCACTTTCTGTGATATTGAACTTGTACGGTAAATGAGGTTCTTGTAAACAGAGGCGTCCCAAATTGGGGTGGCTGTGTCTTTTTGATTTTAATTTCCCTAAGCTATAGGACCATAAGTGGAAGTGCCCTAGGCTCTGTTGCTTTGTTTCTTAGATGTTTCAGGAAACACCATACACTTCTCCCGAGTGTCTGTTGGCAATTTACATCCCGCCTATCAGCATAACAAGGCTCCCAGTTCTCCATGGCCTGTCCTGCCTTGCTGGATTTTACACTTTTTTCAGATGGCCCTTTTGACCGGGGGGAAGTGAGACTTCATTGTAGTGCAGATTTCCTTTGCAAGCTTGCTTGGTTGGCCAAAAAGGGCGTATGCGTTATTTCCTGAATATATTCAGGAAAAAACGCATACGCCCTTTTTGGCCAAGTGCATCATTGTGGACGTTCTGCCTCTTTTCCTATGCTTTCAATGCAATTCCAGTCTACCTCCTGAAATCGGTTTCCTGCAATTCTGCCCCGCTTTCAAGTCCTCTTGGCAGCCTTACTTCAGTATATTTTTGGACGATAGCTGTCATTTATAACTCTGCAGGTTTGTGAATTACAGTGCCCCTGAGCTCCTTTCTTCAACTCGCTTTCTTGTGAGCTGGCCGCAACACCGCAGGATGGCTTCAGGCCCTAATCTGGTTCCGGCACGGCACGCTGAGCCTTTGGTTATTTCCTCTTCCTGGTGGGAAATGAGAGTTAAATTTGCCCGTCCAGACACCTCCAGCTAGTCTCTCATTGGTTCTCCCTATTCCTGTTCATCTTCCACAGAAATTGCAAACTGGGCCAAACAGGATGTTAAAGGCGCTGACTCTCCAAGTCGGGAGAGTGTTAGTAAAGCGTCTGGAATGTTGCACCCGAGTACCAGGGGAGGAAAACTGAGACATATTTGAACACGTCTCCCGTTCACACGGTTGATCATACTCTGGGTTCCACATGCATGTTTTAGCTGAAGGAAGAATACCTTAAACCTGGAGAGTTGAGACCCGTGTAATGGGTACCATGCAATATGACTTCAAAGGGTCTTCATCTGCTCACCGAACCTCTCCAATCCTATCACTGCTGCATTTATGCCCCTGTACACACGCTTGATTCTCTTATGGAGACATAGCAATCCATAGGTTTTAAGATACTTACTATTCAGGTACATTCTTAGGCGTTTAATATGGGGTGTTGAGTCCATTTCGTTGAGCAAGGAGTAGCTCTTGTCTATTCCATATTTGGCTTAAGGAACTTTATCTGTGCTCATTTCAATCTCTGGTTTTATGCAGCACCCCAACTCACCTTTCCCCTTAAGCAAGCATAAGTTGGTTTTCTAAATTTGAGACCCTGTTCTGTTCTGTAATTCAGTTCCTGTGTAGCCAAGTTTACATTCCGTGTATTAGTGATATCTTATGATGTTTCTTTTTCTGTGTGACTTATTTCAGTTAGAATCATCGTACCTGAATCCACTCATTATGCTGCTACGGGCCTGATGACATAGATTTCACTGCTGAGTGATACTGCATTGTACGTAAGTACCACAAGTTCTTTATCCATTTTTCACTTTCTGTGATATTGAACTTGTACGGTAAATGAGGTTCTTGTAAACAGAGGCGTCCCAAATTGGGGTGGCTGTGTCTTTTTGATTTTAATTTCCCTAAGCTATAGGACCATAAGTGGAAGTGCCCTAGGCTCTGTTGCTTTGTTTCTTAGATGTTTCAGGAAACACCATACACTTCTCCCGAGTGTCTGTTGGCAATTTACATCCCGCCTATCAGCATAACAAGGCTCCCAGTTCTCCATGGCCTGTCCTGCCTTGCTGGATTTTACACTTTTTTCAGATGGCCCTTTTGACCGGGGGGAAGTGAGACTTCATTGTAGTGCAGATTTCCTTTGCAAGCTTGCTTGGTTGGCCAAAAAGGGCGTATGCGTTTTTTCCTGAATATATTCAGGAAAAAACGCATACGCCCTTTTTGGCCAAGTGCATCATTGTGGACGTTCTGCCTCTTTTCCTATGCTTTCAATGCAATTCCAGTATACCTCCTGAAATCGGTTTCCTGCAATTCTGCCCCGCTTTCAAGTCCTCTTGGCAGCCTTACTTCAGTATATTTTTGGACGATAGCTGTCATTTATAACTCTGCAGGTTTGTGAATTACAGTGCCCCTGAGCTCCTTTCTTCAACTCGCTTTCTTGTGAGCTGGCCGCAACACCGCAGGATGGCTTCAGGCCCTAATCTGGTTCCGGCACGGCACGCTGAGCCTTTGGTTATTTCCTCTTCCTGGTGGGAAATGAGAGTTAAATTTGCCCGTCCAGACACCTCCAGCTAGTCTCTCATTGGTTCTCCCTATTCCTGTTCATCTTCCGCAGAAATTGCAAACTGCGCCAAACAGGAGGTTAAAGGGACTGACTCTCCAATTCGGGAGAGTGTTAGTAAAGCGTCTGGAATGTTGCACCCGAGTACCAGGGGAGGAAAACTGAGACATATTTGAACACGTCTCCCGTTCACACGGTTGATCATACTCTGGGTTCCACATGCATGTTTTAGCTGAAGGAAGAATACCTTAAACCTGGAGAGTTGAGACCCGTGTAATGGGTACCATGCAATATGACTTCAAAGGGTCTTCATCTGCTCACCGAACCTCTCCAATCCTATCACTGCTGCATTTATGCCCCTGTACACACGCTTGATTCTCTTATGGAGACATAGCAATCCATAGGATTTAAGATACTTACTAGTCAGGTACATTCTTTGGCGTTTAATATGGGATTTTGAGTCCATTTCGTTGAGCAAGGAGTAGCTCTTGTCTATTCCATATTTGGCTTAAGGAACTTTATCTGTGCTCATTTCAATCTCTGGTTTTATGCAGCACCCCAACTCACCTTTCCCCTTAAGCAAGCATAAGTTGGTTTTCTAAATTTGAGACCCTGTTCTGTTCTGTAATTCAGTTCCTGTGTAGCCAAGTTTACATTCCGTGTATTAGTGATATCTTATGATGTTTCTTTTTCTGTGTGACTTATTTCAGTTAGAATCATCGTACCTGAATCCACTCATTATGCTGCTACGGGCCTGATGACATAGATTTCACTGCTGAGTGATACTGCATTGTACGTAAGTACCACAAGTTCTTTATCCATTTTTCACTTTCTGTGATATTGAACTTGTACGGTAAATGAGGTTCTTGTAAACAGAGGCGTCCCAAATTGGGGTGGCTGTGTCTTTTTGATTTTAATTTCCCTAAGCTATAGGACCATAAGTGGAAGTGCCCTAGGCTCTGTTGCTTTGTTTCTTAGATGTTTCAGGAAACACCATACACTTCTCCCGAGTGTCTGTTGGCAATTTACATCCCGCCTATCAGCATAACAAGGCTCCCAGTTCTCCATGGCCTGTCCTGCCTTGCTGGATTTTACACTTTTTTCAGATGGCCCTTTTGACCGGGGGGAAGTGAGACTTCATTGTAGTGCAGATTTCCTTTGCAAGTTTGCTTGGTTGGCCAAAAAGGGCGTATGCGTTTTTTCCTGAATATATTCAGGAAAAAACGCATACGCCCTTTTTGGCCAAGTGCATCATTGTGGACGTTCTGCCTCTTTTCCTATGCTTTCAATGCAATTCCAGTCTACCTCCTGAAATCGGTTTCCTGCAATTCTGCCCCGCTTTCAAGTCCTCTTGGCAGCCTTACTTCAGTATATTTTTGGACGATAGCTGTCATTTATAACTCTGCAGGTTTGTGAATTACAGTGCCCCTGAGCTCCTTTCTTCAACTCGCTTTCTTGTGAGCTGGCCGCAACACCGCAGGATGGCTTCAGGCCCTAATCTGGTTCCGGCACGGCACGCTGAGCCTTTGGTTATTTCCTCTTCCTGGTGGGAAATGAGAGTTAAATTTGCCCGTCCAGACACCTCCAGCTAGTCTCTCATTGGTTCTCCCTATTCCTGTTCATCTTCCGCAGAAATTGCAAACTGCGCCAAACAGGAGGTTAAAGGGACTGACTCTCCAATTCGGGAGAGTGTTAGTAAAGCGTCTGGAATGTTGCACCCGAGTACCAGGGGAGGAAAACTGAGACATATTTGAACACGTCTCCCGTTCACACGGTTGATCATACTCTGGGTTCCACATGCATGTTTTAGCTGAAGGAAGAATACCTTAAACCTGGAGAGTTGAGACCCGTGTAATGGGTACCATGCAATATGACTTCAAAGGGTCTTCATCTGCTCACCGAACCTCTCCAATCCTATCACTGCTGCATTTATGCCCCTGTACACACGCTTGATTCTCTTATGGAGACATAGCAATCCATAGGATTTAAGATACTTACTAGTCAGGTACATTCTTTGGCGTTTAATATGGGATTTTGAGTCCATTTCGTTGAGCAAGGAGTAGCTCTTGTCTATTCCATATTTGGCTTAAGGAACTTTATCTGTGCTCATTTCAATCTCTGGTTTTATGCAGCACCCCAACTCACCTTTCCCCTTAAGCAAGCATAAGTTGGTTTTCTAAATTTGAGACCCTGTTCTGTTCTGTAATTCAGTTCCTGTGTAGCCAAGTTTACATTCCGTGTATTAGTGATATCTTATGATGTTTCTTTTTCTGTGTGACTTATTTCAGTTAGAATCATCGTACCTGAATCCACTCATTATGCTGCTACGGGCCTGATGACATAGATTTCACTGCTGAGTGATACTGCATTGTACGTAAGTACCACAAGTTCTTTATCCATTTTTCACTTTCTGTGATATTGAACTTGTACGGTAAATGAGGTTCTTGTAAACAGAGGCGTCCCAAATTGGGGTGGCTGTGTCTTTTTGATTTTAATTTCCCTAAGCTATAGGACCATAAGTGGAAGTGCCCTAGGCTCTGTTGCTTTGTTTCTTAGATGTTTCAGGAAACACCATACACTTCTCCCGAGTGTCTGTTGGCAATTTACATCCCGCCTATCAGCATAACAAGGCTCCCAGTTCTCCATGGCCTGTCCTGCCTTGCTGGATTTTACACTTTTTTCAGATGGCCCTTTTGACCGGGGGGAAGTGAGACTTCATTGTAGTGCAGATTTCCTTTGCAAGTTTGCTTGGTTGGCCAAAAAGGGCGTATGCGTTTTTTCCTGAATATATTCAGGAAAAAACGCATACGCCCTTTTTGGCCAAGTGCATCATTGTGGACGTTCTGCCTCTTTTCCTATGCTTTCAATGCAATTCCAGTCTACCTCCTGAAATCGGTTTCCTGCAATTCTGCCCCGCTTTCAAGTCCTCTTGGCAGCCTTACTTCAGTATATTTTTGGACGATAGCTGTCATTTATAACTCTGCAGGTTTGTGAATTACAGTGCCCCTGAGCTCCTTTCTTCAACTCGCTTTCTTGTGAGCTGGCCGCAACACCGCAGGATGGCTTCAGGCCCTAATCTGGTTCCGGCACGGCACGCTGAGCCTTTGGTTATTTCCTCTTCCTGGTGGGAAATGAGAGTTAAATTTGCCCGTCCAGACACCTCCAGCTAGTCTCTCATTGGTTCTCCCTATTCCTGTTCATCTTCCACAGAAATTGCAAACTGGGCCAAACAGGATGTTAAAGGCGCTGACTCTCCAAGTCGGGAGAGTGTTAGTAAAGCGTCTGGAATGTTGCACCCGAGTACCAGGGGAGGAAAACTGAGACATATTTGAACACGTCTCCCGTTCACACGGTTGATCATACTCTGGGTTCCACATGCATGTTTTAGCTGAAGGAAGAATACCTTAAACCTGGAGAGTTGAGACCCGTGTAATGGGTACCATGCAATATGACTTCAAAGGGTCTTCATCTGCTCACCGAACCTCTCCAATCCTATCACTGCTGCATTTATGCCCCTGTACACACACTTGATTCTCTTATGGAGACATAGCAATCCATAGGATTTAAGATACTTACTAGTCAGGTACATTCTTAGGCGTTTAATATGGGGTTTTGAGTCCATTTCGTTGAGCAAGGAGTAGCTCTTGTCTATTCCATATTTGGCTTAAGGAACTTTATCTGTGCTCATTTCAATCTCTGGTTTTATGCAGCACCCCAACTCACCTTTCCCCTTAAGCAAGCATAAGTTGGTTTTCTAAATTTGAGACCCTGTTCTGTTCTGTAATTCAGTTCCTGTGTAGCCAAGTTTACATTCCGTGTATTAGTGATATCTTATGATGTTTCTTTTTCTGTGTGACTTATTTCAGTTAGAATCATCGTACCTGAATCCACTCATTATGCTGCTACGGGCCTGATGACATAGATTTCACTGCTGAGTGATACTGCATTGTACGTAAGTACCACAAGTTCTTTATCCATTTTTCACTTTCTGTGATATTGAACTTGTACGGTAAATGAGGTTCTTGTAAACAGAGGCGTCCCAAATTGGGGTGGCTGTGTCTTTTTGATTTTAATTTCCCTAAGCTATAGGACCATAAGTGGAAGTGCCCTAGGCTCTGTTGCTTTGTTTCTTAGATGTTTCAGGAAACACCATACACTTCTCCCGAGTGTCTGTTGGCAATTTACATCCCGCCTATCAGCATAACAAGGCTCCCAGTTCTCCATGGCCTGTCCTGCCTTGCTGGATTTTACACTTTTTTCAGATGGCCCTTTTGACCGGGGGGAAGTGAGACTTCATTGTAGTGCAGATTTCCTTTGCAAGTTTGCTTGGTTGGCCAAAAAGGGCGTATGCGTTTTTTCCTGAATATATTCAGGAAAAAACGCATACGCCCTTTTTGGCCAAGTGCATCATTGTGGACGTTCTGCCTCTTTTCCTATGCTTTCAATGCAATTCCAGTCTACCTCCTGAAATCGGTTTCCTGCAATTCTGCCCCGCTTTCAAGTCCTCTTGGCAGCCTTACTTCAGTATATTTTTGGACGATAGCTGTCATTTATAACTCTGCAGGTTTGTGAATTACAGTGCCCCTGAGCTCCTTTCTTCAACTCGCTTTCTTGTGAGCTGGCCGCAACACCGCAGGATGGCTTCAGGCCCTAATCTGGTTCCGGCACGGCACGCTGAGCCTTTGGTTATTTCCTCTTCCTGGTGGGAAATGAGAGTTAAATTTGCCCGTCCAGACACCTCCAGCTAGTCTCTCATTGGTTCTCCCTATTCCTGTTCATCTTCCACAGAAATTGCAAACTGGGCCAAACAGGATGTTAAAGGCGCTGACTCTCCAAGTCGGGAGAGTGTTAGTAAAGCGTCTGGAATGTTGCACCCGAGTACCAGGGGAGGAAAACTGAGACATATTTGAACACGTCTCCCGTTCACACGGTTGATCATACTCTGGGTTCCACATGCATGTTTTAGCTGAAGGAAGAATACCTTAAACCTGGAGAGTTGAGACCCGTGTAATGGGTACCATGCAATATGACTTCAAAGGGTCTTCATCTGCTCACCGAACCTCTCCAATCCTATCACTGCTGCATTTATGCCCCTGTACACACGCTTGATTCTCTTATGGAGACATAGCAATCCATAGGTTTTAAGATACTTACTAGTCAGGTACATTCTTAGGCGTTTAATATGGGGTGTTGAGTCCATTTCGTTGAGCAAGGAGTAGCTCTTGTCTATTCCATATTTGGCTTAAGGAACTTTATCTGTGCTCATTTCAATCTCTGGTTTTATGCAGCACCCCAACTCACCTTTCCCCTTAAGCAAGCATAAGTTGGTTTTCTAAATTTGAGACCCTGTTCTGTTCTGTAATTCAGTTCCTGTGTAGCCAAGTTTACATTCCGTGTATTAGTGATATCTTATGATGTTTCTTTTTCTGTGTGACTTATTTCAGTTAGAATCATCGTACCTGAACCCACTCATTATGCTGCTACGGGCCTGATGACATAGATTTCACTGCTGAGTGATACTGCATTGTACGTAAGTACCACAAGTTCTTTATCCATTTTTCACTTTCTGTGATATTGAACTTGTACGGTAAATGAGGTTCTTGTAAACAGAGGCGTCCCAAATTGGGGTGGCTGTGTCTTTTTATTTTAATTTCCCTAAGCTATAGGACCATAAGTGGAAGTGACCTAGGCTCTGTTGCTTTGTTTCTTAGATGTTTCAGGAAACACCATACACTTCTCCCGAGTGTCTGTTGGCAATTTACATCCCGCCTATCAGCATAACAAGGCTCCCAGGTCTCCATGGCCTGTCCTGCCTTGCTGGATTTTACACTTTTTTCAGATGGCCCTTTTGACCGGGGGGAAGTGAGACTTCATTGTAGTGCAGATTTCCTTTGCAAGCTTGCTTGGTTGGCCAAAAAGGGCGTATGCGTTTTTTCCTGAATATATTCAGGAAAAAACGCATACGCCCTTTTTGGCCAAGTGCATCATTGTGGACGTTCTGCCTCTTTTCCTATGCTTTCAATGCAATTCCAGTCTACCTCCTGAAATCGGTTTCCTGCAATTCTGCCCCGCTTTCAAGTCCTCTTGGCAGCCTTACTTCAGTATATTTTTGGACAATAGCTGTCATTTATAACTCTGCAGGTTTGTGAATTACAGTGCCCCTGAGCTCCTTTCTTTAACTCGCTTTCTTGTGAGCTGGCCGCAACACCGCAGGATGGCTTCAGGCCCTAATCTGGTTCCGGCACGGCACGCTGAGCCTTTGGTTATTTCCTCTTCCTGGTGGGAAATGAGAGTTAAATTTGCCCGTCCAGACACCTCCAGCTAGTCTCTCATTGGTTCTCCCTATTTCTGTTCATCTTCCACAGAAATTGCAAACTGGGCCAAACAGGATGTTAAAGGCGCTGACTCTCCAAGTCGGGAGAGTGTTAGTAAAGCGTCTGGAATGTTGCACCCGAGTACCAGGGGAGGAAAACTGAGACATATTTGAACACGTCTCCCGTTCACACGGTTGATCATACTCTGGGTTCCACATGCATGTTTTAGCTGAAGGAAGAATACCTTAAACCTGGAGAGTTGAGACCCGTGTAATGGGTACCATGCAATATGACTTCAAAGGGTCTTCATCTGCTCACCGAACCTCTCCAATCCTATCACTGCTGCATTTATGCCCCTGTACACACGCTTGATTCTCTTATGGAGACATAGCAATCCATAGGTTTTAAGATACTTACTAGTCAGGTACATTCTTAGGCGTTTAATATGGGGTGTTGAGTCCATTTCGTTGAGCAAGGAGTAGCTCTTGTCTATTCCATATTTGGCTTAAGGAACTTTATCTGTGCTCATTTCAATCTCTGGTTTTATGCAGCACCCCAACTCACCTTTCCCCTTAAGCAAGCATAAGTTGGTTTTCTAAATTTGAGACCCTGTTCTGTTCTGTAATTCAGTTCCTGTGTAGCCAAGTTTACATTCCGTGTATTAGTGATATCTTATGATGTTTCTTTTTCTGTGTGACTTATTTCAGTTAGAATCATCGTACCTGAATCCACTCATTATGCTGCTACGGGCCTGATGACATAGATTTCACTGCTGAGTGATACTGCATTGTACGTAAGTACCACAAGTTCTTTATCCATTTTTCACTTTCTGTGATATTGAACTTGTACGGTAAATGAGGTTCTTGTAAACAGAGGCGTCCCAAATTGGGGTGGCTGTGTCTTTTTGATTTTAATTTCCCTAAGCTATAGGACCATAAGTGGAAGTGCCCTAGGCTCTGTTGCTTTGTTTCTTAGATGTTTCAGGAAACACCATACACTTCTCCCGAGTGTCTGTTGGCAATTTACATCCCGCCTATCAGCATAACAAGGCTCCCAGTTCTCCATGGCCTGTCCTGCCTTGCTGGATTTTACACTTTTTTCAGATGGCCCTTTTGACCGGGGGGAAGTGAGACTTCATTGTAGTGCAGATTTCCTTTGCAAGCTTGCTTGGTTGGCCAAAAAGGGCGTATGCGTTTTTTCCTGAATATATTCAGGAAAAAACGCATACGCCCTTTTTGGCCAAGTGCATCATTGTGGACGTTCTGCCTCTTTTCCTATGCTTTCAATGCAATTCCAGTCTACCTCCTGAAATCGGTTTCCTGCAATTCTGCCCCGCTTTCAAGTCCTCTTGGCAGCCTTACTTCAGTATATTTTTGGACGATAGCTGTCATTTATAACTCTGCAGGTTTGTGAATTACAGTGCCCCTGAGCTCCTTTCTTCAACTCGCTTTCTTGTGAGCTGGCCGCAACACCGCAGGATGGCTTCAGGCCCTAATCTGGTTCCGGCACGGCACGCTGAGCCTTTGGTTATTTCCTCTTCCTAGTGGGAAATGAGAGTTAAATTTGCCCGTCCAGACACCTCCAGCTAGTCTCTCATTGGTTCTCCCTATTCCTGTTCATCTTCCGCAGAAATTGCAAACTGCGCCAAACAGGAGGTTAAAGGGACTGACTCTCCAATTCGGGAGAGTGTTAGTAAAGCGTCTGGAATGTTGCACCCGAGTACCAGGGGAGGAAAACTGAGACATATTTGAACACGTCTCCCGTTCACACGGTTGATCATACTCTGGGTTCCACATGCATGTTTTAGCTGAAGGAAGAATACCTTAAACCTGGAGAGTTGAGACCCGTGTAATGGGTACCATGCAATATGACTTCAAAGGGTCTTCATCTGCTCACCGAACCTCTCCAATCCTATCACTGCTGCATTTATGCCCCTGTACACACGCTTGATTCTCTTATGGAGACATAGCAATCCATAGGATTTAAGATACTTACTAGTCAGGTACATTCTTTGGCGTTTAATATGGGATTTTGAGTCCATTTCGTTGAGCAAGGAGTAGCTCTTGTCTATTCCATATTTGGCTTAAGGAACTTTATCTGTGCTCATTTCAATCTCTGGTTTTATGCAGCACCCCAACTCACCTTTCCCCTTAAGCAAGCATAAGTTGGTTTTCTAAATTTGAGACCCTGTTCTGTTCTGTAATTCAGTTCCTGTGTAGCCAAGTTTACATTCCGTGTATTAGTGATATCTTATGATGTTTCTTTTTCTGTGTGACTTATTTCAGTTAGAATCATCGTACCTGAATCCACTCATTATGCTGCTACGGGCCTGATGACATAGATTTCACTGCTGAGTGATACTGCATTGTACGTAAGTACCACAAGTTCTTTATCCATTTTTCACTTTCTGTGATATTGAACTTGTACGGTAAATGAGGTTCTTGTAAACAGAGGCGTCCCAAATTGGGGTGGCTGTGTCTTTTTGATTTTAATTTCCCTAAGCTATAGGACCATAAGTGGAAGTGCCCTAGGCTCTGTTGCTTTGTTTCTTAGATGTTTCAGGAAACACCATACACTTCTCCCGAGTGTCTGTTGGCAATTTACATCCCGCCTATCAGCATAACAAGGCTCCCAGTTCTCCATGGCCTGTCCTGCCTTGCTGGATTTTACACTTTTTTCAGATGGCCCTTTTGACCGGGGGGAAGTGAGACTTCATTGTAGTGCAGATTTCCTTTGCAAGTTTGCTTGGTTGGCCAAAAAGGGCGTATGCGTTTTTTCCTGAATATATTCAGGAAAAAACGCATACGCCCTTTTTGGCCAAGTGCATCATTGTGGACGTTCTGCCTCTTTTCCTATGCTTTCAATGCAATTCCAGTCTACCTCCTGAAATCGGTTTCCTGCAATTCTGCCCCGCTTTCAAGTCCTCTTGGCAGCCTTACTTCAGTATATTTTTGGACGATAGCTGTCATTTATAACTCTGCAGGTTTGTGAATTACAGTGCCCCTGAGCTCCTTTCTTCAACTCGCTTTCTTGTGAGCTGGCCGCAACACCGCAGGATGGCTTCAGGCCCTAATCTGGTTCCGGCACGGCACGCTGAGCCTTTGGTTATTTCCTCTTCCTGGTGGGAAATGAGAGTTAAATTTGCCCGTCCAGACACCTCCAGCTAGTCTCTCATTGGTTCTCCCTATTCCTGTTCATCTTCCGCAGAAATTGCAAACTGCGCCAAACAGGAGGTTAAAGGGACTGACTCTCCAATTCGGGAGAGTGTTAGTAAAGCGTCTGGAATGTTGCACCCGAGTACCAGGGGAGGAAAACTGAGACATATTTGAACACGTCTCCCGTTCACACGGTTGATCATACTCTGGGTTCCACATGCATGTTTTAGCTGAAGGAAGAATACCTTAAACATGGAGAGTTGAGACCCGTGTAATGGGTACCATGCAATATGACTTCAAAGGGTCTTCATCTGCTCACCGAACCTCTCCAATCCTATCACTGCTGCATTTATGCCCCTGTACACACGCTTGATTCTCTTATGGAGACATAGCAATCCATAGGATTTAAGATACTTACTAGTCAGGTACATTCTTTGGCGTTTAATATGGGATTTTGAGTCCATTTCGTTGAGCAAGGAGTAGCTCTTGTCTATTCCATATTTGGCTTAAGGAACTTTATCTGTGCTCATTTCAATCTCTGGTTTTATGCAGCACCCCAACTCACCTTTCCCCTTAAGCAAGCATAAGTTGGTTTTCTAAATTTGAGACCCTGTTCTGTTCTGTAATTCAGTTCCTGTGTAGCCAAGTTTACATTCCGTGTATTACTGATATCTTATGATGTTTCTTTTTCTGTGTGACTTATTTCAGTTAGAATCATCGTACCTGAATCCACTCATTATGCTGCTACGGGCCTGATGACATAGATTTCACTGCTGAGTGATACTGCATTGTACGTAAGTACCACAAGTTCTTTATCCATTTTTCACTTTCTGTGATATTGAACTTGTACGGTAAATGAGGTTCTTGTAAACAGAGGCGTCCCAAATTGGGGTGGCTGTGTCTTTTTGATTTTAATTTCCCTAAGCTATAGGACCATAAGTGGAAGTGCCCTAGGCTCTGTTGCTTTGTTTCTTAGATGTTTCAGGAAACACCATACACTTCTCCCGAGTGTCTGTTGGCAATTTACATCCCGCCTATCAGCATAACAAGGCTCCCAGTTCTCCATGGCCTGTCCTGCCTTGCTGGATTTTACACTTTTTTCAGATGGCCCTTTTGACCGGGGGGAAGTGAGACTTCATTGTAGTGCAGATTTCCTTTGCAAGTTTGCTTGGTTGGCCAAAAAGGGCGTATGCGTTTTTTCCTGAATATATTCAGGAAAAAACGCATACGCCCTTTTTGGCCAAGTGCATCATTGTGGACGTTCTGCCTCTTTTCCTATGCTTTCAATGCAATTCCAGTCTACCTCCTGAAATCGGTTTCCTGCAATTCTGCCCCGCTTTCAAGTCCTCTTGGCAGCCTTACTTCAGTATATTTTTGGACGATAGCTGTCATTTATAACTCTGCAGGTTTGTGAATTACAGTGCCCCTGAGCTCCTTTCTTCAACTCGCTTTCTTGTGAGCTGGCCGCAACACCGCAGGATGGCTTCAGGCCCTAATCTGGTTCCGGCACGGCACGCTGAGCCTTTGGTTATTTCCTCTTCCTGGTGGGAAATGAGAGTTAAATTTGCCCGTCCAGACACCTCCAGCTAGTCTCTCATTGGTTCTCCCTATTCCTGTTCATCTTCCACAGAAATTGCAAACTGGGCCAAACAGGATGTTAAAGGCGCTGACTCTCCAAGTCGGGAGAGTGTTAGTAAAGCGTCTGGAATGTTGCACCCGAGTACCAGGGGAGGAAAACTGAGACATATTTGAACACGTCTCCCGTTCACACGGTTGATCATACTCTGGGTTCCACATGCATGTTTTAGCTGAAGGAAGAATACCTTAAACCTGGAGAGTTGAGACCCGTGTAATGGGTACCATGCAATATGACTTCAAAGGGTCTTCATCTGCTCACCGAACCTCTCCAATCCTATCACTGCTGCATTTATGCCCCTGTACACACGCTTGATTCTCTTATGGAGACATAGCAATCCATAGGATTTAAGATACTTACTAGTCAGGTACATTCTTAGGCGTTTAATATGGGGTTTTGAGTCCATTTCGTTGAGCAAGGAGTAGCTCTTGTCTATTCCATATTTGGCTTAAGGAACTTTATCTGTGCTCATTTCAATCTCTGGTTTTATGCAGCACCCCAACTCACCTTTCCCCTTAAGCAAGCATAAGTTGGTTTTCTAAATTTGAGACCCTGTTCTGTTCTGTAATTCAGTTCCTGTGTAGCCAAGTTTACATTCCGTGTATTAGTGATATCTTATGATGTTTCTTTTTCTGTGTGACTTATTTCAGTTAGAATCATCGTACCTGAATCCACTCATTATGCTGCTACGGGCCTGATGACATAGATTTCACTGCTGAGTGATACTGCATTGTACGTAAGTACCACAAGTTCTTTATCCATTTTTCACTTTCTGTGATATTGAACTTGTACGGTAAATGAGGTTCTTGTAAACAGAGGCGTCCCAAATTGGGGTGGCTGTGTCTTTTTGATTTTAATTTCCCTAAGCTATAGGACCATAAGTGGAAGTGCCCTAGGCTCTGTTGCTTTGTTTCTTAGATGTTTCAGGAAACACCATACACTTCTCCCGAGTGTCTGTTGGCAATTTACATCCCGCCTATCAGCATAACAAGGCTCCCAGTTCTCCATGGCCTGTCCTGCCTTGCTGGATTTTACACTTTTTTCAGATGGCCCTTTTGACCGGGGGGAAGTGAGACTTCATTGTAGTGCAGATTTCCTTTGCAAGTTTGCTTGGTTGGCCAAAAAGGGCGTATGCGTTTTTTCCTGAATATATTCAGGAAAAAACGCATACGCCCTTTTTGGCCAAGTGCATCATTGTGGACGTTCTGCCTCTTTTCCTATGCTTTCAATGCAATTCCAGTCTACCTCCTGAAATCGGTTTCCTGCAATTCTGCCCCGCTTTCAAGTCCTCTTGGCAGCCTTACTTCAGTATATTTTTGGACGATAGCTGTCATTTATAACTCTGCAGGTTTGTGAATTACAGTGCCCCTGAGCTCCTTTCTTCAACTCGCTTTCTTGTGAGCTGGCCGCAACACCGCAGGATGGCTTCAGGCCCTAATCTGGTTCCGGCACGGCACGCTGAGCCTTTGGTTATTTCCTCTTCCTGGTGGGAAATGAGAGTTAAATTTGCCCGTCCAGACACCTCCAGCTAGTCTCTCATTGGTTCTCCCTATTCCTGTTCATCTTCCACAGAAATTGCAAACTGGGCCAAACAGGATGTTAAAGGCGCTGACTCTCCAAGTCGGGAGAGTGTTAGTAAAGCGTCTGGAATGTTGCACCCGAGTACCAGGGGAGGAAAACTGAGACATATTTGAACACGTCTCCCGTTCACACGGTTGATCATACTCTGGGTTCCACATGCATGTTTTAGCTGAAGGAAGAATACCTTAAACCTGGAGAGTTGAGACCCGTGTAATGGGTACCATGCAATATGACTTCAAAGGGTCTTCATCTGCTCACCGAACCTCTCCAATCCTATCACTGCTGCATTTATGCCCCTGTACACACGCTTGATTCTCTTATGGAGACATAGCAATCCATAGGTTTTAAGATACTTACTAGTCAGGTACATTCTTAGGCGTTTAATATGGGGTGTTGAGTCCATTTCGTTGAGCAAGGAGTAGCTCTTGTCTATTCCATATTTGGCTTAAGGAACTTTATCTGTGCTCATTTCAATCTCTGGTTTTATGCAGCACCCCAACTCACCTTTCCCCTTAAGCAAGCATAAGTTGGTTTTCTAAATTTGAGACCCTGTTCTGTTCTGTAATTCAGTTCCTGTGTAGCCAAGTTTACATTCCGTGTATTAGTGATATCTTATGATGTTTCTTTTTCTGTGTGACTTATTTCAGTTAGAATCATCGTACCTGAACCCACTCATTATGCTGCTACGGGCCTGATGACATACATTTCACTGCTGAGTGATACTGCATTGTACGTAAGTACCACAAGTTCTTTATCCATTTTTCACTTTCTGTGATATTGAACTTGTACGGTAAATGAGGTTCTTGTAAACAGAGGCGTCCCAAATTGGGGTGGCTGTGTCTTTTTGATTTTAATTTCCCTAAGCTATAGGACCATAAGTGGAAGTGCCCTAGGCTCTGTTGCTTTGTTTCTTAGATGTTTCAGGAAACACCATACACTTCTCCCGAGTGTCTGTTGGCAATTTACATCCCGCCTATCAGCATAACAAGGCTCCCAGGTCTCCATGGCCTGTCCTGCCTTGCTGGATTTTACACTTTTTTCAGATGGCCCTTTTGACCGGGGGGAAGTGAGACTTCATTGTAGTGCAGATTTCCTTTGCAAGCTTGCTTGGTTGGCCAAAAAGGGCGTATGCGTTTTTTCCTGAATATATTCAGGAAAAAACGCATACGCCCTTTTTGGCCAAGTGCATCATTGTGGACGTTCTGCCTCTTTTCCTATGCTTTCAATGCAATTCCAGTCTACCTCCTGAAATCGGTTTCCTGCAATTCTGCCCCGCTTTCAAGTCCTCTTGGCAGCCTTACTTCAGTATATTTTTGGACAATAGCTGTCATTTATAACTCTGCAGGTTTGTGAATTACAGTGCCCCTGAGCTCCTTTCTTTAACTCGCTTTCTTGTGAGCTGGCCGCAACACCGCAGGATGGCTTCAGGCCCTAATCTGGTTCCGGCACGGCACGCTGAGCCTTTGGTTATTTCCTCTTCCTGGTGGGAAATGAGAGTTAAATTTGCCCGTCCAGACACCTCCAGCTAGTCTCTCATTGGTTCTCCCTATTTCTGTTCATCTTCCACAGAAATTGCAAACTGGGCCAAACAGGATGTTAAAGGCGCTGACTCTCCAAGTCGGGAGAGTGTTAGTAAAGCGTCTGGAATGTTGCACCCGAGTACCAGGGGAGGAAAACTGAGACATATTTGAACACGTCTCCCGTTCACACGGTTGATCATACTCTGGGTTCCACATGCATGTTTTAGCTGAAGGAAGAATACCTTAAACCTGGAGAGTTGAGACCCGTGTAATGGGTACCATGCAATATGACTTCAAAGGGTCTTCATCTGCTCACCGAACCTCTCCAATCCTATCACTGCTGCATTTATGCCCCTGTACACACGCTTGATTCTCTTATGGAGACATAGCAATCCATAGGTTTTAAGATACTTACTAGTCAGGTACATTCTTAGGCGTTTAATATGGGGTGTTGAGTCCATTTCGTTGAGCAAGGAGTAGCTCTTGTCTATTCCATATTTGGCTTAAGGAACTTTATCTGTGCTCATTTCAATCTCTGGTTTTATGCAGCACCCCAACTCACCTTTCCCCTTAAGCAAGCATAAGTTGGTTTTCTAAATTTGAGACCCTGTTCTGTTCTGTAATTCAGTTCCTGTGTAGCCAAGTTTACATTCCGTGTATTAGTGATATCTTATGATGTTTCTTTTTCTGTGTGACTTATTTCAGTTAGAATCATCGTACCTGAATCCACTCATTATGCTGCTACGGGCCTGATGACATAGATTTCACTGCTGAGTGATACTGCATTGTACGTAAGTACCACAAGTTCTTTATCCATTTTTCACTTTCTGTGATATTGAACTTGTACGGTAAATGAGGTTCTTGTAAACAGAGGCGTCCCAAATTGGGGTGGCTGTGTCTTTTTGATTTTAATTTCCCTAAGCTATAGGACCATAAGTGGAAGTGCCCTAGGCTCTGTTGCTTTGTTTTTTAGATGTTTCAGGAAACACCATACACTTCTCCCAAGTGTCTGTTGGCAATTTACATCCCGCCAATCAGCATAACAAGGCTCCCAGTTCTCCATGGCCTGTCCTGCCTTTCTGGATTTTACACTTTTTTCAGATGGCCCTTTTGACCAGGGGGAAGTGAAACTTCATTGTAGTGCAGATTTCCTTTGCAAGCTTGCTTGGTTGGCCAAAAAGGGCGTATGCGTTTTTTCCTGAATATATTCAGGAAAAAACGCATACGCCCTTTTTGGCCAAGTGCATCATTGTGGACGTTCTGCCTCTTTTCCTATGCTTTCAATGCAATTCCAGTCTACCTCCTGAAATCGGTTTCCTGCAATTCTGCCCCGCTTTCAAGTCCTCTTGGCAGCCTTACTTCAGTATATTTTTGGACGATAGTTGTCATTTATAACTCTGCAGGTTTGTGAATTACAGTGCCCTTGAGCTCCTTTCTTCAACTCGCTTTATTGTGAGCTGGCCGCAACACCGCAGGATGACTTCAGGCCCTAATCTGGTTCCGGCACGGCATGCTGAGCCTTTGTTTAATTCCTCTTCCTGGTGGGAATGAGAGTTAAATTTGCCCGTCCAGACACCTCCAGCTAGTCTCTCATTGGTTCTCGCTATTCCTGTTCATCTTCCACAGAAATTGCAAACTGGGCCAAACAGGAGGTTAAAGGGACTGACTCTCCAAGTCGGGAGAGTGTTAGTAAAGCGTCAGGAATGTTGCACCCTTGTACCAGGGTACGAAAACTGAGACATATTTGAACACGTCTCCCGATCACATGGTTGATCATACTCTAGGTTCCACATGCATGTTTTTGCTGAAGGAAGAATACCTTAAACCTGGGTAGTTGAAACCCGTGGAATGGGTACCATGCAATATGACTTCAAAGGGTCTTCATTTGCTCACCGAACCTCTCCAATCCTATCACTGCTGCGTTTATGTCCCTGTACACATGCTTGATTCTCTTTCGGAGACATAGCAATCCATAGGTTTTAAGATACTTACTAGTCAGGTACATTCTTAGGCGTTTAATATGCGGTGTTGAGTCCATTTCGTTGAGCAAGGAGTAGCTCTTGTCTATTCCATATTTGGCTTAAGGAACTTTATCTGTGCTCATTTCAATCTCTGGTTTTATGCAGCACCCCAACTCACCTTTCCCCTTAAGCAAGCATAAGTTGGTTTTCTAAATTTGAGACCCTGTTCTGTTCTGTAATTCAGTTCCTGTGTAGCCAAGTTTACATTCCGTGTATTACTGATACCTTATGATGTTTCTTTTTCTGTGTGACTTATTTCAGTTAGAATCATCATACCTGAATCCACTCATTGTGCTGCTAAGGGCCTGATGACATAGATTTCATTGCTGAGTGATATTGCTTTGCAAGTAAATACCACAATTTCTTTATCCATTTTTCACTTTCTGCGATGTTGAACTTGTACTGTAAATGAGGTTCTTGTAAACAGAGGCGTCCCAAACTTTGGGGTGGCTGTGTCTTTTTGATTTTAATTTCCCTAAGCTATAGGACCATAAGTGGAATTGCCCTAGGCTCTGTTGCTTTGTTTTTTAGATGTTTCAGGAAACACCATACACTTCTCCCGAGTGTCTGTTGGCAATTTACATCCCGCCCATCAGCATAACAAGGCTCCCAGTTCTCCATGGCCTGTCCTGCCTTGCTGGATTTTACACTTTTTTCAGATGGCCCTTTTGACCGGGGGGAAGTGAGACTTCATTGTAGTGCAGATTTCCTTTGCAAGCTTGCTTGGTTGGCCAAAAAGGGCGTATGCGTTTTTTCCTGAATATATTCAGGAAAAAACGCATACGCCCTTTTTGGCCAAGTGCATCATTGTGGACGTTCTGCCTCTTTTCCTATGCTTTCAATGCAATTCCAGTCTACCTCCTGAAATTGGTTTCCTGCAATTCTGCCCCGCTTTCAAGTCCTCTTGGCAGCCTTACTTCAGTATATTTTTGGACGATAGTTGTCATTTATAACTCTGCAGGTTTGTGAATTACAGTGCCCCTGAGCTCCTTTCTTCAACTCGTTTTCTTGTGAGCTGGCTGCAACACCGCAGGATGGCTTCAGGCCCTAATCTGGTTCCGGCACGGCACGCTGAGCCTTTGGTTATTTCCTCTTCCTGGTGGGAAATGAGAGTTAAATTTGCCCGTCCAGACACCTCCAGCTAGTCTCTCATTGGTTCTCGCTATTCCTGTTCATCTTCCGCAGAAATTGCAAACTGGGCCAAACAGGAGGTTAAAGGGACTGACTCTCCAAGTCGGGAGAGCGTTAGTAAAGCGTCTGGAATGTTGCACCCGAGTACCAGGGTACGAAAACTGAGACATATTTGAACACGTCTCCCGATCACATGGTTGATCATACTCTAGGTTCCACATGCATGTTTTAGCTGAAGGAAGAATACCTTAAACCTGGGTAATTGAAACCCATGGAATGGGTACCATGCAATATGACTTCAAAGGGTCTTCATTTGCTCACTGAACCTCTCCAATCCTATCACTGCTGTGTTTATGTCCCTGTACACATGCTTGATTCTCTTTCGGAGACATAGCAATCCATAGGTTTTAAGATACTTAAGAGTCAGGTACATTCTTAGGCGTTTAATATACGGTGTTGAGTCCATTTCGTTGAGCAAGGAGTAGCTCTTGTCTATTCCATATTTGTCTTAAGGAACTTTATCTGTGCTCATTTCAATCTCTGGTTTTATGCAGCACCCCAACTCACCTTTACCCTTAAACAAGCATAAGTTGGTTTTCTAAATTTGAGACCCTGTTCTGTTCTGTAATTCAGTTCCTGTGTAGCCAAGTTTACATTCCGTGTATTACTGATATCTTATGATGTTTCTTTTTCTGTGTGACTTATTTCAGTTAGAATCATCGTACCTGAATCCACTCATTGTGCTGCTAAGGGCCTGATAACATAGATTTCATTGCTGAGTGATATTGCTTTGAAAGTAAATACCACAACTTCTTTATCCATTTTTCACTTTCTGCGATGTTGAACTTGTACTGTAAACGAGGTTCTTGTAAACAGAGGTGTCCCAAACTTTGGAGTGGCTGTGTCTTTTTGATTTTAATTTCCCTAAGCTATAGGACCATAAGTGGAAGTGCCCTAGGCTCTGTTGCTTTGTTTTTTAGATGTTTCAGGAAACACCATACACTTCTCCCGAGTGTCTGTTGGCAATTTACATCCCGCCAATCAGCATAACAAGGCTCCCAGTACTCCATGGCCTGTCCTGCCTTTCTGGATTTTACACTTTTTTCAGATGGCCCTTTTGACCAGGGGGAAGTGAAACTTCATTGTAGTGCAGATTTCCTTTGCAAGCTTGCTTGTTTGGCCAAAAAGGGCATATGCGTTTTTTCCTGAATATATTCAGGAAAAAACGCATATGCCCTTTTTGGCCAAGTGCATCATTGTGGACTTTCTTCCTCTTTTCCTATGCTTTCAATGCAATTCCAGTCTACCTCCTGAAATCGGTTTCCTGCAATTCTGCCCCGCTTTCAAGTCCTCTTGGCAGCCTTACTTCAGTATATTTTTGGACGATAGCTGTCATTTATAACTCTGCAGGTTTGTGAATTACAGTGCCCCTGAGCTCCTTTCTTCAACTCGCTTTCTTGTGAGCTGGCCGCAACACCGCAGGATGGCTTCAGGCCCTAATCTGGTTCCGGCACGGCACGCTGAGCCTTTGGTTGTTTCCTCTTCCTGGTGGGAAATGAGAGTTAAATTCGCCCGTCCAGACACCTCCAGCTAGTCTCTCATTGGTTCTCCCTATTCCTGTTCATCTTCCGCAGAAATTGCAAACTGGGCCAAACAGGAGGTTAAAGGCGCTGACTCTCCAAGTGGGGAGAGTGTTAGTAAAGCGTCTGGAATGTTGCACCCGAGTACCAGGGGAGGAAAACTGAGACATATTTGAACACGTCTCCCGTTCACACGGTTGATCATACTCTGGGTTCCATATGCATGTTTTAGCTGAAGGAAGAATACCTTAAACCTGGAGAGTTGAGACCCGTGAAATGGGTACCATGCAATATGACTTCAAAGGGTCTTCATTTGCTCACCGAACCTCTCCAATCCTATCACTGCTGCGTTTATGCCCCGTACACACACTTGATTCTCTTATGGAGACATAGCAATCCATAGGTTTTAAGATACTTAAGAGTCAGGTACATTCTTAGGCGTTTAATATGGGGTGTTGAGTCCATTTCGTTGAGCAAGGAGTAGCTCTTGTCTATTCCATATTTGGCTTAAGGAACTTTATCTGTGCTCATTTCAATCTCTGGTTTTATGCAGCACCCCAACTCACCTTTCCCCTTAAGCAAGCATAAGTTGGTTTTCTAAATTTGAGACCCTGTTCTGTTTTGGAATTCAGTTCCTGTGTAGCCAAGTTTACATTCCGTGTATTAGTGATATCTTATGATGTTTCTTTTTCTGTGTGACTTATTTCAGTTAGAATCATCGTACCTGAATCCACTCATTGTGCTGCTACGGGCCTGATGACATAGATTTCACTGCTGAGTGATACTGCATTGTACGTAAGTACCACAAGTTCTTTATCCATTTTTCACTTTCTGTGATATTGAACTTGTACGGTAAACGAGGTTCTTGTAAACAGAGGCGTCCCAAACATTGGGGTGGCTTTATCTTTTTGATTTTAATTTCCCTAAGCTATAGGACCATAAGTGGAAGTGCCCTAGGCTCTGTTGCTTTGTTTTTTAGATGTTTCAGGAAACACCATACACTTCTCCCGAGTGTCTGTTGGCAAATTACATCCCGCCCATCAGCATAACAAGGCTCCCAGTTCTCCATGGCCTGTTCTACCTTTCTGGATTTTACACTTTTTTCAGATGGCCCTTTTGACCGGGGGGAAGTGAGACTTCATTGTAGTGCAGATTTCCTTTGCAAGCTTGCTTGGTTGGCCAAAAAGGGCGTATGCGTTTTTTCCTGAATATATTCAGGAAAAAACGCATACGCCCTTTTTGGCCAAGTGCATCATTGTGGACGTTCTGCCTCTTTTCTTATGCTTTCAATGCAATTCCAGTCTACCTCCTGAAATCGGTTTCCTGCAATTCTGCCCCGCTTTCAAGTCCTCTTGGCAGCCTTACTTCAGTATATTTTTGGACGATAGTTGTCATTTATAACTCTGCAGGTTTGTGAATTACAGTGCCCTTGAGCTCCTTTCTTCAACTCGCTTTATTGTGAGCTGGCCGCAACACCGCAGGATGACTTCAGGCCCTAATCTGGTTCCGGCACGGCATGCTGAGCCTTTGTTTAATTCCTCTTCCTGGTGGGAATGAGAGTTAAATTTGCCCGTCCAGACACCTCCAGCTAGTCTCTCATTGGTTCTCGCTATTCCTGTTCATCTTCCACAGAAATTGCAAACTGGGCCAAACAGGAGGTTAAAGGGACTGACTCTCCAAGTCGGGAGAGTGTTAGTAAAGCGTCAGGAATGTTGCACCCTTGTACCAGGGTACGAAAACTGAGACATATTTGAACACGTCTCCCGATCACATGGTTGATCATACTCTAGGTTCCACATGCATGTTTTTGCTGAAGGAAGAATACCTTAAACCTGGGTAGTTGAAACCCGTGGAATGGGTACCATGCAATATGACTTCAAAGGGTCTTCATTTGCTCACCGAACCTCTCCAATCCTATCACTGCTGCGTTTATGTCCCTGTACACATGCTTGATTCTCTTTCGGAGACATAGCAATCCATAGGTTTTAAGATACTTACTAGTCAGGTACATTCTTAGGCGTTTAATATGCGGTGTTGAGTCCATTTCGTTGAGCAAGGAGTAGCTCTTGTCTATTCCATATTTGGCTTAAGGAACTTTATCTGTGCTCATTTCAATCTCTGGTTTTATGCAGCACCCCAACTCACCTTTCCCCTTAAGCAAGCATAAGTTGGTTTTCTAAATTTGAGACCCTGTTCTGTTCTGTAATTCAGTTCCTGTGTAGCCAAGTTTACATTCCGTGTATTACTGATACCTTATGATGTTTCTTTTTCTGTGTGACTTATTTCAGTTAGAATCATCATACCTGAATCCACTCATTGTGCTGCTAAGGGCCTGATGACATAGATTTCATTGCTGAGTGATATTGCTTTGCAAGTAAATACCACAATTTCTTTATCCATTTTTCACTTTCTGCGATGTTGAACTTGTACTGTAAATGAGGTTCTTGTAAACAGAGGCGTCCCAAACTTTGGGGTGGCTGTGTCTTTTTGATTTTAATTTCCCTAAGCTATAGGACCATAAGTGGAATTGCCCTAGGCTCTGTTGCTTTGTTTTTTAGATGTTTCAGGAAACACCATACACTTCTCCCGAGTGTCTGTTGGCAATTTACATCCCGCCCATCAGCATAACAAGGCTCCCAGTTCTCCATGGCCTGTCCTGCCTTGCTGGATTTTACACTTTTTTCAGATGGCCCTTTTGACCGGGGGGAAGTGAGACTTCATTGTAGTGCAGATTTCCTTTGCAAGCTTGCTTGGTTGGCCAAAAAGGGCGTATGCGTTTTTTCCTGAATATATTCAGGAAAAAACGCATACGCCCTTTTTGGCCAAGTGCATCATTGTGGACGTTCTGCCTCTTTTCCTATGCTTTCAATGCAATTCCAGTCTACCTCCTGAAATTGGTTTCCTGCAATTCTGCCCCGCTTTCAAGTCCTCTTGGCAGCCTTACTTCAGTATATTTTTGGACGATAGTTGTCATTTATAACTCTGCAGGTTTGTGAATTACAGTGCCCCTGAGCTCCTTTCTTCAACTCGTTTTCTTGTGAGCTGGCTGCAACACCGCAGGATGGCTTCAGGCCCTAATCTGGTTCCGGCACGGCACGCTGAGCCTTTGGTTATTTCCTCTTCCTGGTGGGAAATGAGAGTTAAATTTGCCCGTCCAGACACCTCCAGCTAGTCTCTCATTGGTTCTCGCTATTCCTGTTCATCTTCCGCAGAAATTGCAAACTGGGCCAAACAGGAGGTTAAAGGGACTGACTCTCCAAGTCGGGAGAGCGTTAGTAAAGCGTCTGGAATGTTGCACCCGAGTACCAGGGTACGAAAACTGAGACATATTTGAACACGTCTCCCGATCACATGGTTGATCATACTCTAGGTTCCACATGCATGTTTTAGCTGAAGGAAGAATACCTTAAACCTGGGTAATTGAAACCCATGGAATGGGTACCATGCAATATGACTTCAAAGGGTCTTCATTTGCTCACTGAACCTCTCCAATCCTATCACTGCTGTGTTTATGTCCCTGTACACATGCTTGATTCTCTTTCGGAGACATAGCAATCCATAGGTTTTAAGATACTTAAGAGTCAGGTACATTCTTAGGCGTTTAATATACGGTGTTGAGTCCATTTCGTTGAGCAAGGAGTAGCTCTTGTCTATTCCATATTTGTCTTAAGGAACTTTATCTGTGCTCATTTCAATCTCTGGTTTTATGCAGCACCCCAACTCACCTTTACCCTTAAACAAGCATAAGTTGGTTTTCTAAATTTGAGACCCTGTTCTGTTCTGTAATTCAGTTCCTGTGTAGCCAAGTTTACATTCCGTGTATTACTGATATCTTATGATGTTTCTTTTTCTGTGTGACTTATTTCAGTTAGAATCATCGTACCTGAATCCACTCATTGTGCTGCTAAGGGCCTGATAACATAGATTTCATTGCTGAGTGATATTGCTTTGAAAGTAAATACCACAACTTCTTTATCCATTTTTCACTTTCTGCGATGTTGAACTTGTACTGTAAACGAGGTTCTTGTAAACAGAGGTGTCCCAAACTTTGGAGTGGCTGTGTCTTTTTGATTTTAATTTCCCTAAGCTATAGGACCATAAGTGGAAGTGCCCTAGGCTCTGTTGCTTTGTTTTTTAGATGTTTCAGGAAACACCATACACTTCTCCCGAGTGTCTGTTGGCAATTTACATCCCGCCAATCAGCATAACAAGGCTCCCAGTTCTCCATGGCCTGTCCTGCCTTTCTGGATTTTACACTTTTTTCAGATGGCCCTTTTGACCAGGGGGAAGTGAAACTTCATTGTAGTGCAGATTTCCTTTGCAAGCTTGCTTGTTTGGCCAAAAAGGGCATATGCGTTTTTTCCTGAATATATTCAGGAAAAAACGCATATGCCCTTTTTGGCCAAGTGCATCATTGTGGACTTTCTTCCTCTTTTCCTATGCTTTCAATGCAATTCCAGTCTACCTCCTGAAATCGGTTTCCTGCAATTCTGCCCCGCTTTCAAGTCCTCTTGGCAGCCTTACTTCAGTATATTTTTGGACGATAGCTGTCATTTATAACTCTGCAGGTTTGTGAATTACAGTGCCCCTGAGCTCCTTTCTTCAACTCGCTTTCTTGTGAGCTGGCCGCAACACCGCAGGATGGCTTCAGGCCCTAATCTGGTTCCGGCACGGCACGCTGAGCCTTTGGTTGTTTCCTCTTCCTGGTGGGAAATGAGAGTTAAATTCGCCCGTCCAGACACCTCCAGCTAGTCTCTCATTGGTTCTCCCTATTCCTGTTCATCTTCCGCAGAAATTGCAAACTGGGCCAAACAGGAGGTTAAAGGCGCTGACTCTCCAAGTGGGGAGAGTGTTAGTAAAGCGTCTGGAATGTTGCACCCGAGTACCAGGGGAGGAAAACTGAGACATATTTGAACACGTCTCCCGTTCACACGGTTGATCATACTCTGGGTTCCATATGCATGTTTTAGCTGAAGGAAGAATACCTTAAACCTGGAGAGTTGAGACCCGTGAAATGGGTACCATGCAATATGACTTCAAAGGGTCTTCATTTGCTCACCGAACCTCTCCAATCCTATCACTGCTGCGTTTATGCCCCGTACACACACTTGATTCTCTTATGGAGACATAGCAATCCATAGGTTTTAAGATACTTAAGAGTCAGGTACATTCTTAGGCGTTTAATATGGGGTGTTGAGTCCATTTCGTTGAGCAAGGAGTAGCTCTTGTCTATTCCATATTTGGCTTAAGGAACTTTATCTGTGCTCATTTCAATCTCTGGTTTTATGCAGCACCCCAACTCACCTTTCCCCTTAAGCAAGCATAAGTTGGTTTTCTAAATTTGAGACCCTGTTCTGTTTTGGAATTCAGTTCCTGTGTAGCCAAGTTTACATTCCGTGTATTAGTGATATCTTATGATGTTTCTTTTTCTGTGTGACTTATTTCAGTTAGAATCATCGTACCTGAATCCACTCATTGTGCTGCTACGGGCCTGATGACATAGATTTCACTGCTGAGTGATACTGCATTGTACGTAAGTACCACAAGTTCTTTATCCATTTTTCACTTTCTGTGATATTGAACTTGTACGGTAAACGAGGTTCTTGTAAACAGAGGCGTCCCAAACATTGGGGTGGCTTTATCTTTTTGATTTTAATTTCCCTAAGCTATAGGACCATAAGTGGAAGTGCCCTAGGCTCTGTTGCTTTGTTTTTTAGATGTTTCAGGAAACACCATACACTTCTCCCGAGTGTCTGTTGGCAAATTACATCCCGCCCATCAGCATAACAAGGCTCCCAGTTCTCCATGGCCTGTTCTACCTTTCTGGATTTTACACTTTTTTCAGATGGCCCTTTTGACCGGGGGGAAGTGAGACTTCATTGTAGTGCAGATTTCCTTTGCAAGCTTGCTTGGTTGGCCAAAAAGGGCGTATGCGTTTTTTCCTGAATATATTCAGGAAAAAACGCATACGCCCTTTTTGGCCAAGTGCATCATTGTGGACGTTCTGCCTCTTTTCTTATGCTTTCAATGCAATTCCAGTCTACCTCCTGAAATCGGTTTCCTGCAATTCTGCCCCGCTTTCAAGTCCTCTTGGCAGCCTTACTTCAGTATATTTTTGGACGATAGTTGTCATTTATAACTCTGCAGGTTTGTGAATTACAGTGCCCTTGAGCTCCTTTCTTCAACTCGCTTTATTGTGAGCTGGCCGCAACACCGCAGGATGACTTCAGGCCCTAATCTGGTTCCGGCACGGCATGCTGAGCCTTTGTTTAATTCCTCTTCCTGGTAGGAAATGAGAGTTAAATTTGCCCGTCCAGACACCTCCAGCTAGTCTCTCATTGGTTCTCGCTATTCCTGTTCATCTTCCACAGAAATTGCAAACTGGGCCAAACAGGAGGTTAAAGGGACTGACTCTCCAAGTCGGGAGAGTGTTAGTAAAGCGTCTGGAATGTTGCACCCTTGTACCAGGGTACGAAAACTGAGACATATTTGAACACGTCTCCCGATCACATGGTTGATCATACTCTAGGTTCCACATGCATGTTTTTGCTGAAGGAAGAATACCTTAAACCTGGGTAGTTGAAACCCGTGGAATGGGTACCATGCAATATGACTTCAAAGGCTCTTCATTTGCTCACCGAACCTCTCCAATCCTATCACTGCTGCGTTTATGTCCCTGTACACATGCTTGATTCTCTTTCGGAGACATAGCAATCCATAGGTTTTAAGATACTTACTAGTCAGGTACATTCTTAGGCGTTTAATATGCGGTGTTGAGTCCATTTCGTTGAGCAAGGAGTAGCTCTTGTCTATTCCATATTTGGCTTAAGGAACTTTATCTGTGCTCATTTCAATCTCTGGTTTTATGCAGCACCCCAACTCACCTTTCCCCTTAAGCAAGCATAAGTTGGTTTTCTAAATTTGAGACCCTGTTCTGTTCTGTAATTCAGTTCCTGTGTAGCCAAGTTTACATTCCGTGTATTAGTGATATCTTATGATGTTTCTTTTTCTGTGTGACTTATTTCAGTTAGAATCATCATACCTGAATCCACTCATTGTGCTGCTAAGGGCCTGATGACATAGATTTCATTGCTGAGTGATATTGCTTTGCAAGTAAATACCACAATTTCTTTATCCATTTTTCACTTTCTGCGATGTTGAACTTGTACTGTAAATGAGGTTCTTGTAAACAGAGGCGTCCCAAACATTGGGGTGGCTGTGTCTTTTTGATTTTAATTTCCCTAAGCTATAGGACCATAAGTGGAAGTGCCCTAGGCTCTGTTGCTTTGTTTTTTAGATGTTTCAGGAAACACCATACACTTCTCCCGAGTGTCTGTTGGCAATTTACATCCCGCCCATCAGCATAACAAGGCTCCCAGTTCTCCATGGCCTGTCCTGCCTTGCTGGATTTTACACTTTTTTCAGATGGCCCTTTTGACCGGGGGGAAGTGAGACTTCATTGTAGTGCAGATTTCCTTTGCAAGCTTGCTTGGTTGGCCAAAAAGGGCGTATGCGTTTTTTCCTGAATATATTCAGGAAAAAACGCATACGCCCTTTTTGGCCAAGTGCATCATTGTGGACGTTCTGCCTCTTTTCCTATGCTTTCAATGCAATTCCAGTCTACCTCCTGAAATCGGTTTCCTGCAATTCTGCCCCGCTTTCAAGTCCTCTTGGCAGCCTTACTTCAGTATATTTTTGGACGATAGTTGTCATTTATAACTCTGCAGGTTTGTGAATTACAGTGCCCCTGAGCTCCTTTCTTCAACTCGTTTTCTTGTGAGCTGGCTGCAACACCGCAGGATGGCTTCAGGCCCTAATCTGGTTCCGGCACGGCATGCTGAGCCTTTGGTTATTTCCTCTTCCTGGTGGGAAATGAGAGTTAAATTTGCCCGTCCAGACACCTCCAGCTAGTCTCTCATTGGTTCTCCCTATTCCTGTTCATCTTCCGCAGAAATTGCAAACTGGGTCAAACAGGAGGTTAAAGGGACTGACTCTCCAAGTCGGGAGAGTGTTAGTAAAGCGTCTGGAATGTTGCACCCGAGTACCAGGGTACGAAAACTGAGACATATTTGAACACGTCTCCCGATCACATGGTTGATCATACTCTAGGTTCCACATGCATGTTTTAGCTGAAGGAAGAATACCTTAAACCTGGGTAGTTGAAACCCGTGGAATGGGTACCATGCAATATGACTTCAAAGGGTCTTCATTTGCTCACCGAACCTCTCCAATCCTATCACTGCTGCGTTTATGTCCCTGTACACATGCTTGATTCTCTTTCGGAGACATAGCAATCCATAGGTTTTAAGATACTTAAGAGTCAGGTACATTCTTAGGCGTTTAATATGCGGTGTTGAGTCCATTTCGTTGAGCAAGGAGTAGCTCTTGTCTATTCCATATTTGGCTTAAGGAACTTTATCTGTGCTCATTTCAATCTCTGGTTTTATGCAGCACCCCAACTCACCTTTACCCTTAAACAAGCATAAGTTGGTTTTCTAAATTTGAGACCCTGTTCTGTTCTGTAATTCAGTTCCTGTGTAGCCAAGTTTACATTCCGTGTATTAGTGATATCTTATGATGTTTCTTTTTCTGTGTGACTTATTTCAGTTAGAATCATCGTACCTGAATCCACTCATTGTGCTGCTAAGGGCCTGATGACATAGATTTCACTGCTGAGTGATACTGCATTGTACGTAAGTACCACAAGTTCTTTATCCATTTTTCACTTTCTGCGATGTTGAACTTGTACTGTAAATGAGGTTCTTGTAAACAGAGGCGTCCCAAACTTTGGGGTGGCTGTGTCTTTTTGATTTTAATTTCCCTAAGCTATAGGACCATAAGTGGAAGTGTCCTAGGCTCTGTTGCTTTGTTTTTTAGATGTTTCAGGAAACACCATACACTTCTCCCGAGTGTCTGTTGGCAATTTACATCCCGCCCATCAGCATAACAAGGCTCCCAGTTCTCCATGGCCTGTCCTGCCTTGCTGGATTTTACACTTTTTTCAGATGGCCCTTTTGACCGGGGGGAAGTGAGACTTCATTGTAGTGCAGATTTCCTTTGCAAGCTTGCTTGGTTGGCCAAAAAGGGCGTATGCGTTTTTTCCTGAATATATTCAGGAAAAAACGCATACGCCCTTTTTGGCCAAGTGCATCATTGTGGACGTTCTGCCTCTTTTCCTATGCTTTCAATGCAATACCAGTCTACCGCCTGAAATCGGTTTCCTGCAATTCTGCCCCGCTTTCAAGTCCTCTTGGCAGCCTTACTTCAGTATATTTTTGGATGATAGCTGTCATTTATAACTCTGCAGGTTTGTGAATTACAGTGCCCCTGAGCTCCTTTCTTCAACTCGCTTTCTTGTGAGCTGGCCGCAACACCGCAGGATGGCTTCAGGCCCTAATCTGGTTCCGGCACGGCACGCTGAGCCTTTGGTTATTTCCTCTTCCTGGTGGGAAATGAGAGTTAAATTTGCCCGTCCAGACACCTCCAGCTAGTCTCTCATTGGTTCTCCCTATTCCTGTTCATCTTCCGCAGAAATTGCAAACTGGGCCAAACAGGAGGTTAAAGGCGCTGACTCTCCAAGTGGGGAGAGTGTTAGTAAAGCGTCTGGAATGTTGCACCCGAGTACCAGGGGAGGAAAACTGAGACATATTTAAACACGTCTCCCGTTCACATGGTTGATCATACTCTGGGTTCCACATGCATGTTTTAGCTGAAGGAAGAATACCTTAAACCTGGAGAGTTGAGACCCGTGTAATGGGTACCATGCAATATGACTTCAAAGGGTCTTCATCTGCTCACCGAACCTCTCCAATCCTATCACTGCTGCGTTTATGCCCCTGTACACACGCTTGATTCTCTTATGGAGACATAGCAATCCATAGGTTTTAAGATACTTACTAGTCAGGTACATTCTTAGGCGTTTAATATGGGGTGTTGAGTCCATTTCGTTGAGCAAGGAGTAGCTCTTGCCTATTCCATATTTGGCTTGAGGAACTTTATCTGTGCTCATTTCAATCTCTGGTTTTATGCAGCACCCCAACTCACCTTTCCCCTTAAGCAAGCATAAGTTGGTTTTCTAAATTTGAGACCCTGTTCTGTTCTGTAATTCAGTTCCTGTGTAGCCAAGTTTACATTCCGTGTATTAGTGATATCTTATGATGTTTCTTTTTCTGTGTGACTTATTTCAGTTAGAATCATCGTACCCGAATCCACTCATTGTGCTGCTACGGGCCTGATGACATAGATTTCATTGCTGAGTGATACTGCATTGTACGTAAGTACCACAAGTTCTTTATCCATTTTTCACTTTCTGTGATATTGAACTTGTACGGTAAATGAGGTTCTTGTAAACAGAGGCGTCCCAAATTGGGGTGGCTGTGTCTTTTTGATTTTAATTTCCCTAAGCTATAGGACCATAAGTGGAAGTGCCCTAGGCTCTGTTGCTTTGTTTTTTAGATGTTTCAGGAAACACCATACACTTCTCCCGAGTGTCTGTTGGCAAATTACATCCCGCCCATCAGCATAACAAGGCTCCCAGTTCTCCATGGCCTGTTCTACCTTTCTGGATTTTACACTTTTTTCAGATGGCCCTTTTGACCGGGGGGAAGTGAGACTTCATTGTAGTGCAGATTTCCTTTGCAAGCTTGCTTGGTTGGCCAAAAAGGGCGTATGCGTTTTTTCCTGAATATATTCAGGAAAAAACGCATACGCCCTTTTTGGCCAAGTGCATCATTGTGGACGTTCTGCCTCTTTTCCTATGCTTTCAATGCAATTCCAGTCTACCTCCTGAAATCGGTTTCCTGCAATTCTGCCCCGCTTTCAAGTCCTCTTGGCAGCCTTACTTCAGTATATTTTTGGACGATAGTTGTCATTTATAACTCTGCAGGTTTGTGAATTACAGTGCCCCTGAGCTCCTTTCTTCAACTCGTTTTCTTGTGAGCTGGCCGCAACACCGCAGGATGGCTTCAGGCCCTAATCTGGTTCCGGCACAGCATGCTGAGCCTTTGGTTATTTCCTCTTCCTGGTGGGAAATGAGAGTTAAATTTGCCCGTCCAGACACCTCCAGCTAGTCTCTCATTGGTTCTCCCTATTCCTGTTCATCTTCCGCAGAAATTGCAAACTGGGTCAAACAGGAGGTTAAAGGGACTGACTCTCCAAGTCGGGAGAGTGTTAGTAAAGCGTCTGGAATGTTGCACCCGAGTACCAGGGTACGAAAACTGAGACATATTTGAACACGTCTCCCGATCACATGGTTGATCATACTCTAGGTTCCACATGCATGTTTTAGCTGAAGGAAGAATACCTTAAACCTGGGTAGTTGAAACCCGTGGAATGGGTACCATGCAATATGACTTCAAAGGGTCTTCATTTGCTCACCGAACCTCTCCAATCCTATCACTGCTGCATTTATGTCCCTGTACACATGCTTGATTCTCTTTCGGAGACATAGCAATCCATAGGTTTTAAGATACTTAAGAGTCAGGTACATTCTTAGGCGTTTAATATGCGGTGTTGAGTCCATTTCGTTGAGCAAGGAGTAGCTCTTGTCTATTCCATATTTGGCTTAAGGAACTTTATCTGTGCTCATTTCAATCTCTGGTTTTATGCAGCACCCCAACTCACCTTTACCCTTAAACAAGCATAAGTTGGTTTTCTAAATTTGAGACCCTGTTCTGTTCTGTAATTCAGTTCCTGTGTAGCCAAGTTTACATTCCGTGTATTACTGATACCTTATGATGTTTCTTTTTCTGTGTGACTTATTTCAGTTAGAATCATCGTACCTGAATCCACTCATTGTGCTGCTAAGGGCCTGATGACATAGATTTCACTGCTGAGTGATACTGCATTGTACGTAAGTACCACAAGTTCTTTATCCATTTTTCACTTTCTGCGATGTTGAACTTGTACTGTAAATGAGGTTCTTGTAAACAGAGGCGTCCCAAACTTTGGGGTGGCTGTGTCTTTTTGATTTTAATTTCCCTAAGCTATAGGACCATAAGTGGAAGTGTCCTAGGCTCTGTTGCTTTGTTTTTTAGATGTTTCAGGAAACACCATACACTTCTCCCGAGTGTCTGTTGGCAATTTACATCCCGCCCATCAGCATAACAAGGCTCCCAGTTCTCCATGGCCTGTCCTGCCTTGCTGGATTTTACACTTTTTTCAGATGGCCCTTTTGACCGGGGGGAAGTGAGACTTCATTGTAGTGCAGATTTCCTTTGCAAGCTTGCTTGGTTGGCCAAAAAGGGCGTATGCGTTTTTTCCTGAATATATTCAGGAAAAAACGCATACGCCCTTTTTGGCCAAGTGCATCATTGTGGACGTTCTGCCTCTTTTCCTATGCTTTCAATGCAATACCAGTCTACCGCCTGAAATCGGTTTCCTGCAATTCTGCCCCGCTTTCAAGTCCTCTTGGCAGCCTTACTTCAGTATATTTTTGGACGATAGCTGTCATTTATAACTCTGCAGGTTTGTGAATTACAGTGCCCCTGAGCTCCTTTCTTCAACTCGCTTTCTTGTGAGCTGGCCGCAACACCGCAGGATGGCTTCAGGCCCTAATCTGGTTCCGGCACGGCACGCTGAGCCTTTGGTTATTTCCTCTTCCTGGTGGGAAATGAGAGTTAAATTTGCCCGTCCAGACACCTCCAGCTAGTCTCTCATTGGTTCTCCCTATTCCTGTTCATCTTCCGCAGAAATTGCAAACTGGGCCAAACAGGAGGTTAAAGGCGCTGACTCTCCAAGTGGGGAGAGTGTTAGTAAAGCGTCTGGAATGTTGCACCCGAGTACCAGGGGAGGAAAACTGAGACATATTTAAACACGTCTCCCGTTCACACGGTTGATCATACTCTGGGTTCCACATGCATGTTTTAGCTGAAGGAAGAATACCTTAAACCTGGAGAGTTGAGACCCGTGTAATGGGTACCATGCAATATGACTTCAAAGGGTCTTCATCTGCTCACCGAACCTCTCCAATCCTATCACTGCTGCGTTTATGCCCCTGTACACACGCTTGATTCTCTTATGGAGACATAGCAATCCATAGGTTTTAAGATACTTACTAGTCAGGTACATTCTTAGGCGTTTAATATGGGGTGTTGAGTCCATTTCGTTGAGCAAGGAGTAGCTCTTGCCTATTCCATATTTGGCTTGAGGAACTTTATCTGTGCTCATTTCAATCTCTGGTTTTATGCAGCACCCCAACTCACCTTTCCCCTTAAGCAAGCATAAGTTGGTTTTCTAAATTTGAGACCCTGTTCTGTTCTGTAATTCAGTTCCTGTGTAGCCAAGTTTACATTCCGTGTATTAGTGATATCTTATGATGTTTCTTTTTCTGTGTGACTTATTTCAGTTAGAATCATCGTACCCGAATCCACTCATTATGCTGCTACGGGCCTGATGACATAGATTTCATTGCTGAGTGATACTGCATTGTACGTAAGTACCACAAGTTCTTTATCCATTTTTCACTTTCTGTGATATTGAACTTGTACGGTAAATGAGGTTCTTGTAAACAGAGGCGTCCCAAATTGGGGTGGCTGTGTCTTTTTGATTTTAATTTCCCTAAGCTATAGGACCATAAGTGGAAGTGCCCTAGGCTCTGTTGCTTTGTTTCTTAGATGTTTCAGGAAACACCATACACTTCTCCCGAGTGTCTGTTGGCAATTTACATCCCGCCCATCAGCATAACAAGGCTCCCAGTTCTCCATGGCCTGTCCTGCCTTGCTGGATTTTACACTTTTTTCAGATGGCCCTTTTGACCGGGGGGAAGTGAGACTTCATTGTAGTGCAGATTTCCTTTGCAAGCTTGCTTGGTTGGCCAAAAAGGGCGTATGCGTTTTTTCCTGAATATATTCAGGAAAAAACGCATACGCCCTTTTTGGCCAAGTGCATCATTGTGGACGTTCTGCCTCTTTTCCAATGCTTTCAATGCAATTCCAGTCTACCTCCTGAAATCGGTTTCCTGCAATTCTGCCCCGCTTTCAAGTCCTCTTGGCAGCCTTACTTCAGTATATTTTTGGACGATAGCTGTCATTTATAACTCTGCAGGTTTGTGAATTACAGTGCCCCTGAGCTCCTTTCTTCAACTCGCTTTCTTGTGAGCTGGCCGCAACACCGCAGGATGGCTTCAGGCCCTAATCTGGTTCCGGCACAGCACGCTGAGCCTTTGGTTATTTCCTCTTCCTGGTGGGAAATGAGAGTTAAATTTGCCCGTCCAGACACCTCCAGCTAGTCTCTCATTGGTTCTCCCTATTCGTGTTCATCTTCCGCAGAAATTGCAAACTGGGCCAAACAGGAGGTTAAAGGGACTGACTCTCCAAGTCGGGAGAGTGTTACTAAAGCGTCTGGAATATTGCACCCGAGTACCAGGGTATGAAAACTGAGACATATTTGAACACGTCTCCCGATCACATGGTTGATCATACTCTAGGTTCCACATGCATATTTTAGCTGAAGGAAGAATACCTTAAAACTGGGTAGTTGAAACCCGTGGAATGGGTACCATGCAATATGACTTCAAAGGGTCTTCATTTGCTCACCGAACCTCTCCAATCCTATCACTGCTGCGTTTATGTCCCTGTACACATGCTTGATTCTCTTTCGGAGACATAGCAATCCATAGGTTTTAAGATACTTAAGAGTCAGGTACATTCTTAGGCGTTTAATATGCGGTGTTGAGTCCATTTCGTTGAGCAAGGAGTAGCTCTTGTCTATTCCATATTTGGCTTAAGGAACTTTATCTGTGCTCATTTCAATCTCTGGTTTTATGCAGCACCCCAACTCACCTTTACCCTTAAACAAGCATAAGTTGGTTTTCTAAATTTGAGACCCTGTTCTGTTCTGTAATTCAGTTCCTGTGTAGCCAAGTTTACATTCCGTGTATTACTGATACCTTATGATGTTTCTTTTTCTGTGTGACTTATTTCAGTTAGAATCATCGTACCTGAATCCACTCATTGTGCTGCTAAGGGCCTGATGACATAGATTTCACTGCTGAGTGATACTGCATTGTACGTAAGTACCACAAGTTCTTTATCCATTTTTCACTTTCTGCGATGTTGAACTTGTACTGTAAATGAGGTTCTTGTAAACAGAGGCGTCCCAAACTTTGGGGTGGCTGTGTCTTTTTGATTTTAATTTCCCTAAGCTATAGGACCATAAGTGGAAGTGTCCTAGGCTCTGTTGCTTTGTTTTTTAGATGTTTCAGGAAACACCATACACTTCTCCCGAGTGTCTGTTGGCAATTTACATCCCGCCCATCAGCATAACAAGGCTCCCAGTTCTCCATGGCCTGTCCTGCCTTGCTGGATTTTACACTTTTTTCAGATGGCCCTTTTGACCGGGGGGAAGTGAGACTTCATTGTAGTGCAGATTTCCTTTGCAAGCTTGCTTGGTTGGCCAAAAAGGGCGTATGCGTTTTTTCCTGAATATATTCAGGAAAAAACGCATACGCCCTTTTTGGCCAAGTGCATCATTGTGGACGTTCTGCCTCTTTTCCTATGCTTTCAATGCAATACCAGTCTACCGCCTGAAATCGGTTTCCTGCAATTCTGCCCCGCTTTCAAGTCCTCTTGGCAGCCTTACTTCAGTATATTTTTGGACGATAGCTGTCATTTATAACTCTGCAGGTTTGTGAATTACAGTGCCCCTGAGCTCCTTTCTTCAACTCGCTTTCTTGTGAACTGGCCGCAACACCGCAGGATGGCTTCAGGCCCTAATCTGGTTCCGGCACGGCACGCTGAGCCTTTGGTTATTTCCTCTTCCTGGTGGGAAATGAGAGTTAAATTTGCCCGTCCAGACACCTCCAGCTAGTCTCTCATTGGTTCTCCCTATTCCTGTTCATCTTCCGCAGAAATTGCAAACTGGGCCAAACAGGAGGTTAAAGGCGCTGACTCTCCAAGTGGGGAGAGTGTTAGTAAAGCGTCTGGAATGTTGCACCCGAGTACCAGGGGAGGAAAACTGAGACATATTTAAACACGTCTCCCGTTCACACGGTTGATCATACTCTGGGTTCCACATGCATGTTTTAGCTGAAGGAAGAATACCTTAAACCTGGAGAGTTGAGACCCGTGTAATGGGTACCATGCAATATGACTTCAAAGGGTCTTCATCTGCTCACCGAACCTCTCCAATCCTATCACTGCTGCGTTTATGCCCCTGTACACACGCTTGATTCTCTTATGGAGACATAGCAATCCATAGGTTTTAAGATACTTACTAGTCAGGTACATTCTTAGGCGTTTAATATGGGGTGTTGAGTCCATTTCGTTGAGCAAGGAGTAGCTCTTGCCTATTCCATATTTGGCTTGAGGAACTTTATCTGTGCTCATTTCAATCTCTGGTTTTATGCAGCACCCCAACTCACCTTTCCCCTTAAGCAAGCATAAGTTGGTTTTCTAAATTTGAGACCCTGTTCTGTTCTGTAATTCAGTTCCTGTGTAGCCAAGTTTACATTCCGTGTATTAGTGATATCTTATGATGTTTCTTTTTCTGTGTGACTTATTTCAGTTAGAATCATCGTACCCGAATCCACTCATTATGCTGCTACGGGCCTGATGACATAGATTTCATTGCTGAGTGATACTGCATTGTACGTAAGTACCACAAGTTCTTTATCCATTTTTCACTTTCTGTGATATTGAACTTGTACGGTAAATGAGGTTCTTGTAAACAGAGGCGTCCCAAATTGGGGTGGCTGTGTCTTTTTGATTTTAATTTCCCTAAGCTATAGGACCATAAGTGGAAGTGCCCTAGGCTCTGTTGCTTTGTTTCTTAGATGTTTCAGGAAACACCATACACTTCTCCCGAGTGTCTGTTGGCAATTTACATCCCGCCCATCAGCATAACAAGGCTCCCAGTTCTCCATGGCCTGTCCTGCCTTGCTGGATTTTACACTTTTTTCAGATGGCCCTTTTGACCGGGGGGAAGTGAGACTTCATTGTAGTGCAGATTTCCTTTGCAAGCTTGCTTGGTTGGCCAAAAAGGGCGTATGCGTTTTTTCCTGAATATATTCAGGAAAAAACGCATACGCCCTTTTTGGCCAAGTGCATCATTGTGGACGTTCTGCCTCTTTTCCAATGCTTTCAATGCAATTCCAGTCTACCTCCTGAAATCGGTTTCCTGCAATTCTGCCCCGCTTTCAAGTCCTCTTGGCAGCCTTACTTCAGTATATTTTTGGACGATAGCTGTCATTTATAACTCTGCAGGTTTGTGAATTACAGTGCCCCTGAGCTCCTTTCTTCAACTCGCTTTCTTGTGAGCTGGCCGCAACACCGCAGGATGGCTTCAGGCCCTAATCTGGTTCCGGCACAGCACGCTGAGCCTTTGGTTATTTCCTCTTCCTGGTGGGAAATGAGAGTTAAATTTGCCCGTCCAGACACCTCCAGCTAGTCTCTCATTGGTTCTCCCTATTCCTGTTCATCTTCCGCAGAAATTGCAAACTGGGCCAAACAGGAGGTTAAAGGGACTGACTCTCCAAGTCGGGAGAATGTTAGTAAAGCGTCTGAAATGTTGCACCCGAGTACCAGGGGAGGAAAACTGAGACATATTTGAACACGTCTCCCGGTCACATGGTTGATCATACTCTAGGTTCCACATGCATGTTTTAGATGAAGGAAGAATACCTTAAACCTGGGTAGTTGAAACCCGTGGAATGGGTACCATGCAATATGACTGCAAAGGGTCTTCATTTGCTCACCGAAACTCTCCAATCCTATCACTGCTGCGTTTATGCCCCGTACACACACTTGATTGTCTTTCGGAGACATAGCAATCCATAGGTTTTAAGATACTTACTAGTTAGGTACATTCTTAGGCGTTTAATATGCGGTGTTGAGTCCATTTCGTTGAGCAAGGAGTAGCTCTTGTCTATTCCATATTTGGCTTAAGGAACTTTATCTGTGCTCATTTCAATCTCTGGTTTTATGCAGCACCCCAACTCACCTTTCCCCTTAAGCAAGCATAAGTTGGTTTTCTAAATTTGAGACCCTGTTCTGTTCTGTAATTCAGTTCCTGTGTAGCCAAGTTTACATTCCGTGTATTACTGATACCTTATGATGTTTCTTTTTCTGTGTGACTTATTTCAGTTAGAATCATCATACCTGAATCCACTCATTGTGCTGCTAAGGGCCTGATGACATAGATTTCATTGCTGAGTGATATTGCTTTGCAAGTAAATACCACAATTTCTTTATCCATTTTTCACTTTCTGCGATGTTGAACTTGTACTGTAAATGAGGTTCTTGTAAACAGAGGCGTCCCAAACTTTGGGGTGGCTGTGTCTTTTTGATTTTAATTTCCCTAAGCTATAGGACCATAAGTGGAAGTGTCCTAGGCTCTGTTGCTTTGTTTTTTAGATGTTTCAGGAAACACCATACACTTCTCCCGAGTGTCTGTTGGCAATTTACATCCCGCCCATCAGCATAACAAGGCTCCCAGTTCTCCATGGCCTGTCCTGCCTTGCTGGATTTTACACTTTTTTCAGATGGCCCTTTTGACCGGGGGGAAGTGAGACTTCATTGTAGTGCAGATTTCCTTTGCAAGCTTGCTTGGTTGGCCAAAAAGGGCGTATGCGTTTTTTCCTGAATATATTCAGGAAAAAACGCATACGCCCTTTTTGGCCAAGTGCATCATTGTGGACGTTCTGCCTCTTTTCCTATGCTTTCAATGCAATTCCAGTCTACCTCCTGAAATCGGTTTCCTGCAATTCTGCCCCGCTTTCAAGTCCTCTTGGCAGCCTTACTTCAATATATTTTTGGACGATAGCTGTCATTTATAACTCTGCAGGTTTGTGAATTACAGTGCCCCTGAGCTCCTTTCTTCAACTCGCTTTCTTGTGACCTGGCCGCAACACCGCAAGATGGCTTCAGGCCCTAATCTGGTTCCGGCATGGCACGCTGAGCCTTTGGTTATTTCCTCTTCCTGGTGGGAAATGAGAGTTAAATTTGCCCGTCCAGACACCTCCAGCTAGTCTCTCATTGGTTCTCCCTATTCCTGTTCATCTTCCGCAGAAATTGCAAACTGGGCCAAACAGGATGTTAAAGGCGCTGACTCTCCAAGTGGGGAGAGTGTTAGTAAAGCGTCTGGAATGTTGCACCCGAGTATCAGGGGAGGAAAACTGAGACATATTTGAACACGTCTCCCGTTCACACGGTTGATCATACTCTGGGTTCCACATGCATGTTTTAGCTGAAGGAAGAATACCTTAAACCTGGAGAGTTGAGACCCGTGTAATGGGTACCATGCAATATGACTTCAAAGGGTCTTCATCTGCTCACCGAACCTCTCCAATCCTATCACTGCTGCGTTTATGCCCCTGTACACACGCTTGATTCTCTTATGGAGACATAGCAATCCATAGGTTTTAAGATACTTACTAGTCAGGTACATTCTTAGGCGTTTAATATGGGGTGTTGAGTCCATTTCGTTGAGCAAGGAGTAGCTCTTGTCTATTCCATATTTGGCTTAAGGAACTTTATCTGTGCTCATTTCAATCTCTGGTTTTATGCAGCACCCCAACTCACCTTTCCCCTTAAGCAAGCATAAGTTGGTTTTCTAAATTTGAGACCCTGTTCTGTTCTGTAATTCAGTTCCTGTGTAGCCAAGTTTACATTCCGTGTATTAGTGATATCTTATGATGTTTCTTTTTCTGTGTGACTTATTTCAGTTAGAATCATCGTACCTGAATCCACTCATTATGCTGCTACGGGCCTGATGACATAGATTTCATTGCTGAGTGATACTGCATTGTACGTAAGTACCACAAGTTCTTTATCCATTTTTCACTTTATGTGATATTGAACTTGTACGGTAAATGAGGTTCTTGTAAACAGAGGCGTCCCAAATTGGGGTGGCTGTGTCTTTTTGATTTTAATTTCCCTATGCTATAGGACCATAAGTGGAAGTGCCCTAGGGTCTGTTGCTTTGTTTCTTAGATGTTTCAGGAAACACCATACACTTCTCCCGAGTGTCTGTTGGCAATTTACATCCCGCCCATCAGCATAACAAGGCTCCCAGTTCTCCATGGCCTGTCCTGCCTTGCTGGATTTTACACTTTTTTCAGATGGCCCTTTTGACCGGGGGGAAGTGAGACTTCATTGTAGTGCAGATTTCCCTTGCAAGCTTGCTTGGTTGGCCAAAAAGGGCGTATGCGTTTTTTCCTGAATATATTCAGGAAAAAACGCATACGCCCTTTTTGGCCAAGTGCATCATTGTGGACGTTCTGCCTCTTTTCCTATGCTTTCAATGCAATTCCAGTCTACCTCCTGAAATCGGTTTCCTGCAATTCTGCCCCGCTTTCAAGTCCTCTTGGCAGGCTTACTTCAGTATATTTTTGGACGATAGCTGTCATTTATAACTCTGCAGATTTGTGAATTACAGTGCCCCTGAGCTCCTTTCTTCAACTCGCTTTCTTGTGACCTGGCCGCAACACCGCAGGATGGCTTCAGGCCCTAATCTGGTTCCGGCACAGCACGCTGAGCCTTTGGTTATTTCCTCTTCCTGGTGGGAAATGAGAGTTAAATTTGCCCGTCCAGACACCTCCAGCTAGTCTCTCATTGGTTCTCCCTATTCCTGTTCATCTTCCGCAGAAATTGCAAACTGGGCCAAACAGGAGGTTAAAGGGACTGACTCTCCAAGTCGGGAGAGTGTTAGTAAAGCGTCTGGAATGTTGCACCCGAGTACCAGGGGAGGAAAACTGAGACATATTTGAACACGTCTCCCGATCACATGGTTGATCATACTCTAGGTTCCACATGCATGTTTTAGCTGAAGGAAGAATACCTTAAACCTGGGTAGTTGAAACCCGTGGAATGGGTACCATGCAATATGACTGCAAAGGGTCTTCATTTGCTCACCGAACCTCTCCAATCCTATCACTGCTGCGTTTATGCCCCGTACACACACTTGATTGTCTTTCGGAGACATAGCAATCCATAGGTTTTAAGATACTTACTAGTCAGGTACATTCTTAGGCGTTTAATATGCGGTGTTGAGTCCATTTCGTTGAGCAAGGAGTAGCTCTTGTCTATTCCATATTTGGCTTAAGGAACTTTATCTGTGCTCATTTCAATCTCTGGTTTTATGCAGCACCCCAACTCACCTTTCCCCTTAAGCAAGCATAAGTTGGTTTTCTAAATTTGAGACCCTGTTCTGTTCTGTAATTCAGTTCCTGTGTAGCCAAGTTTACATTCCGTGTATTACTGATACCTTATGATGTTTCTTTTTGTGTGTGACTTATTTCAGTTAGAATCATCATACCTGAATCCACTCATTGTGCTGCTAAGGGCCTGATGACATAGATTTCATTGCTGAGTGATATTGCTTTGCAAGTAAATACCACAATTTCTTTATCCATTTTTCACTTTCTGCGATGTTGAACTTGTACTGTAAATGAGGTTCTTGTAAACAGAGGCGTCCCAAACTTTGGGGTGGCTGTGTCTTTTTGATTTTAATTTCCCTAAGCTATAGGACCATAAGTGGAAGTGTCCTAGGCTCTGTTGCTTTGTTTTTTAGATGTTTCAGGAAACACCATACACTTCTCCCGAGTGTCTGTTGGCAATTTACATCCCGCCCATCAGCATAACAAGGCTCCCAGTTCTCCATGGCCTGTCCTGCCTTGCTGGATTTTACACTTTTTTCAGATGGCCCTTTTGACCGGGGGGAAGTGAGACTTCATTGTAGTGCAGATTTCCTTTGCAAGCTTGCTTGGTTGGCCAAAAAGGGCGTATGCATTTTTTCCTGAATATATTCAGGAAAAAACGCATACGCCCTTTTTGGCCAAGTGCATCATTGTGGACGTTCTGCCTCTTTTCCTATGCTTTCAATGCAATTCCAGTCTACCTCCTGAAATCGGTTTCCTGCAATTCTGCCCCGCTTTCAAGTCCTCTTGGCAGCCTTACTTCAATATATTTTTCGACGATAGCTGTCATTTATAACTCTGCAGGTTTGTGAATTACAGTGCCCCTGAGCTCCTTTCTTCAACTCACTTTCTTGTGACCTGGCCGCAACACCGCAGGATGGCTTCAGGCCCTAATCTTGTTCCGGCACGGCACGCTGAGCCTTTGGTTATTTCCTCTTCCTGGTGGGAAATGAGAGTTAAATTTGCCCGTCCAGACACCTCCAGCTAGTCTCTCATTGGTTCTCCCTATTCCTGTTCATCTTCCGCAGAAATTGCAAACTGGGCCAAACAGGAGGTTAAAGGGACTGACTCTCCAAGTCGGGAGAGTGTTAGTAAAGCGTCTGGAATGTTGCACCCGAGTACCAGGGGAGGAAAACTGAGACATATTTGAACACGTCTCCCGTTCACACGGTTGATCATACTGTGGGTTCCACATGCATGTTTTAGCTGAAGGAAGAATACCTTAAACCTGGAGAGTTGAGACCCGTGTAATGGGTACCATGCAATATGACTTCAAAGGGTCTTCGTCTGCTCACCGAACCTCTCCAATCCTATCACTGCTGCGTTTATGCCCCTGTACACACGCTTGATTCTCTTATGGAGACATAGCAATCCATAGGTTTTAAGATACTTACTAGTCAGGTACATTCTTAGGCGTTTAATATGGGGTGTTGAGTCCATTTCGTTGAGCAAGGAGTAGCTCTTGTCTATTCCATATTTGGCTTAAGGAACTTTATCTGTGCTCATTTCAATCTCTGGTTTTATGCAGCACCCCAACTCACCTTTCCCCTTAAGCAAGCATAAGTTGGTTTTCTAAATTTGAGACCCTGTTCTGTTCTGTAATTCAGTTCCTGTGTAGCCAAGTTTACATTCCGTGTATTAGTGATATCTTATGATGTTTCCTTTTCTGTGTGACTTATTTCAGTTAGAATCATCGTACCTGAATCCACTCATTATGCTGCTACGGGCCTGATGACATAGATTTCATTGCTGAGTGATACTGCATTGTACGTAAGTACCACAAGTTCTTTATCCATTTTTCACTTTCTGTGATATTGAACTTGTACGGTAAATGAGGTTCTTGTAAACAGAGGCGTCCCAAATTGGGGTGGCTGTGTCTTTTTGATTTTAATTTCCCTAAGCTATAGGACCATAAGTGGAAGTGCCCTAGGCTCTGTTGCTTTGGTTCTTAGATGTTTCAGGAAACACCATACACTTCTCCCGAGTGTCTGTTGGCAATTTACATCCCGCCCATCAGCATAACAAGGCTCCCAGTTCTCCATGGCCTGTCCTGCCTTGCTGGATTTTACACTTTTTCCAGATGGCCCTTTTGACCGGGGGGAAGTGAGACTTCATTGTAGTGCAGATTTCCTTTGCAAGCTTGCTTGGTTGGCCAAAAAGGGCGTATGCGTTTTTTCCTGAATATATTCAGGAAAAAACGCATACGCCCTTTTTGGCCAAGTGCATCATTGTGGACGTTCTGCCTCTTTTCCTATGCTTTCAATGCAATTCCAGTCTACCTCCTGAAATCGGTTTCCTGCAATTCTGCCCCGCTTTCAAGTCCTCTTGGCAGCCTTACTTCAGTATATTTTTGGACGATAGCTGTCATTTATAACTCTGCAGATTTGTGAATTACAGTGCCCCTGAGCTCCTTTCTTCAACTCGTTTTCTTGTGACCTGGCCGCAACACCGCAGGATGGCTTCAGGCCCTAATCTGGTTCCGGCATAGCACGCTGAGCCTTTGGTTATTTCCTCTTCCTGGTGGGAAATGAGAGTTAAATTTGCCCGTCCAGACACCTCCAGCTAGTCTCTCATTGGTTCTCCCTATTCCTGTTTATCTTCCGCAGAAATTGCAAACTGGGCCAAACAGGAGTTTAAAGGGACTGACTCTCCAAGTCCGGAGAGTGTTAGTAAAGCGTCTGGAATGTTGCACCCGAGTACCAGGGTATGAAAACTGAGACATATTTGAACACGTCTCCCGATCACATGGTTGATCATACTCTAGGTTCCACATGCATGTTTTAGCTGAAGGAAGAATACCTTAAACCTGGGTAGTTGAAACCCGTGGAATGGGTACCATGCAATATGACTGCAAAGGGTCTTCATTTGCTCACTGAACCTCTCCAATCCTATCACTGCTGCGTTTATGCCCCGTACACACACTTGATTGTCTTTCGGAGACATAGAAATCCATAGGTTTTAAGATACTTACTAGTCAGGTACATTCTTAGGCGTTTAATATGGGGTGTTGAGTCCATTTCGTTGAGCAAGGAGTAGCTCTTGTCTATTCCATATTTGGCTTAAGGAACTTTATCTGTGCTCATTTCAATCTCTGGTTTTATGCAGCACCCCAACTCACCTTTACCCTTAAGCAAGCATAAGTTGGTTTTCTAAATTTGAGACCCTGTTCTGTTCTGTAATTCAGTTCCTGTGTAGCCAAGTTTACATTCCGTGTATTACTGATACCTTATGATGTTTCTTTTTCTGTGTGACTTATTTCAGTTAGAATCCTCATACCTGAATCCACTCATTGTGCTGCTAAGGGCCTGATGACATAGATTTCATTGCTGAGTGATATTGCTTTGCAAGTAAATACCACAATTTCTTTATCCATTTTTCACTTTCTGCGATGTTGATCTTGTACTGTAAATGAGGTTCTTGTAAACAGAGGCGTCCCAAACTTTGGGGTGGCTGTGTCTTTTTGATTTTAATTTCCCTAAGCTATAGGACCATAAGTGGAAGTGTCCTAGGCTCTGTTGCTTTGTTTTTTAGATGTTTCAGGAAACACCATACACTTCTCCCGAGTGTCTGTTGGCAATTTACATCCCGCCCATCAGCATAACAAGGCTCCCAGTTCTCCATGGCCTGTCCTGCCTTGCTGGATTTTACACTTTTTTCAGATGGCCCTTTTGACCGGGGGGAAGTGAGACTTCATTGTAGTGCAGATTTCCTTTGCAAGCTTGCTTGGTTGGCCAAAAAGGGCGTATGCGTTTTTTCCTGAATATATTCAGGAAAAAACGCATATGCCCTTTTTGGCCAAGTGCACCATTGTGGACGTTCTGCCTCTTTTCCTATGCTTTCAATGCAATTCCAGTCTACCTCCTGAAATCGGTTTCCTGCAATTCTGCCCCGCTTTCAAGTCCTCTTGGCAGCCTTACTTCAGTATATTTTTGGACGATAGCTGTCATTTATAACTCTGCAGGTTTGTGAATTACAGTGCCCCTGAGCTCCTTTCTTCAACTCGCTTTCTTGTGAGCTGGCCGCAACACCGCAGGATGGCTTCAGGCCCTAATCTGGTTCCGGCACGGCATGCTGAGCCTTTGGTTATTTCCTCTTCCTGGTGGGAAATGAGAGTTAAATTTGCCCGTCCAGACACCTCCAGCTAGTCTCTCATTGGTTCTCGCTATTCCTGTTCATCTTCCGCAGAAACTGCAAACTGGGCCAAACAGGATGTTAAAGGCGCTGACTCTCCAAGTGGAGAGAGTGTTAGTAAAGCGTCTGGAATGTTGCACCCGAGTACCAGGGGAGGAAAACTGAGACATATTTGAACACGTCTCCCGTTCACACGGTTGATCATACTCTGGGTTCCACATGCATGTTTTAGCTGAAGGAAGAATACCTTAAACCTGGAGAGTTGAAACCCGTGTAATGGGTACCATGCAATATGACTTCAAAGGGTCTTCAGCTGCTCACCGAACCTCTCCAATCCTATCACTGCTGCGTTTATGCCCCTGTACACACGCTTGATTCTCTTATGGAGACATAGCAATCCATAGGTTTTAAGATACTTACTAGTCAGGTACATTCTTAGGCGTTTAATATGGGGTGTTGAATCCATTTCGTTGAGCAAGGAGTAGCTCTTGTCTATTCCATATTTGGCTTAAGGAACTTTATCTGTGCTCATTTCAATCTCTGATTTTATGTAGCACCCCAACTCACCTTTCCCCTTAAGCAAGCATAAGTTGGTTTTCTAAATTTGAGACCCTGTTCTGTTCTGTAATTCAGTTCCTGTGTAGCCAAGTTTACATTCCATGTATTAGTGATATCTTATGATGTTTCTTTTTCTGTGTGACTTATTTCAGTTATAATCATCGTACCTGAATCCACTCATTATGCTGCTACGGGCCTGATGACATAGATTTCATTGCTGAGTGATACTGCATTGTACGTAAGTACCACAAGTTCTTTATCCATTTTTCACTTTCTGTGATATTGAACTTGTACGGTAAATGAGGTTCTTGTAAACAGAGGCGTCCCAAATTGGGGTGGCTGTGTCTTTTTGATTTTAATTTCCCTAAGCTATAGGACCATAAGTGGAAGTGCCCTAGGCTCTGTTGCTTTGTTTCTTAGATGTTTCAGGAAACACCATACACTTCTCCCGAGTGTCTGTTGGCAATTTACATCCCGCCCATCAGCATAACAAGGCTCCCAGTTCTCCATGGCCTGTCCTGCCTTGCTGGATTTTACACTTTTTCCAGATGGCCCTTTTGACCGGGGGGAAGTGAGACTTCATTGTAGTGCAGATTTCCTTTGCAAGCTTGCTTGGTTGGCCAAAAAGGGCGTATGCGTTTTTTCCTGAATATATTCAGGAAAAAACGCATACGCCCTTTTTGGCCAAGTGCATCATTGTGGACGTTCTGCCTCTTTTCCTATGCTTTCAATGCAATTCCAGTCTACCTCCTGAAATCGGTTTCCTGCAATTCTGCCCCGCTTTCAAGTCCTCTTGGCAGCCTTACTTCAGTATATTTTTGGACGATAGCTGTCATTTATAACTCTGCAGATTTGTGAATTACAGTGCCCCTGAGCTCCTTTCTTCAACTCGCTTTCTTGTGACCTGGCCGCAACACCGCAGGATGGCTTCAGGCCCTAATCTGGTTCCGGCACAGCACGCTGAGCCTTTGGTTATTTCCTCTTCCTGGTGGGAAATGAGAGTTAAATTTGCCCGTCCAGACACCTCCAGCTAGTCTCTCATTGGTTCTCCCTATTCCTGTTCATCTTCCGCAGAAATTGCAAACTGGGCCAAACAGGAGTTTAAAGGGACTGACTCTCCAAGTCGGGAGAGTGTTAGTAAAGCGTCTGGAATGTTGCACCCGAGTACCAGGGTATGAAAACTGAGACATATTTGAACACGTCTCCCGATCACATGGTTGATCATACTCTAGGTTCCACATGCATGTTTTAGCTGAAGGAAGAATACCTTAAACCTGGGTAGTTGAAACCCGTGGAATGGGTACCATGCAATATGACTGCAAAGGGTCTTCATTTGCTCACTGAACCTCTCCAATCCTATCACTGCTGCATTTATGCCCCGTACACACACTTGATTGTCTTTCGGAGACATAGCAATCCATAGGTTTTAAGATACTTACTAGTCAGGTACATTCTTAGGCGTTTAATATGGGGTGTTGAGTCCATTTCGTTGAGCAAGGAGTAGCTCTTGTCTATTCCATATTTGGCTTAAGGAACTTTATCTGTGCTCATTTCAATCTCTGGTTTTATGCAGCACCCCAACTCACCTTTACCCTTAAGCAAGCATAAGTTGGTTTTCTAAATTTGAGACCCTGTTCTGTTCTGTAATTCAGTTCCTGTGTAGCCAAGTTTACATTCCGTGTATTACTGATACCTTATGATGTTTCTTTTTCTGTGTGACTTATTTCAGTTAGAATCCTCATACCTGAATCCACTCATTGTGCTGCTAAGTGCCTGATGACATAGATTTCATTGCTGAGTGATATTGCTTTGCAAGTAAATACCACAATTTCTTTATCCATTTTTCACTTTCTGCGATGTTGATCTTGTACTGTAAATGAAGTTCTGGTAAACAGAGGCGTCCCAAACATTGGGGTGTCTGTGTCTTTTTGATTTTAATTTCCCTAAGCTATAGGACCATAAGTGGAAGTGTCCTAGGCTCTGTTGCTTTGTTTTTTAGATGTTTCAGGAAACACCATACACTTCTCCCGAGTGTCTGTTGGCAATTTACATCCCGCCCATCAGCATAACAAGGCTCCCAGTTCTCCATGGCCTGTCCTGCCTTGCTGGATTTTACACTTTTTTCAGATGGCCCTTTTGACCGGGGGGAAGTGAGACTTCATTGTAGTGCAGATTTCCTTTGCAAGCTTGCTTGGTTGGCCAAAAAGGGCGTATGCGTTTTTTCCTGAATATATTCAGGAAAAAACGCATACGCCCTTTTTGGCCAAGTGCATCATTGTGGACGTTCTGCCTCTTTTCCTATGCTTTCAATGCAATTCCAGTCTACCTCCTGAAATCGGTTTCCTGCAATTCTGCCCCACTTTCAAGTCCTCTTGGCAGCCTTACTTCAATATATTTTTGGACGATAGCTGTCATTTATAACTCTGCAGGTTTGTGAATTACAGTGCCCCTGAGCTCCTTTCTTCAACTCGCTTTCTTGTGAGCTGGCCGCAACACCGCAGGATGGCTTCAGGCCCTAATCTGGTTCCGGCACGGCACGCTGAGCCTTTGGTTATTTCCTCTTCCTGGTGGGAAATGAGAGTTAAATTTGCCCGTCCAGACACCTCCAGCTAGTCTCTCATTGGTTCTCGCTATTCCTGTTCATCTTCCGCAGAAACTGCAAACTGTGCCAAACAGGATGTTAAAGGCGCTGACTCCCCAAGTGGGGAGAGTGTTAGTAAAGCGTCTGGAATGTTGCACCCGAGTACCAGGGGAGGAAAACTGAGACATATTTGAACACGTCTCCCATTCACACGGTTGATCATACTCTGGGTTCCACATGCATGTTTTAGCTGAAGGAAGAATACCTTAAACCTGGAGAGTTGAAACCCGTGTAATGGGTACCATGCAATATGACTTCAAAGGGTCTTCAGCTGCTCACCGAACCTCTCCAATCCTATCACTGCTGCGTTTATGCCCCTGTACACACGCTTGATTCTCTTATGGAGACATAGCAATCCATAGGTTTTAAGATACTTACTAGTCAGGTACATTCTTAGGCGTTTAATATGGGGTGTTGAATCCATTTCGTTGAGCAAGGAGTAGCTCTTGTCTATTCCATATTTGGCTTAAGGAACTTTATCTGTGCTCATTTCAATCTCTGGTTTTATGTAGCACCCCAACTCACCTTTCCCCTTAAGCAAGCATAAGATGGTTTTCTAAATTTGAGACCCTGTTCTGTTTTGGAATTCAGTTCCTGTGTAGCCAAGTTTACATTCCGTGTATTAGTGATATCTTATGATGTTTCTTTTTCTGTGTGACTTATTTCAGTTAGAATCATCGTACCTGAATCCACTCATTATGCTGCTACGGGCCTGATGACATAGATTTCATTGCTGAGTGATACTGCATTGTACGTAAGTACCACAAGTTCTTTATCCATTTTTCACTTTCTGTGATATTGAACTTGTACAGTAAATGAGGTTCTTGTAAACAGAGGCGTCCCAAATTGGGGTGGCTGTGTCTTTTTGATTTTAATTTCCCTAAGCTATAGGACCATAAGTGGAAGTGCCCTAGGCTCTGTTGCTTTGTTTCTTAGATGTTTCAGGAAACACCATACACTTCTCCCGAGTGTCTGTTGGCAATTTACATCCCGCCCATCAGCATAACAAGGCTCCCAGTTCTCCATGGCCTGTCCTGCCTTGCTGGATTTTACACTTTTTTCAGATGGCCCTTTTGACCGGGGGGAAGTGAGACTTCATTGTAGTGCAGATTTCCTTTGCAAGCTTGCTTGGTTGGCCAAAAAGGGCGTATGCGTTTTTTCCTGAATATATTCAGGAAAAAACGCATACGCCCTTTTTGGCCAAGTGCATCATTGTGGACGTTCTGCCTCTTTTCCTATGCTTTCAATGCAATTCCAGTCTACCTCCTGAAATCGGTTTCCTGCAATTCTGCCCCGCTTTCAAGTCCTCTTGGCAGCCTTACTTCAGTATATTTTTGGACGATAGCTGTCATTTATAACTCTGCAGATTTGTGAATTACAGTGCCCCTGAGCTCCTTTCTTCAACTCGCTTTCTTGTGACCTGGCCGCAACACCGCAGGATGGCTTCAGGCCCTAATCTGGTTCCGGCACAGCACGCTGAGCCTTTGGTTATTTCCTCTTCCTGGTGGGAAATGAGAGTTAAATTTGCCCGTCCAGACACCTCCAGCTAGTCTCTCATTGGTTCTCCCTATTCCTGTTCATCTTCCGCAGAAATTGCAAACTGGGCCAAACAGGAGGTTAAAGGGACTGACTCTCCAAGTCGGGAGAGTGTTAATAAAGCATCTGGAATGTTGCACCCGAGTACCAAGGTATGAAAACTGAGACATATTTGAACACGTCTCCCGATCACATGGTTGATCATACTCTAGGTTCCACATGCATGCTTTAGCTGAAGGAAGAATACCTTAAACCTGGGTAGTTGAAACCCGTGGATTGGGTACCATGCAATATGACTGCAAAGGGTCTTCATTTGCTCACCGAACCTCTCCAATCCTATCACTGCTGCGTTTATGCCCCGTACACACACTTGATTGTCTTTCGGAGACATAGCAATCCATAGGTTTTAAGATACTTACTAGTCAGGTACATTCTTAGGCGTTTAATATGGGGTGTTGAGTCCATTTCGTTGAGCAAGGAGTAGCTCTTGTCTATTCCATATTTGGCTTAAGGAACTTTATCTGTGCTCATTTCAATCTCTGGTTTTATGCAGCACCCCAACTCACCTTTCCCCTTAAGCAAGCATAAGTTGGTTTTCTAAATTTGAGACCCTGTTCTGTTCTGTAATTCAGTTCCTGTGTAGCCAAGTTTACATTCCGTGTATTACTGATACCTTATGATGTTTCTTTTTCTGTGTGACTTATTTCAGTTAGAATCATCATACCTGAATCCACTCATTGTGCTGCTAAGGGCCTGATGACATAGATTTCATTGCTGAGTGATATTGCTTTGCAAGTAAATACCACAATTTCTTTATCCATTTTTCACTTTCTGCGATGTTGAACTTGTACTGTAAATGAGGTTCTTGTAAACAGAGGCGTCCCAAACTTTGGGGTGGCTGTGTCTTTTTGATTTTAATTTCCCTAAGCTATAGGACCATAAGTGGAAGTGCCCTAGGCTCTGTTGCTTTGTTTCTTAGATGTTTCAGGAAACACCATACACTTCTCCCGAGTGTCTGTTGGCAATTTACATCCCGCCCATCAGCATAACAAGGCTCCCAGTTCTCCATGGCCTGTCCTGCCTTGCTGGATTTTACACTTTTTTCAGATGGCCCTTTTGACCGGGGGGAAGTGAGACTTCATTGTAGTGCAGATTTCCTTTGCAAGCTTGCTTGGTTGGCCAAAAAGGGCGTATGCGTTTTTTCCTGAATATATTCAGGAAAAAACGCATACGCCCTTTTTGGCCAAGTGCATCATTGTGGACGTTCTGCCTCTTTTCCTATGCTTTCAATGCAATTCCAGTCTACCTCCTGAAATCGGTTTCCTGCAATTCTGCCCCACTTTCAAGTCCTCTTGGCAGCCTTACTTCAGTATATTTTTGGACGATAGCTGTCATTTATAACTCTGCAGATTTGTGAATTACAGTGCCCCTGAGCTCCTTTCTTCAACTCGCTTTCTTGTGACCTAGCCGCAACACCGCAGGATGGCTTCTGGCCTTAATCTTGTTCCGGCACAGCACGCTGAGCCTTTGGTTATTTCCTCTTCCTGGTGGGAAATGAGAGTTAAATTTGCCCGTCCAGACACCTCCAGCTAGTCTCTCATTGGTTCTCCCTATTCCTGTTCATCTTCCGCAGAAATTGCAAACTGGGCCAAACAGGAGGTTAAAGGGACTGACTCTCCAAGTCGGGAGAGTGTTAGTAAAGCATCTGGAATGTTGCACCTGAGTACCAGAGGAAAACTGAGACATATTTGAACACGTCTCCCGATCACATGGTTGATCATACTCTAGGTTCCACATGCATGTTTTAGCTGAAGGAAGAATACCTTAAACCTGGGTAGTTGAAACCCGTGGAATGGGTACCATGCAATATGACTTCAAAGGGTCTTCATTTGCTCACCGAACCTCTCTAATCCTATCACTGCTGCGTTTATGCCCCTGTACACACACTTGATTGTCTTTCGGAGACATAGCAATCCATAGGTTTTAAGATACTTACTAGTCAGGTACATTCTTAGGCGTTTAATATGCGGTGTTGAGTCCATTTCGTTGAGCAAGGAGTAGCTCTTGTCTATTCCATATTTGGCTTAAGGAACTTTATCTGTGCTCATTTCAATCTCTGGTTTTATGCAGCACCCCAACTCACCTTTCCCCTTCAGCAAGCATAAGTTGGTTTTCTAAATTTGAGACCCTGTTCTGTTCTGTAATTCAGTTCCTGTGTAGCCAAGTTTACATTCCGTGTATTACTGATATCTTATGATGTTTCTTTTTCTGTGTGACTTATTTCAGTTAGAATCATCGTACCTGAATCCACTCATTGTGCTGCTACGGGCCTGATGACATAGATTTCACTGCTGAGTGATACTGCATTGTACGTAAGTACCACAAGTTCTTTATCCATTTTTCACTTTCTGTGATATTGAACTTGTACGGTAAATGAGGTTCTTGTAAACAGAGGCGTCCCAAATTGGGGTGGCTGTGTCTTTTTGATTTTAATTTCCCTAAGCTATAGGACCATAAGTGGAAGTGCCCTAGGCTCTGTTGCTTTGTTTCTTAGATGTTTCAGGAAACACCATACACTTCTCCCGAGTGTCTGTTGGCAATTTACATCCCGCCCATCAGCAAAACAAGGCTCCCAGTTCTCCATGGCCTGTCCTGCCTTTCTGGATTTTACACTTTTATCAGATGGCCCTTTTGACCGGGGGGAAGTGAGACTTCATTGTAGTGCAGATTTCCTTTGCAAGCTTGCTTGGTTGGCCAAAAAGGGCATATGCGTTTTTTCCTGAATATATTCAGGAAAAAACGCATACACACTTTTTGGCCAAGTGCATCATTGTGGACGTTCTGCCTCTTTTCCTATGCTTTCAATGCAATTCCAGTCTACCTCCTGAAATCGGTTTCCTGCAATTCTGCCCCGCTTTCAAGTCCTCTTGGCAGCCTTACTTCAGTATATTTTTGGACGATAGCTGTCATTTATAACTCTGCAGATTTGTGAATTACAGTGCCCCTGAGCTCCTTTCTTCAACTCGCTTTCTTGTGACCTGGCCGCAACACCGCAGGATGGCTTCAGGCCCTAATCTGGTTCCGGCACAGCACGCTGAGCCTTTGGTTATTTCCTCTTCCTGGTGGGAAATGAGAGTTAAATTTGCCCGTCCAGACACCTCCAGCTAGTCTCTCATTGGTTCTCGCTATTCCTGTTCATCTTCCGCAGAAATTGCAAACTGGGCCAAACAGGAGGTTAAAGGGACTGACTCTCCAAGTCGGGAGAGTGTTAGTAAAGCGTCTGGAATGTTGCACCCGAGTACCAGGGTATGAAAACTGAGACATATTTGAACACGTCTCCCGATCACATGGTTGATCATACTCTAGGTTCCACATGCATGTTTTAGCTGAAGGAAGAATACCTTAAACCTGGGTAGTTGAAACCCGTGGAATGGGTACCATGCAATATGACTGCAAAGGGTCTTCGTTTGCTCACCGAACCTCCCCAATCCTATCACTGCTGCGTTTATGCCCCTGTACACATGCTTGATTCTCTTTCGGAGACATAGCAATCCATAGGTTTTAAGATACTTACTAGTCAGGTACATTCTTAGGCGTTTAATATGGGGTGTTGAGTCCATTTCTTTGAGCAAGGAGTAGCTCTTGTCTATTCCATATTTGGCTTAAGGAACTTTATCTGTGCTCATTTCAATCTCTGGTTTTATGCAGCACCCCAACTCACCTTTCCCCTTAAGCAAGCATAAGTTGGTTTTCTAAATTTGAGACCCTGTTCTGTTCTGTAATTCAGTTCCTGTGTAGCCAAGTTTACATTCCGTGTATTACTGATACCTTATGATGTTTCTTTTTCTGTGTGACTTATTTCAGTTAGAATCATCATACCTGAATCCACTCATTGTGCTGCTAAGGGCCTGATGACATAGATTTCATTGCTGAGTGATATTGCTTTGCAAGTAAATACCACAATTTCTTTATCCATTTTTCACTTTCTGCAATGTTGAACTTGTACTGTAAATGAGGTTCTTGTAAACAGAGGCGTCCCAAACTTTGGGGTGGCTGTGTCTTTTTGATTTTAATTTCCCTAAGCTATAGGACCATAAGTGGAAGTGCCCTAGGCTCTGTTGCTTTGTTTCTTAGATGTTTCAGGAAACACCATACACTTCTCCCGAGTGTCTGTTGGCAATTTACATCCCGCCCATCAGCATAACAAGGCTCCCAGTTCTCCATGGCCTGTCCTGCCTTGCTGGATTTTACACTTTTTTCAGATGGCCCTTTTGACCGGGGGGAAGTGAGACTTCATTGTAGTGCAGATTTCCTTTGCAAGCTTGCTTGGTTGGCCAAAAAGGGCGTATGCGTTTTTTCCTGAATATATTCAGGAAAAAACGCATACGCCCTTTTTGGCCAAGTGCATCATTGTGGACGTTCTGCCTCTTTTCCTATGCTTTCAATGCAATTCCAGTCTACCTCCTGAAATCGGTTTCCTGCAATTCTGCCCCGCTTTCAAGTCCTCTTGGCAGCCTTACTTCAGTATATTTTTGGACGATAGCTGTCATTTATAACTCTGCAGATTTGTGAATTACAGTGCCCCTGAGCTCCTTTCTTCAACTCGTTTTCTTGTGACCTGGCCGCAACACCGCAGGATGGCTTCAGGCCCTAATCTGGTTCCGGCACAGCACGCTGAGCCTTTGGTTATTTCCTCTTCCTGGTGGGAAATGAGAGTTAAATTTGCCCGTCCAGACACCTCCAGCTAGTCTCTCATTGGTTCTCCCTATTCCTGTTCATCTTCCGCAGAAATTGCAAACTGGGCCAAACAGGAGGTTAAAGGGACTGACTCTCCAAGTCGGGAGAGTGTTAATAAAGCATCTGGAATGTTGCACCCGAGTACCAGGGTATGAAAACTGAGACATATTTGAACACGTCTCCCGATCACATGGTTGATCATACTCTAGGTTCCACATGCATGCTTTAGCTGAAGGAAGAATACCTTAAACCTGGGTAGTTGAAACCCGTGGATTGGGTACCATGCAATATGACTGCAAAGGGTCTTCATTTGCTCACCGAACCTCTCCAATCCTATCACTGCTGCGTTTATGCCCCGTACACACACTTGATTGTCTTTCGGAGACATAGCAATCCATAGGTTTTAAGATACTTACTAGTCAGGTACATTCTTAGGCGTTTAATATGCGGTGTTGAGTCCATTTTGTTGAGCAAGGAGTAGCTCTTGTCTATTCCATATTTGGCTTAAGGAACTTTATCTGTGCTCATTTCAATCTCTGGTTTTATGCAGCACCCCAACTCACCTTTCCCCTTAAGCAAGCATAAGTTGGTTTTCTAAATTTGAGACCCTGTTCTGTTCTGTAATTCAGTTCCTGTGTAGCCAAGTTTACATTCCGTGTATTACTGATACCTTATGATGTTTCTTTTTCTGTGTGACTTATTTCAGTTAGAATCATCATACCTGAATCCACTCATTGTGCTGCTAAGGGCCTGATGACATAGATTTCATTGCTGAGTGATATTGCTTTGCAAGTAAATACCACAATTTCTTTATCCATTTTTCACTTTCTGCGATGTTGAACTTGTACTGTAAATGAGGTTCTTGTAAACAGAGACGTCCCAAACTTTGGGGTGGCTGTGTCTTTTTGATTTTAATTTCCCTAAGCTATAGGACCATAAGTGGAAGTGTCCTAGGCTCTGTTGCTTTGTTTTTTAGATGTTTCAGGAAACACCATACACTTCTCCCGAGTGTCTGTTGGCAATTTACATCCCGCCCATCAGCATAACAAGGCTCCCAGTTCTCCATGGCCTGTCCTGCCTTGCTGGATTTTACACTTTTTTCAGATGGCCCTTTTGACCGGGGGGAAGTGAGACTTCATTGTAGTGCAGATTTCCTTTGCAAGCTTGCTTGCTTGGCCAAAAAGGGCGTATGCGTTTTTTCCTGAATATATTCAGGAAAAAACGCATACGCCCTTTTTGGCCAAGTGCATCATTGTGGACGTTCTGCCTCTTTTCCTATGCTTTCAATGCAATTCCAGTCTACCTCCTGAAATCGGTTTCCTGCAATTCTGCCCCGCTTTTAAGTCCTCTTGGCAGCCTTACTTCAGTATATTTTTGGACGATAGCTGTCATTTATAACTCTGCAGATTTGTGAATTACAGTGCCCCTGAGCTCCTTTCTTCAACTCGCTTTCTTGTGACCTGGCCGCAACACCGCAGGATGGCTTCAGGCCTTAATCTTGTTCCGGCACAGCACGCTGAGCCTTTGGTTATTTCCTCTTCCTGGTGGGAAATGAGAGTTAAATTTGCCCGTCCAGACACCTCCAGCTAGTCTCTCATTGGTTCTCCCTATTCCTGTTCATCTTCCGCAGAAATTGCAAACTGGGCAAAACAGGAGGTTAAAGGGACTGACTCTCCAAGTCGGGAGAGTGTTAGTAAAGCGTCTGGAATGTTGCACCCGAGTACCAGGGTATGAAAACTGAGACATATTTGAACACGTCTCCCGATCACATGGTTGATCATACTCTAGGTTCCACATGCATGTTTTAGCTGAAGGAAGAATACCTTAAACCTGGGTAGTTGAAACCCGTGGAATGGGTACCATGCAATATGACTGCAAAGGGTCTTCATTTGCTCACCGAACCTCTCCAATCCTATCACTGCTGCGTTTATGCCCCGTACACACACTTGATTGTCTTTCGGAGACATAGCAATCCATAGGTTTTAAGATACTTACTAGTCAGGTACATTCTTAGGCGTTTAATATGCGGTGTTGAGTCCATTTCGTTGAGCAAGGAGTAGCTCTTGTCTATTCCATATTTGGCTTAAGGAACTTTATCTGTGCTCATTTCAATCTCTGGTTTTATGCAGCACCCCAACTCACCTTTCCCCTTAAGCAAGCATAAGTTGGTTTTCTAAATTTGAGACCCTGTTCTGTTCTGTAATTCAGTTCCTGTGTAGCCAAGTTTACATTCCGTGTATTACTGATACCTTATGATGTTTCTTTTTCTGTGTGACTTATTTCAGTTAGAATCATCATACCTGAATCCACTCATTGTGCTGCTAAGGGCCTGATGACATAGATTTCATTGCTGAGTGATATTGCTTTGCAAGTAAATACCACAATTTCTTTATCCATTTTTCACTTTCTGCGATGTTGAACTTGTACTGTAAATGAGGTTCTTGTAAACAGAGGCGTCCCAAACTTTGGGGTGGCTGTGTCTTTTTGATTTTAATTTCCCTAAGCTATAGGACCATAAGTGGAAGTGCCCTAGGCTCTGTTGCTTTGTTTCTTAGATGTTTCAGGAAACACCATACACTTCTCCCGAGTGTCTGTTGGCAATTTACATCCCGCCCATCAGCATAACAAGGCTCCCAGTTCTCCATGGCCTGTCCTGCCTTGCTGGATTTTACACTTTTTTCAGATGGCCCTTTTGACCGGGGGGAAGTGAGATTTCATTGTAGTGCAGATTTCCTTTGCAAGCTTGCTTGGTTGGCCAAAAAGGGCGTATGCGTTTTTTCCTGAATATATTCAGGAAAAAACGCATACGCACTTTTTGGCCAAGTGCATCATTGTGGACGTTCTGCCTCTTTTCCTATGCTTTCAATGCAATTCCAGTCTACCTCCTGAAATCGGTTTCCTGCAATTCTGCCCCGCTTTCAAGTCCTCTTGGCAGCCTTACTTCAGTATATTTTTGGACGATAGCTGTCATTTATAACTCTGCAGATTTGTGAGTTACAGTGCCCCTGAGCTCCTTTCTTCAACTCGCTTTCTTGTTAGCTGGCCGCAACACCGCAGGATGGCTTCAGGCCCTAATCTGGTTCCGGCACAGCATGCTGAGCCTTTGGTTATTTCCTCTTCCTGGTGGGAAATGAGAGTTAAATTTGCCCGTCCAGACACCTCCAGCTAGTCTCTCATTGGTTCTCCCTATTCCTGTTCATCTTCCGCAGAAAGTGCAAACTGGGCCAAACAGGAGGTTAAAGGGACTGACTCTCCAAGTCGGGAGAGTGTTAGTAAAGCGTCTGGAATGTTGCACCCGAGTACCAGGGTATGAAAACTGAGACATATTTGAACACGTCTCCCGATCACATGGTTGATCATACTCTAGGTTCCACATGCATGTTTTAGCTGAAGGAAGAATACCTTAAACCTGGGTAGTTGAAACCCGTGGAATGGGTACCATGCAATATGACTGCAAAGGGTCTTCATTTGCTCACCGAACCTCTCCAATCCTATCACTGCTGCGTTTATGCCCCGTACACACACTTGATTGTCTTTCGGAGACATAGCAATCCATAAGTTTTAAGATACTTACTAGTCAGGTACATTCTAGGGCATTTAATATGGGATGTTGAGTCCATTTCGTTGAGCAAGGAGTAGCTCTTGTCTATTTCATATTTGGCTTAAGGAAGTTTATCTGTGCTCATTTCAATCTCTGGTTTTATGCAGCACCCCAACTCACCTTTCCCCTTAAGCAAGCATAAGTTGGTTTTCTAAATTTGAGACGCTGTTCTGTTTTGGAATTCAGTTCCTGTGTAGCCAAGTTTACATTCCGTGTATTAGTGATATCTTATGATGTTTCTTTTTCTGTGTGACTTATTTCAGTTAGAATCATCATACCTGAATCCACTCATTGTGCTGTTAAGGGCCTGATGTCATAGATTTCATTGCTGAGTGATATTGCTTTGTAAGTAAATACCACAACTTCTTTATCCATTTTTCACTTTCTGCAATGTTGAACTTGTACTGTAAACGAGGTTCTTGTAAACAGAGGCGTCCCAAACTTTGGGGTGGCTGTGTCTTTTTGATTTTAATTTCCCTAAGCTATAGGACCATAAGAGGAAGTGCCCTAGGCTCTGTTGCTTTGTTTTTTAGATGTTTCAGGAAACACCATACACTTCTCCCGAGTGTCTGTTGGCAATTTACATCCCGCCCATCAGCATAACAAGGCTCCCAGTTCTCCATGGCCTTTCCTGCCTTTCTGGATTTTACACTTTTTTCAGATGGCCCTTTTGACCGGGGGGAAGTGAGACTTCATTGTAGTGCAGATTTCCTTTGCAAGTTTGCTTGGTTGGCCAAAAAGGGCGTATGCGTTTTTTCCTGAATATATTCAGGAAAAAACGCATACGCCCTTTTTGGCCAAGTGCATCATTGTGGACGTTCTGCCTCTTTTTCTATGCTTTCAATGCCATTCCAGTTTACCTCCTGAAATCGGTTTCCTGCAATTCTGCCCCGCTTTCAAGTCCTCTTGGCAGCCTTACTTCAGTATATTTTTGGACGATAGCTGTCATTTATAACTCTGCAGGTTTGTGAATTACAGTGCCCCTGAGATCCTTTCTTCGACTCGCTTTCTTTTGAGCTGACCGCAACACTGCAGGATGGCTTCAGGCTGTAATCTGGATCCGGCACGGCACGCAGTGCCTTTGGTTATTTCCTCTTCCTGGTGGGAAATGAGAGTTAAATTTTCCCGTCCAGTCATCTCCAGCTAGTCTCTCATTGGTTCTCCCTATTCCTGTTCATCTTTCACAGAAATTGCAAACTGGGCCAAACAGGAGGTTAAAGGCGCTGACTCTCCAAGTCGGGAGAGTGTTAGTAAAGCATCTGGAATGTTGCACCCGAGTACCAGGGGAGGAAAACTGAGACATATTTGAACACGTCTCCCGATCACATGGTTGATCATACTCTGGGTTCCACATGCATGTTTTAGCTGAAGGAAGAATACCTTAAACCTGGAGAGTTGAGACCCGTGGAATGGGTACCATGCAATATGACTTCAAAGGGTCTTCATTTGCTCACCGAACCTCTCCAATCCTATCACTGCTGCGTTTATGCCCCTGTACACATGCTTGATTCTCTTTCGGAGACATAGCAATCCATAGGTTTTAAGATACTTACTAGTCAGGTATATTCTTAGGCGTTTAATATGGGGTGTTGAGTCCATTTCGTTGAGCAAGGAGTAGCTCTTGTCTATTCCATATTTGGCTTAAGGAACTTTATCTGTGCTCATTTCAATCTCTGGTTTTATGCAGCACCCCAACTCACCTTTCCCCTTAAGCAAGCATAAGCTGGTTTTCTAAATCTGAGACCCTGTTCTGTTTTGGAATTCAGTTCCTGTGTAGCCAAGTTTACGTTCCGTGTATTAGTGATATCTTATGATGTTTCTTTTTCTGTGTGACTTATTTCAGTTAGAATCATCGTACCTGAATCCACTCATTGTGCTGCTAAGGGCCTGATGACATAGATTTCATTGCTGAGTGATATTGCTTTGTATGTAAATACCACAACTTCTTTATCCATTTTTCACTTTCTGCGATGTTGAACTTGTACTGTAAACGAGGTTCTTGTAAACAGAGGCGTCCCAAACTTTGGGGTGGCTGTGTCTTTTTGATTTTAATTTCCCTAAGCTATACGACCATAAGTGGAAGTGCCCTAGGCTCTGTTGCTTTGTTTTTTAGATGTTTCAGGAAACACCATACACTTCTCCCGAGTGTCTGTTGACAATTTACATCCCACCAATCAGCATAACAAGGCTCCCAGTTCTCCATGGCCTGTCCTGCCTTGCTGGATTTTACACTTTTTTCAGATGGCCCTTTTGACCGGGGGGAAGTGAGACTTCATTGTAGTGCAGATTTCCTTTGCAAGCTTGCTTGGTTGGCCAAAAAGGGCGTATGCGTTTTTTCCTGAATATATTCAGGAAAAAACGCATACGCCCTTTATGGCCAAGTGCATCATTGTGGACGTTCTGCCTCTTTTCCTATGCTTTCAATGCAATTCCAGTCTACCTCCTGAAATCGGTTTCCTGCAATTCTGCCCCGCTTTCAAGTCCTCTTGGCAGCCTTACTTCAGTATATTTTTGGACGATAGCTGTCATTTATAACTCTGCAGATTTGTGAATTACAGTGCCCCTGAGCTCCTTTCTTCAACTCGCTTTCTTGTGAGGTGGCCGCAACACCGCAGCATGGCTTTAGGCCCTAATCTGGTTCCAGCACAGCACGCTGAGCCTTTGGTTAATTCCTCTTCCTGGTGGGAAATGAGAGTTAAATTTGCCCGTCCAGACACCTCCAGCTAGTCTTTCACTGGTTCTCCCTATTCCTGTTCATCTTCCGCAGAAATTGCAAACTGGGCCAAACAGGAGGTTAAAGGCGCTGACTCTCCAAGTGGGGAGAGTGTTAGTAAAGCGTCTGGAATGTTGCACCAGAGTACCAGGGGAGGAAAACTGAGACATATTTGAACACGTCTCCCGTTCACACGGTTGATCATACTCTGGGTTCCACATGCATGTTTTAGCTGAAGGAAGAATACCTTAAACCTGGAGAGTTGAGACCCGTGTAATGGGTATCATGCAATATGACTTCAAAGGGTCTTCATCTGCTCACCGAACCTCTCCAATCCTATCACTGCTGCGTTTATGCCCCTGTACACACGCTTGATTCTCTTACGGAGACCTAGCAATCCATAGGTTTTAAGATACTTACTAGTCAGGTACATTCTTAGGCGTTTAATATTCGGTGTTGAGTCCATTTCGTTGAGCAAGGAGTAGCTCTTGTCTATTCCATATTTGGCTTAAGGAACTTTATCTGTGCTCATTTCAATCTCTGGTTTTATGTAGCACCCCAACTCACCTTCCCCCTTAAGCAAGCATAAGATGATTTTCTAAATTTGAGACCCTGTTCTGTTTTGGAATTCAGTTCCTGTGTAGCCAAGTTTACATTCCGTGTATTAGTGATATCTTATGATGTTTCTTTTTCTGTGTGACTTATTTCAGTTAGAATCATCGTACCTGAATCCACTCATTATGCTGCTATGGGCCTGATGACATAGATTTCATTGCTGAGTGATACTGCATTGTACGTAAGTACCACAAGTTCTTTATCCATTTTTCACTTTCTGTGATATTGAACTTGTACGGTAAATGAGGTTCTTGTAAACAGAGGCGTCCCAAATTGGGGTGGCTGTGTCTTTTTGATTTTAATTTCCCTAAGCTATAGGACCATAAGTGGAAGTGCCCTAGGCTCTGTTGCTTTGTTTCTTAGATGTTTCAGGAAACAGCATACACTTCTCCCGAGTGTCTGTTGGCAATTTACATCCCGCCCATCAGCATAACAAGGCTCCCAGTTCTCCATGGCCTGTCCTGCCTTTCTGGATTTTACACTTTTTTCAGATGGCCCTTTTGACCGGGGGGAAGTGAGACTTCATTGTAGTGCAGATTTCCTTTGCAAGCTTGCTTGGTTGGCCAAAAAGGGCGTATGCGTTTTTTCCTGAATATATTCAGGAAAAAACGCATACACACTTTTTGGCCAAGTGCATCATTGTGGACGTTCTGCCTCTTTTCCTATGCTTTCAATGCAATTCCAGTCTACCTCCTGAAATCGGTTTCCTGCAATTCTGTCCCGCTTTCAAGTCCTCTTGGCAGCCTTACTTCAGTATATTTTTGGACGATAGCTGTCATTTATAACTCTGCAGGTTTGTGAATTACAGTGCCCCTGAGCTCCTTTCTTCAACTCGCTTTCTTGTGACCTGGCCGCAACACCGCAGGATGGCTTCAGGCCCTAATCTGGTTCCGGCACAGCACGCTGAGCCTTTGGTTATTTCCTCTTCCTGGTGGGAAATGAGAGTTAAATTTGCCCGTCCAGACACCTCCAGCTAGTCTCTCATTGGTTCTCCCTATTCCTGTTCATCTTCCGCAGAAATTGCAAACTGGGCCAAACAGGAGGTTAAAGGGACTGACTCTCCAAGTCGGGAGAGTGTTAGTAAAGCGTCTGGAATGTTGCACCCGAGTACCAGGGTATGAAAACTGAGACATATTTGAACACGTCTCCCGATCACATGGTTGATCATACTCTAGGTTCCACATGCATGTTTTAGCTGAAGGAAGAATACCTTAAACCTGGGTAGTTGAAACCCGTGGAATGGGTACCATGCAATATGACTGCAAAGGGTCTTCGTTTGCTCACCGAACCTCCGCAATCCTATAACTGCTGCGTTTATGCCCCTGTACACATGCTTGATTCTCTTTCGGAGACATAGCAATCCATAGGTTTTAAGATACTTACTAGTCAGGTACATTCTTAGGCGTTTAATATGGGGTGTTGAGTCCATTTCGTTGAGCAAGGAGTAGCTCTTGTCTATTCCATATTTGGCTTAAGGAACTTTATCTGTGCTCATTTCAATCTCTGGTTTTATGCAGCACCCCAACTCACCTTTACCCTTAAGCAAGCATAAGTTGGTTTTCTAAATTTGAGACCCTGTTCTGTTCTGTAATTCAGTTCCTGTGTAGCCAAGTTTACATTCCGTGTATTACTGATACCTTATGATGTTTCTTTTTCTGTGTGACTTATTTCAGTTAGAATCATCATACCTGAATCCACTCATTGTGCTGCTAAGGGCCTGATGACATAGATTTCATTGCTGAGTGATATTGCTTTGCAAGTAAATACCACAATTTCTTTATCCATTTTTCACTTTCTGCGATGTTGAACTTGCACTGTAAATGAGGTTCTTGTAAACAGAGGCGTCCCAAACTTTGGGGTGGCTGTGTCTTTTTGATTTTAATTTCCCTAAGCTATAGGACCATAAGTGGAAGTGTCCTAGGCTCTGTTGCTTTGTTTCTTAGATGTTTCAGGAAACACCATACACTTCTCCCGAGTGTCTGTTGGCAATTTACATCCCGCCCATCAGCATAACAAGGCTCCCAGTTCTCCATGGCCTGTCCTGCCTTGCTGGATTTTACACTTTTTTCAGATGGCCCTTTTGACCGGGGGGAAGTGAGACTTCATTGTAGTGCAGATTTCCTTTGCAAGCTTGCTTGGTTGGCCAAAATGGGCATATGCGTTTTTTCCTGAATATATTCAGGAAAAAACGCATACGCCCTTTTTGGCCAAGTGCATCATTGTGGACGTTCTGCCTCTTTTCCTATGCTTTCAATGCAATTCCAGTCTACCTCCTGAAATCGGTTTCCTGCAATTCTGCCCCGCTTTCAAGTCCTCTTGGCAGCCTTACTTCAGTATATTTTTGGACAATAGCTGTCATTTATAACTCTGCAGATTTGTGAATTACAGTGCCCCTGAGCTCCTTTTTTCAACTCGCTTTCTTGTGAGCTGGACGCAGCACCGCAGGATGGCTTCAGGCCCTAATCTGGTTCCGGCACAGCACGCTGAGCCTTTGGTTATTTCCTCTTCCTGGTGGGAAATGAGAGTTAAATTTGCCCGTCCAGACACCTCCAGCTAGTCTCTCATTGGTTCTCCCTATTCCTGTTCATCTTCCGCAGAAATTGCAAACTGGGCCAAACAGGAGGTTAAAGGGACTGACTCTCCAAGTCGGGAGAGTGTTAGTAAAGCGTCTGGAATGTTGCACCCGAGTACCAGGGTATGAAAACTGAGACATATTTGAACACGTCTCCCGATCACATGGTTGATCATACTCTGGGTTCCACATGCATGTTTTAGCTGTAGGAAGAATACCTTAAACCTGGGTAGTTGAAACCCGTGGAATGGGTACCATGCAATATTTCTTCAAAGGGTCTTCATTTGCTCACCGAACCTCTCCAATCCTATCACTGCTGCGTTTATGCCCCTGTACACATGCTTGATTCTCTTTCGGAGACATAGCAATCCATAGGTTTTAAGATACTTACTAGTCAGGTACATTCTAGGGCGTTTAATATGGGATGTTGAGTCCATTTCGTTGAGCAAGGAGTAGCTCTTGTCTATTTCATATTTGGCTTAAGGAACTTTATCTGTGCTCATTTCAATCTCTGGTTTTATGCAGCACCCCAACTCACCTTTCCCCTTAAGCAAGCATAAGTTGGTTTTCTAAATTTGAGACCCTGTTCTGTTTTGGAATTCAGTTCCTGTGTAGCCAAGTTTACATTCCGTGTATTAGTGATATCTTATGATGTTTCTTTTTCTGTGTGACTTATTTCAGTTAGAATCATCATACCTGAATCCACTCATTGTGCTGCTAAGGGCCTGATGACATAGATTTCATTGCTGAGTGATACTGCATTGTACGTAAGTACCACAAGTGCTTTATCCATTTTTCACTTTCTGCAATGTTGAACTTGTACTGTAAACGAGGTTCTTGTAAACAGAGGCGTCCCAAACTTTGGGGTGGCTGTGTCTTTTTGATTTTAATTTCCCTAAGCTATAGGACCATAAGTGGAAGTGCCCTAGGCTCTGTTGCTTTGTTTCTTAGATGTTTCAGGAAACACCATACACTTCTCCCTAGTGTCTGTTGGAAATTTACATCCAGCCCATCAGCATAACAAGGCTCCCAGTTCTCCATGGCCTTTCCTGCGTTGCTGGATTTTACACTTTTTTCAGATGGCCCTTTTGACCGGGGGGAAGTGAGACTTCATTGTAGTGCAGATTTCCTTTGCAAGCTTGCTTGGTTGGCCAAAAAGGGCGTATGCGTTTTTTCCTGAATATATTCAGGAAAAAACGCATACGCCCTTTTTGGCCAAGTGCATCATTGTGGACGTTCTGCCTCTTTTCCTATGCTTTCAATGCAATTCCAGTCTACCTCCTGAAATCGGTTTCCTGCAATTCTGCCCCGCTTTCAAGTCCTCTTGGCAGCCTTACTTCAGTATATTTTTGGACGATAGCTGTCATTTATAACTCTGCAGATTTGTGAATTACAGTGCCCCTGAGCTCCTTTCTTCAACTCGCTTTCTTGTGACCTGGCCGCAACACCGCAGGATGGCTTCAGGCCCTAATCTGGTTCCGGCACAGCACGCTGAGCCTTTGGTTATTTCCTCTTCCTGGTGGGAAATGAGAGTTAAATTTGCCCGTCCAGACACCTCCAGCTAGTCTCTCATTGGTTCTCCCTATTCCTGTTCATCTTCCGCAGAAATTGCAAACTGGGCCAAACAGGAGTTTAAAGGGACTGACTCTCCAAGTCGGGAGAGTGTTAGTAAAGCGTCTGGAATGTTGCACCCGAGTACCAGGGTATGAAAACTGAGACATATTTGAACACGTCTCCCGATCACATGGTTGATCATACTCTAGGTTCCACATGCATGTTTTAGCTGAAGGAAGAATACCTTAAACCTGGGTAGTTGAAACCCGTGGAATGGGTACCATGCAATATGACTGCAAAGGGTCTTCATTTGCTCACTGAACCTCTCCAATCCTATCACTGCTGCGTTTATGCCCCGTACACACACTTGATTGTCTTTCGGAGACATAGCAATCCATCGGTTTTAAGATACTTACTAGTCAGGTACATTCTTAGGCGTTTAATATGGGGTGTTGAGTCCATTTCGTTGAGCAAGGAGTAGCTCTTGTCTATTCCATATTTGGCTTAAGGAACTTTATCTGTGCTCATTTCAATCTCTGGTTTTATGCAGCACCCCAACTCACCTTTACCCTTAAGCAAGCATAAGTTGGTTTTCTAAATTTGAGACCCTGTTCTGTTCTGTAATTCAGTTCCTGTGTAGCCAAGTTTACATTCCGTGTATTACTGATACCTTATGATGTTTCTTTTTCTGTGTGACTTATTTCAGTTAGAATCCTCATACCTGAATCCACTCATTGTGCTGCTAAGTGCCTGATGACATAGATTTCATTGCTGAGTGATATTGCTTTGCAAGTAAATACCACAATTTCTTTATCCATTTTTCACTTTCTGCGATGTTGATCTTGTACTGTAAATGAGGTTCTTGTAAACAGAGGCGTCCCAAACTTTGGGGTGGCTGTGTCTTTTTGATTTTAATTTCCCTAAGCTATAGGACCATAAGTGGAAGTGTCCTAGGCTCTGTTGCTTTGTTTTTTAGATGTTTCAGGAAACACCATACACTTCTCCCGAGTGTCTGTTGGCAATTAACATCCCGCCCATCAGCATAACAAGGCTCCCAGTTCTCCATGGCCTGTCCTGCCTTGCTGGATTTTACACTTTTTTCAGATGGCCCTTTTGACCGGGGGGAAGTGAGACTTCATTGTAGTGCAGATTTCCTTTGCAAGCTTGCTTGGTTGGCCAAAAAGGGCGTATGCGTTTTTTCCTGAATATATTCAGGAAAAAACGCATACGCCCTTTTTGGCCAAGTGCATCATTGTGGACGTTCTGCCTCTTTTCCTATGCTTTCAATGCAATTCCAGTCTACCTCCTGAAATCGGTTTCCTGCAATTCTGCCCCACTTTCAAGTCCTCTTGGCAGCCTTACTTCAATATATTTTTGGACGATAGCTGTCATTTATAACTCTGCAGGTTTGTGAATTACAGTGCCCCTGAGCTCCTTTCTTCAACTCGCTTTCTTGTGAGCTGGCCGCAACACCGCAGGATGGCTTCAGGCCCTAATCTGGTTCCGGCACGGCACGCTGAGCCTTTGGTTATTTCCTCTTCCTGGTGGGAAATGAGAGTTAAATTTGCCCGTCCAGACACCTCCAGCTAGTCTCTCATTGGTTCTCGCTATTCCTGTTCATCTTCCGCAGAAACTGCAAACTGTGCCAAACAGGATGTTAAAGGCGCTGACTCCCCAAGTGGGGAGAGTGTTAGTAAAGCGTCTGGAATGTTGCACCCGAGTACCAGGGGAGGAAAACTGAGACATATTTGAACACGTCTCCCATTCACACGGTTGATCATACTCTGGGTTCCACATGCATGTTTTAGCTGAAGGAAGAATACCTTAAACCTGGAGAGTTGAAACCCGTGTAATGGGTACCATGCAATATGACTTCAAAGGGTCTTCAGCTGCTCACCGAACCTCTCCAATCCTATCACTGCTGCGTTTATGCCCCTGTACACACGCTTGATTCTCTTATGGAGACATAGCAATCCATAGGTTTTAAGATACTTACTAGTGAGGTACATTCTTAGGCGTTTAATATGGGGTGTTGAATCCATTTCGTTGAGCAAGGAGTAGCTCTTGTCTATTCCATATTTGGCTTAAGGAACTTTATCTGTGCTCATTTCAATCTCTGGTTTTATGTAGCACCCCAACTCACCTTTCCCCTTAAGCAAGCATAAGATGGTTTTCTAAATTTGAGACCCTGTTCTGTTTTGGAATTCAGTTCCTGTGTAGCCAAGTTTACATTCCGTGTATTAGTGATATCTTATGATGTTTCTTTTTCTGTGTGACTTATTTCAGTTAGAATCATCGTACCTGAATCCACTCATTATGCTGCTACGGGCCTGATGACATAGATTTCATTGCTGAGTGATACTGCATTGTACGTAAGTACCACAAGTTCTTTATCCATTTTTCACTTTCTGTGATATTGAACTTGTACAGTAAATGAGGTTCTTGTAAACAGAGGCGTCCCAAATTGGGGTGGCTGTGTCTTTTTGATTTTAATTTCCCTAAGTTATAGGACCATAAGTGGAAGTGCCCTAGGCTCTGTTGCTTTGTTTCTTAGATGTTTCAGGAAACACCATACACTTCTCCCGAGTGTCTGTTGGCAATTTACATCCCGCCCATCAGCATAACAAGGCTCCCAGTTCTCCATGGCCTGTCCTGCCTTTCTGGATTTTACACTTTTTTCAGATGGCCCTTTTGACCGGGGGGAAGTGAGACTTCATTGTAGTGCAGATTTCCTTTGCAAGCTTGCTTGGTTGGCCAAAAAGGGCATATGCGTTTTTTCCTGAATATATTCAGGAAAAAACGCATACACACTTTTTGGCCAAGTGCATCATTGTGGACGTTCTGCCTCTTTTCCTATGCTTTCAATGCAATTCCAGTCTACCTCCTGAAATCGGTTTCCTGCAATTCTGCCCCGCTTTCAAGTCCTCTTGGCAGCCTTACTTCAGTATATTTTTGGACGATAGCTGTCATTTATAACTCTGCAGATTTGTGAATTACAGTGCCCCTGAGCTCCTTTCTTCAACTCGCTTTCTTGTGAGCTGGCCGCAACACCGCAGGATGGCTTCAGGCCCTAATCTGGTTCCGGCACAGCACGCTGAGCCTTTGGATATTTCCTCTTCCTGGTGGGAAATGAGAGTTAAATTTGCCCGTCCAGACACCTCCAGCTAGTCTCTCATTGGTTCTCCCTATTCCTGTTCATCTTCCGCAGAAATTGCAAACTGGGCCAAGCAGGAGGTTAAAGGGACTGACTCTCCAAGTCGGGAGAGTGTTAGTAAAGCATCTGGAATGTTGCACCCGAGTACCAGGGTATGAAAATTGAGACATATTTGAACACGTCTCCCGATCACATGGTTGATCATACTCTAGGTTCCACATGCATGTTTTAGCTGAAGGAAGAATACCTTAAACCTGGGTAGTTGAAACCCGTGGAATGGGTACCATGCAATATGACTGCAAAGGATCTTCATTTGCTCACCGAACCTCCCCAATCCTATCACTGCTGCGTTTATGCCCCTGTACACATGCTTGATTCTCTTTCGGAGACATAGCAATCCATAGGTTTTAAGATACTTACTAGTCAGGTACATTCTTAGGCGTTTAATATGGGGTGTTGAGTCCATTTCGTTGAGCAAGGAGTAGCTCTTGTCTATTCCATATTTGGCTTAAGGAACTTTATCTGTGCTCATTTCAATCTCTGGTTTTATGCAGCACCCCAACTCACCTTTCCCCTTAAGCAAGCATAAGTTGGTTTTCTAAATTTGAGACCCTGTTCTGTTTTGGAATTCAGTTCCTGTGTAGCCAAGTTTACATTCCGTGTATTAGTGATATCTTTTGATGTTTCTTTTTCTGTGTGACTTATTTCAGTTAGAATCATCATACCTGAATCCACTCATTATGCTGCTACGGGCCTGATGACATAGATTTCATTGCTGAGTGATACTGCATTGTACGTAAGTACCACAAGTTCTTTATCCATTTTTCACTTTCTGTGATATTGAACTTGTACGGTAAATGAGGTTCTTGTAAACAGAGGCGTCCCAAATTGGGGTGGCTGTGTCTTTTTGATTTTAATTTCCCTAAGCTATAGGACCATAAGTGGAAGTGCCCTAGGCTCTGTTGCTTTGTTTCTTAGATGTTTCAGGAAACACCATACACTTCTCCCGAGTGTCTGTTGGCAATTTACATCCCGCCCATCAGCATAACAAGGCTCCCAGTTCTCCATGGCCTGTCCTGCCTTGCTGGATTTTACACTTTTTTCAGATGGCCCTTTTGACCGGGGGGAAGTGAGACTTCATTGTAGTGCAGATTTCCTTTGCAAGCTTGCTTGGTTGGCCAAAAAGGGCGTATGCGTTTTTTCCTGAATATATTCAGGAAAAAACGCATACGCCCTTTTTGGCCAAGTGCATCATTGTGGACGTTCTGCCTCTTTTCCTATGCTTTCAATGCAATTCCAGTCTACCTCCTGAAATCGGTTTCCTGCAATTCTGCCCCGCTTTCAAGTCCTCTTGGCAGCCTTACTTCAGTATATTTTTGGACGATAGCTGTCATTTATAACTCTGCAGATTTGTGAATTACAGTGCCCCTGAGCTCCTTTCTTCAACTCGCTTTCTTGTGACCTGGCCGCAACACCGCAGGATGGCTTCAGGCCCTAATCTGGTTCCGGCACAGCACGCTGAGCCTTTGGTTATTTCCTCTTCCTGGTGGGAAATGAGAGTTAAATTTGCCCGTCCAGACACCTCCAGCTAGTCTCTCATTGGTTCTCCCTATTCCTGTTCATCTTCCGCAGAAATTGCAAACTGGGCCAAACAGGAGGTTAAAGGGACTGACTCTCCAAGTCGGGAGAGTGTTAATAAAGCATCTGGAATGTTGCACCCGAGTACCAGGGTATGAAAACTGAGACATATTTGAACACGTCTCCCGATCACATGGTTGATCATACTCTAGGTTCCACATGCATGCTTTAGCTGAAGGAAGAATACCTTAAACCTGGGTAGTTGAAACCCGTGGATTGGGTACCATGCAATATGACTGCAAAGGGTCTTCATTTGCTCACCGAACCTCTCCAATCCTATCACTGCTGCGTTTATGCCCCGTCCACACACTTGATTGTCTTTCGGAGACATAGCAATCCATAGGTTTTAAGATACTTACTAGTCAGGTACATTCTTAGGCGTTTAATATGCGGTGTTGAGTCCATTTTGTTGAGCAAGGAGTAGCTCTTGTCTATTCCATATTTGGCTTAAGGAACTTTATCTGTGCTCATTTCAATCTCTGGTTTTATGCAGCACCCCAACTCACCTTTCCCCTTAAGCAAGCATAAGTTGGTTTTCTAAATTTGAGACCCTGTTCTGTTCTGTAATTCAGTTCCTGTGTAGCCAAGTTTACATTCCGTGTATTACTGATACCTTATGATGTTTCTTTTTCTGTGTGACTTATTTCAGTTAGAATCATCCTACCTGAATCCACTCATTGTGCTGCTAAGGGCCTGATGACATAGATTTCATTGCTGAGTGATATTGCTTTGCAAGTAAATACCACAATTTCTTTATCCATTTTTCACTTTCTGCGATGTTGAACTTGTACTGTAAATGAGGTTCTTGTAAACAGAGGCGTCCCAAACTTTGGGGTGGCTGTGTCTTTTTGATTTTAATTTCCCTAAGCTATAGGACCATAAGTGGAAGTGCCCTAGGCTCTGTTGCTTTGTTTCTTAGATGTTTCAGGAAACACCATACACTTCTCCCGAGTGTCTGTTGGCAATTTACATCCCGCCCATCAGCATAACAAGGCTCCCAGTTCTCCATGGCCTGTCCTGCCTTGCTGGATTTTACACTTTTTTCAGATGGCCCTTTTGACCGGGGGGAAGTGAGACTTCATTGTAGTGCAGATTTCCTTTGCAAGCTTGCTTGGTTGGCCAAAAAGGGCGTATGCGTTTTTTCCTGAATATATTCAGGAAAAAACGCATACGCCCTTTTTGGCCAAGTGCATCATTGTGGACGTTCTGCCTCTTTTCCTATGCTTTCAATGCAATTCCAGTCTACCTCCTGAAATCGGTTTCCTGCAATTCTGCCCCGCTTTCAAGTCCTCTTGGCAGCCTTACTTCAGTATATTATTGGACGATAGCTGTCATTTATAACTCTGCAGATTTGTGAATTACAGTGCCCCTGAGCTCCTTTCTTCAACTCGTTTTGTTGTGACCTGGCCGCAACACCACAGGATGGCTTCAGGCCCTAATCTGGTTCCGGCACAGCACGCTGAGCCTTTGGTTATTTCCTCTTCCTGGTGGGAAATGAGAGTTAAATTTGCCCGTCCAGACACCTCCAGCTAGTCTCTCATTGGTTCTCCCTATTCCTGTTCATTTTCCGCAGAAATAGCAAACTGGGCCAAACAGGAGGTTAAAGGGACTGACTCTCCAAGTCGGGAGAGTGTTAATAAAGCGTCTGGAATGTTGCACCGGAGTACCAGGGTATGAAAACTGAGACATATTTGAACACGTCTCCCGATCACATGGTTGATCATACTCTAGGTTCCACATGCATGCTTTAGCTGAAGGAAGAATACCTTTAACCTGGGTAGTTGAAACCCGTGGAATGGGTACCATGCAATATGACTGCAAAGGGTCTTCATTTGCTCACTGAACCTCTCCAATCCTATCACTGCTGCGTTTATGCCCCGTACACACACTTGATTGTCTTTCGGAGACATAGCAATCCATAGGTTTTAAGATACTTACTAGTCAGGTACATTCTTAGGCGTTTAATATGCGGTGTTGAGTCCATTTTGTTGAGCAAGGAGTAGCTCTTGTCTATTCCATATTTGGCTTAAGGAACTTTATCTGTGCTCATTCCAATCTCTGGTTTTATGCAGCACCCCAACTCACCTTTCCCCTTAAGCAAGCATAAGTTGGTTTTCTAAATTTGAGACCCTGTTCTGTTCTGTAATTCAGTTCCTGTGTAGCCAAGTTTACATTCCGTGTATTACTGATACCTTATGATGTTTCTTTTTCTGTGTGACTTATTTCAGTTAGAATCATCATACCTGAATCCACTCATTGTGCTGCTAAGGGCCTGATGACATAGATTTCATTGCTGAGTGATATTGCTTTGCAAGTAAATACCACAATTTCTTTATCCATTTTTCACTTTCTGCGATGTTGAACTTGTACTGTAAATGAGGTTCTTGTAAACAGAGGCGTCCCAAACTTTGGGGTGGCTGTGTCTTTTTGATTTTAATTTCCCTAAGCTATAGGACCATAAGTGGAAGTGTCCTAGGCTCTGTTGCTTTGTTTTTTAGATGTTTCAGGAAACACCATACACTTCTCCCGAGTGTCTGTTGGCAATTTACATCCCGCCCATCAGCATAACAAGGCTCCCAGTTCTCCATGGCCTGTCCTGCCTTGCTGGATTTTACACTTTTTTCAGATGGCCCTTTTGACCGGGGGGAAGTGAGACTTCATTGTAGTGCAGATTTCCTTTGCAAGCTTGCTTGGTTGGCCAAAAAGGGCGTATGCGTTTTTTCCTGAATATATTCAGGAAAAAACGCATACGCCCTTTTTGGCCAAGTGCATCATTGTGGACGTTCTGCCTCTTTTCCTATGCTTTCAATGCAATTCCAGTCTACCTCCTGAAATCGGTTTCCTGCAATTCTGCCCCACTTTCAAGTCCTCTTGGCAGCCTTACTTCAGTATATTTTTGGACGATAGCTGTCATTTATAACTCTGCAGATTTGTGAATTACAGTGCCCCTGAGCTCCTTTCTTCAACTCGCTTTCTTGTGACCTAGCCGCAACACCGCAGGATGGCTTCTGGCCTTAATCTTGTTCCGGCACAGCACGCTGAGCCTTTGGTTATTTCCTCTTCCTGGTGGGAAATGAGAGTTAAATTTGCCCGTCCAGACACCTCCAGCTAGTCTCTCATTGGTTCTCCCTATTCCTGTTCATCTTCCGCAGAAATTGCAAACTGGGCCAAACAGGAGGTTAAAGGGACTGACTCTCCAAGTCGGGAGAGTGTTAGTAAAGCGTCTGGAATGTTGCACCCGAGTACCAGGGTATGAAAACTGAGACATATTTGAACACGTCTCCCGATCACATGGTTGATCATACTCTAGGTTCCACATGCATGTTTTAGCTGAAGGAAGAATACCTTAAACCTGGGTAGTTGAAACCCGTGGAATGGGTACCATGCAATATGACTTCAAAGGGTCTTCATTTGCTCACCGAACCTCTCTAATCCTATCACTGCTGCGTTTATGCCCCTGTACACACACTTGATTGTCTTTCGGAGACATAGCAATCCATAGGTTTTAAGATACTTACTAGTCAGGTACATTCTTAGGCGTTTAATATGCGGTGTTGAGTCCATTTCGTTGAGCAAGGAGTAGCTCTTGTCTATTCCATATTTGGCTTAAGGAACTTTATCTGTGCTCATTTCAATCTCTGGTTTTATGCAGCACCCCAACTCACCTTTCCCCTTCAGCAAGCATAAGTTGGTTTTCTAAATTTGAGACCCTGTTCTGTTCTGTAATTCAGTTCCTGTGTAGCCAAGTTTACATTCTGTGTATTACTGATATCTTATGATGTTTCTTTTTCTGTGTGACTTATTTCAGTTAGAATCATCGTACCTGAATCCACTCATTGTGCTGCTACGGGCCTGATGACATAGATTTCACTGCTGAGTGATACTGCATTGTACGTAAGTACCACAAGTTCTTTATCCATTTTTCACTTTCTGTGATATTGAACTTGTACGGTAAATGAGGTTCTTGTAAACAGAGGCGTCCCAAATTGGGGTGGCTGTGTCTTTTTGATTTTAATTTCCCTAAGCTATAGGACCATAAGTGGAAGTGCCCTAGGCTCTGTTGCTTTGTTTCTTAGATGTTTCAGGAAACACCATACACTTCTCCCGAGTGTCTGTTGGCAATTTACATCCCGCCCATCAGCAAAACAAGGCTCCCAGTTCTCCATGGCCTGTCCTGCCTTTCTGGATTTTACACTTTTATCAGATGGCCCTTTTGACCGGGGGGAAGTGAGACTTCATTGTAGTGCAGATTTCCTTTGCAAGCTTGCTTGGTTGGCCAAAAAGGGCATATGCGTTTTTTCCTGAATATATTCAGGAAAAAACGCATACACACTTTTTGGCCAAGTGCATCATTGTGGACGTTCTGCCTCTTTTCCTATGCTTTCAATGCAATTCCAGTCTACCTCCTGAAATCGGTTTCCTGCAATTCTGCCCCGATTTCAAGTCCTCTTGGCAGCCTTACTTCAGTATATTTTTGGACGATAGCTGTCATTTATAACTCTGCAGATTTGTGAATTACAGTGCCCCTGAGCTCCTTTCTTCAACTCGCTTTCTTGTGACCTGGCCGCAACACCGCAGGATGGCTTCAGGCCCTAATCTGGTTCCGGCACAGCACGCTGAGCCTTTGGTTATTTCCTCTTCCTGGTGGGAAATGAGAGTTAAATTTGCCCGTCCAGACACCTCCAGCTAGTCTCTCATTGGTTCTCGCTATTCCTGTTCATCTTCCGCAGAAATTGCAAACTGGGCCAAACAGGAGGTTAAAGGGACTGACTCTCCAAGTCGGGAGAGTGTTAGTAAAGCGTCTGGAATGTTGCACCCGAGTACCAGGGTATGAAAACTGAGACATATTTGAACACGTCTCCCGATCACATGGTTGATCATACTCTAGGTTCCACATGCATGTTTTAGCTGAAGGAAGAATACCTTAAACCTGGGTAGTTGAAACCCGTGGAATGGGTACCATGCAATATGACTGCAAAGGGTCTTCGTTTGCTCACCGAACCTCCCCAATCCTATCACTGCTGCGTTTATGCCCCTGTACACATGCTTGATTCTCTTTCGGAGACATAGCAATCCATAGGTTTTAAGATACTTACTAGTCAGGTACATTCTTAGGCGTTTAATATGGGGTGTTGAGTCCATTTCTTTGAGCAAGGAGTAGCTCTTGTCTATTCCATATTTGGCTTAAGGAACTTTATCTGTGCTCATTTCAATCTCTGGTTTTATGCAGCACCCCAACTCACCTTTCCCCTTAAGCAAGCATAAGTTGGTTTTCTAAGTTTGAGACCCTGTTCTGTTCTGTAATTCAGTTCCTGTGTAGCCAAGTTTACATTCCGTGTATTACTGATACCTTATGATGTTTCTTTTTCTGTGTGACTTATTTCAGTTAGAATCATCATACCTGAATCCACTCATTGTGCTGCTAAGGGCCTGATGACATAGATTTCATTGCTGAGTGATATTGCTTTGCAAGTAAATACCACAATTTCTTTATCCATTTTTCACTTTCTGCAATGTTGAACTTGTACTGTAAATGAGGTTCTTGTAAACAGAGGCGTCCCAAACTTTGGGGTGGCTGTGTCTTTTTGATTTTAATTTCCCTAAGCTATAGGACCATAAGTGGAAGTGCCCTAGGCTCTGTTGCTTTGTTTCTTAGATGTTTCAGGAAACACCATACACTTCTCCCGAGTGTCTGTTGGCAATTTACATCCCGCCCATCAGCATAACAAGGCTCCCAGTTCTCCATGGCCTGTCCTGCCTTGCTGGATTTTACACTTTTTTCAGATGGCCCTTTTGACCGGGGGGAAGTGAGACTTCATTGTAGTGCAGATTTCCTTTGCAAGCTTGCTTGGTTGGCCAAAAAGGGCGTATGCGTTTTTTCCTGAATATATTCAGGAAAAAACGCATACGCCCTTTTTGGCCAAGTGCATCATTGTGGACGTTCTGCCTCTTTTCCTATGCTTTCAATGCAATTCCAGTCTACCTCCTGAAATCGGTTTCCTGCAATTCTGCCCCGCTTTCAAGTCCTCTTGGCAGCCTTACTTCAGTATATTTTTGGACGATAGCTGTCATTTATAACTCTGCAGATTTGTGAATTACAGTGCCCCTGAGCTCCTTTCTTCAACTCGCTTTCTTGTGACCTGGCCGCAACACCGCAGGATGGCTTCAGGCCCTAATCTGGTTCCGGCACAGCACGCTGAGCCTTTGGTTATTTCCTCTTCCTGGTGGGAAATGAGAGTTAAATTTGCCCGTCCAGACACCTCCAGCTAGTCTCTCATTGGTTCTCCCTATTCCTGTTCATCTTCCGCAGAAATTGCAAACTGGGCCAAACAGGAGGTTAAAGGGACTGACTCTCCAAGTCGGGAGAGTGTTAATAAAGCATCTGGAATGTTGCACCCGAGTACCAGGGTATGAAAACTGAGACATATTTGAACACGTCTCCCGATCACATGGTTGATCATACTCTAGGTTCCACATGCATGCTTTAGCTGAAGGAAGAATACCTTAAACCTGGGTAGTTGAAACCCGTGGATTGGGTACCATGCAATATGACTGCAAAGGGTCTTCATTTGCTCACCGAACCTCTCCAATCCTATCACTGCTGCGTTTATGCCCCGTACACACACTTGATTGTCTTTCGGAGACATAGCAATCCATAGGTTTTAAGATACTTACTAGTCAGGTACATTCTTAGGCGTTTAATATGCGGTGTTGAGTCCATTTCGTTGAGCAAGGAGTAGCTCTTGTCTATTCCATATTTGGCTTAAGGAACTTTATCTGTGCTCATTTCAATCTCTGGTTTTATGCAGCACCCCAACTCACCTTTCCCCTTAAGCAAGCATAAGTTGGTTTTCTAAATTTGAGACCCTGTTCTGTTCTGTAATTCAGTTCCTGTGTAGCCAAGTTTACATTCCGTGTATTACTGATACCTTATGATGTTTCTTTTTCTGTGTGACTTATTTCAGTTAGAATCATCATACCTGAATCCACTCATTGTGCTGCTAAGGGCCTGATGACATAGATTTCATTGCTGAGTGATATTGCTTTGCAAGTAAATACCACAATTTCTTTATCCATTTTTCACTTTCTGCGATGTTGAACTTGTACTGTAAATGAGGTTCTTGTAAACAGAGACGTCCCAAACTTTGGGGTGGCTGTGTCTTTTTGATTTTAATTTCCCTAAGCTATAGGACCATAAGTGGAAGTGTCCTAGGCTCTGTTGCTTTGTTTTTTAGATGTTTCAGGAAACACCATACACTTCTCCCGAGTGTCTGTTGGCAATTTACATCCCGCCCATCAGCATAACAAGGCTCCCAGTTCTCCATGGCCTGTCCTGCCTTGCTGGATTTTACACTTTTTTCAGATGGCCCTTTTGACCGGGGGGAAGTGAGACTTCATTGTAGTGCAGATTTCCTTTGCAAGCTTGCTTGGTTGGCCAAAAAGGGCGTATGCGTTTTTTCCTGAATATATTCAGGAAAAAACGCATACGCCCTTTTTGGCCAAGTGCATCATTGTGGACGTTCTGCCTCTTTTCCTATGCTTTCAATGCAATTCCAGTCTACCTCCTGAAATCGGTTTCCTGCAATTCTGCCCCGCTTTTAAGTCCTCTTGGCAGCCTTACTTCAGTATATTTTTGGACGATAGCTGTCATTTATAACTCTGCAGATTTGTGAATTACAGTGCCCCTGAGCTCCTTTCTTCAACTCGCTTTCTTGTGACCTGGCCGCAACACCGCAGGATGGCTTCAGGCCTTAATCTTGTTCCGGCACAGCACGCTGAGCCTTTGGTTATTTCCTCTTCCTGGTGGGAAATGAGAGTTAAATTTGCCCGTCCAGACACCTCCAGCTAGTCTCTCATTGGTTCTCCCTATTCCTGTTCATCTTCCGCAGAAATTGCAAACTGGGCAAAACAGGAGGTTAAAGGGACTGACTCTCCAAGTCGGGAGAGTGTTAGTAAAGCGTCTGGAATGTTGCACCCGAGTACCAGGGTATGAAAACTGAGACATATTTGAACACGTCTCCCGATCACATGGTTGATCATACTCTAGGTTCCACATGCATGTTTTAGCTGAAGGAAGAATACCTTAAACCTGGGTAGTTGAAACCCGTGGAATGGGTACCATGCAATATGACTGCAAAGGGTCTTCATTTGCTCACCGAACCTCTCCAATCCTATCACTGCTGCGTTTATGCCCCGTACACACACTTGATTGTCTTTCGGAGACATAGCAATCCATAGGTTTTAAGATACTTACTAGTCAGGTACATTCTTAGGCGTTTAATATGCGGTGTTGAGTCCATTTCGTTGAGCAAGGAGTAGCTCTTGTCTATTCCATATTTGGCTTAAGGAACTTTATCTGTGCTCATTTCAATCTCTGGTTTTATGCAGCACCCCAACTCACCTTTCCCCTTAAGCAAGCATAAGTTGGTTTTCTAAATTTGAGACCCTGTTCTGTTCTGTAATTCAGTTCCTGTGTAGCCAAGTTTACATTCCGTGTATTACTGATACCTTATGATGTTTCTTTTTCTGTGTGACTTATTTCAGTTAGAATCATCATACCTGAATCCACTCATTGTGCTGCTAAGGGCCTGATGACATAGATTTCATTGCTGAGTGATATTGCTTTGCAAGTAAATACCACAATTTCTTTATCCATTTTTCACTTTCTGCGATGTTGAACTTGTACTGTAAATGAGGTTCTTGTAAACAGAGGCGTCCCAAACTTTGGGGTGGCTGTGTCTTTTTGATTTTAATTTCCCTAAGCTATAGGACCATAAGTGGAAGTGCCCTAGGCTCTGTTGCTTTGTTTCTTAGATGTTTCAGGAACACCATACACTTCTCCCGAGTGTCTGTTGGCAATTTACATCCCGCCCATCAGCATAACAAGGCTCCCAGTTCTCCATGGCCTGTCCTGCCTTGCTGGATTTTACACTTTTTTCAGATGGCCCTTTTGACCGGGGGGAAGTGAGACTTCATTGTAGTGCAGATTTCCTTTGCAAGCTTGCTTGGTTGGCCAAAAAGGGCGTATGCGTTTTTTCCTGAATATATTCAGGAAAAAACGCATACGCCCTTTTTGGCCAAGTGCATCATTGTGGACGTTCTGCCTCTTTTCCTATGCTTTCAATGCAATTCCAGTCTACCTCCTGAAATCGGTTTCCTGCAATTCTGCCCCGCTTTCAAGTCCTCTTGGCAGCCTTACTTCAGTATATTATTGGACGATAGCTGTCATTTATAACTCTGCAGATTTGTGAATTACAGTGCCCCTGAGCTCCTTTCTTCAACTCGTTTTCTTGTGACCTGGCCGCAACACCACAGGATGGCTTCAGGCCCTAATCTGGTTCCGGCACAGCACGCTGAGCCTTTGGTTATTTCCTCTTCCTGGTGGGAAATGAGAGTTAAATTTGCCCGTCCAGACACCTCCAGCTAGTCTCTCATTGGTTCTCCCTATTCCTGTTCATCTTCCGCAGAAATTGCAAACTGGGCCAAACAGGAGGTTAAAGGGACTGACTCTCCAAGTCGGGAGAGTGTTAATAAAGCGTCTGGAATGTTGCACCCGAGTACCAGGGTATGAAAACTGAGACATATTTGAACACGTCTCCCGATCACATGGTTGATCATACTCTAGGTTCCACATGCATGCTTTAGCTGAAGGAAGAATACCTTAAACCTGGGTAGTTGAAACCCGTGGAATGGGTACCATGCAATATGACTGCAAAGGGTCTTCATTTGCTCACCGAACCTCTCCAATCCTATCACTGCTGCGTTTATGCCCCGTACACACACTTGATTGTCTTTCGGAGACATAGCAATCCATAGGTTTTAAGATACTTACTAGTCAGGTACATTCTTAGGCGTTTAATATGCGGTGTTGAGTCCATTTTGTTGAGCAAGGAGTAGCTCTTGTCTATTCCATATTTGGCTTAAGGAACTTTATCTGTGCTCATTTCAATCTCTGGTTTTATGCAGCACCCCAACTCACCTTTCCCCTTAAGCAAGCATAAGTTGGTTTTCTAAATTTGAGACCCTGTTCTGTTCTGTAATTCAGTTCCTCTGTAGCCAAGTTTACATTCGGTGTATTACTGATACCTTATGATGTTTCTTTTTCTGTGTGACTTATTTCAGTTAGAATCATCATACCTGAATCCACTCATTGTGCTGCTAAGGGCCTGATGACATAGATTTCATTGCTGAGTGATATTGCTTTGCAAGTAAATACCACAATTTCTTTATCCATTTTTCACTTTCTGCGATGTTGAACTTGTACTGTAAATGAGGTTCTTGTAAACAGAGGCGTCCCAAACTTTGGGGTGGCTGTGTCTTTTTGATTTTAATTTCCCTAAGCTATAGGACCATAAGTGGAAGTGTCCTAGGCTCTGTTGCTTTGTTTTTTAGATGTTTCAGGAAACACCATACACTTCTCCCGAGTGTCTGTTGGCAATTTACATCCCGCCCATCAGCATAACAAGGCTCCCAGTTCTCCATGGCCTGTCCTGCCTTGCTGGATTTTACACTTTTTTCAGATGGCCCTTTTGACCGGGGGGAAGTGAGACTTCATTGTAGTGCAGATTTCCTTTGCAAGCTTGCTTGGTTGGCCAAAAAGGGCGTATGCGTTTTTTCCTGAATATATTCAGGAAAAAACGCATACGCCCTTTTTGGCCAAGTGCATCATTGTGGACGTTCTGCCTCTTTTCCTATGCTTTCAATGCAATTCCAGTCTACCTCCTGAAATCGGTTTCCTGCAATTCTGCCCCACTTTCAAGTCCTCTTGGCAGCCTTACTTCAGTATATTTTTGGACGATAGCTGTCATTTATAACTCTGCAGATTTGTGAATTACAGTGCCCCTGAGCTCCTTTCTTCAACTCGCTTTCTTGTTAGCTGGCCGCAACACCGCAGGATGGCTTCAGGCCCTAATCTGGTTCCGGCACAGCATGCTGAGCCTTTGGTTATTTCCTCTTCCTGGTGGGAAATGAGAGTTAAATTTGCCCGTCCAGACACCTCCAGCTAGTCTCTCATTGGTTCTCCCTATTCCTGTTCATCTTCCGCAGAAAGTGCAAACTGGGCCAAACAGGAGGTTAAAGGGACTGACTCTCCAAGTCGGGAGAGTGTTAGTAAAGCGTCTGGAATGTTGCACCCGAGTACCAGGGTATGAAAACTGAGACATATTTGAACACGTCTCCCGATCACATGGTTGATCATACTCTAGGTTCCACATGCATGTTTTAGCTGAAGGAAGAATACCTTAAACCTGGGTAGTTGAAACCCGTGGAATGGGTACCATGCAATATGACTGCAAAGGGTCTTCATTTGCTCACCGAACCTCTCCAATCCTATCACTGCTGCGTTTATGCCCCGTACACACACTTGATTGTCTTTCGGAGACATAGCAATCCATAAGTTTTAAGATACTTACTAGTCAGGTACATTCTTAGGCGTTTAATATGGGGTGTTGAGTCCATTTCGTTGAGCAAGGAGTAGCTCTTGTCTATTTCATATTTGGCTTAAGGAAGTTTATCTGTGCTCATTTCAATCTCTGGTTTTATGCAGCACCCCAACTCACCTTTCCCCTTAAGCAAGCATAAGTTGGTTTTCTAAATTTGAGACGCTGTTCTGTTTTGGAATTCAGTTCCTGTGTAGCCAAGTTTACATTCCGTGTATTAGTGATATCTTATGATGTTTCTTTTTCTGTGTGACTTATTTCAGTTAGAATCATCATACCTGAATCCACTCATTGTGCTGTTAAGGGCCTGATGACATAGATTTCATTGCTGAGTGATATTGCTTTGTAAGTAAATACCACAACTTCTTTATCCATTTTTCACTTTCTGCAATGTTGAACTTGTACTGTAAACGAGGTTCTTGTAAACAGAGGCGTCCCAAACTTTGGGGTGGCTGTGTCTTTTTGATTTTAATTTCCCTAAGGTATAGGACCATAAGAGGAAGTGCCCTAGGCTCTGTTGCTTTGTTTTTTAGATGTTTCAGGAAACACCATACACTTCTCCCGAGTGTCTGTTGGCAATTTACATCCCGCCCATCAGCATAACAAGGCTCCCAGTTCTCCATGGCCTTTCCTGCCTTTCTGGATTTTACACTTTTTTCAGATGGCTCTTTTGACCGGGGGGAAGTGAGACTTCATTGTAGTGCAGATTTCCTTTGCAAGTTTGCTTGGTTGGCCAAAAAGGGCGTATGCGTTTTTTCCTGAATATATTCAGGAAAAAACGCATACGCCCTTTTTGGCCAAGTGCATCATTGTGGACGTTCTGCCTCTTTTTCTATGCTTTCAATGCCATTCCAGTTTACCTCCTGAAATCGGTTTCCTGCAATTCTGCCCCGCTTGCAAGTCCTCTTGGCAGCCTTACTTCAGTATATTTTTGGACGATAGCTGTCATTTATAACTCTGCAGGTTTGTGAATTACAGTGCCCCAGAGATCCTTTCTTCAACTCGCTTTCTTTTGAGCTGACCGCAACACTGCAGGATGGCTTCAGGCTCTAATCTGGATCCGGCACGGCACGCTGTGCCTTTGGTTATTTCCTCTTCCTGGTGGGAAATGAGAGTTAAATTTTCCCGTCCAGTCATCTCCAGCTAGTCTCTCATTGGTTCTCCCTATTCCTGTTCATCTTTCACAGAAATTGCAAACTGGGCCAAACAGGAGGTTAAAGGCGCTGACTCTCCAAGTCGGGAGAGTGTTAGTAAAGCATCTGGAATGTTGCACCTGAGTACCAGAGGAAAACTGAGACATATTTGAACACGTCTCCCGATCACATGGTTGATCATACTCTGGGTTCCACATGCATGTTTTAGCTGAAGGAAGAATACCTTAAACCTGGAGAGTTGAGACCCGTGGAATGTGTACCATGCAATATGACTTCAAAGGGTCTTCATTTGCTCACCGAACCTCTCCAATCCTATCACTGCTGCGTTTATGCCCCTGTACACATGCTTAATTCTCTTTCGGAGACATAGCAATCCATAGGTTTTAAGATACTTACTAGTCAGGTATATTCTTAGGCGTTTAATATGGGGTGTTGAGTCCATTTCGTTGAGCAAGGAGTAGCTCTTGTCTATTCCATATTTGGCTTAAGGAACTTTATCTGTGCTCATTTCAATCTCTGGTTTTATGCAGCACCCCAACTCACCTTTCCCCTTAAGCAAGCATAAGCTGGTTTTCTAAATTTGAGACGCTGTTCTGTTTTGGAATTCAGTTCCTGTGTAGCCAAGTTTACGTTCCGTGTATTAGTGATATCTTATGATGTTTCTTTTTCTGTGTGACTTATTTCAGTTAGATTCATCGTACCTGAATCCACTCATTGTGCTGCTAAGGGCCTGATGACATAGATTTCATTGCTGAGTGATACTGCATTGTACGTAAGTACCACAAGTTCTTTATCCATTTTTCACTTTCTGTGATATTGAACTTGTACGGTAAATGAGGTTCTTGTAAACAGAGGCGTCCCAAATTGGGGTGGCTGTGTCTTTTTGATTTTAATTTCCCTAAGCTATAGGACCATAAGTGGAAGTGCCCTAGGCTCTGTTGCTTTGTTTCTTAGATGTTTCAGGAAACACCATACACTTCTCCCGAGTGTCTGTTGGCAATTTACATCCCGCCCATCAGCATAACAAGGCTCCCAGTTCTCCATGGCCTGTCCTGCCTTTCTGGATTTTACACTTTTTTCAGATGGCCCTTTTGACCGGGGGGAAGTGAGACTTCATTGTAGTGCAGATTTCCTTTGCAAGCTTGCTTGGTTGGCCAAAAAGGGCGTATGCGTTTTTTCCTGAATATATTCAGGAAAAAACGCATACACACTTTTTGGCCAAGTGCATCATTGTGGACGTTCTGCCTCTTTTCCTATGCTTTCAATGCAATTCCAGTCTACCTCCTGAAATCGGTTTCCTGCAATTCTGTCCCGCTTTCAAGTCCTCTTGGCAGCCTTACTTCAGTATATTTTTGGACGATAGCTGTCATTTATAACTCTGCAGGTTTGTGAATTACAGTGCCCCTGAGCTCCTTTCTTCAACTCGCTTTCTTGTGAGCTGGCCGCAACACCGCAGGATGGCTTCAGGCCCTAATCTGGTTCCGGCACAGCACGCTGAGCCTTTGGTTCTTTCCTCTTCCTGGTGGGAAATGAGAGTTAAATTTGCCCGTCCAGACACCTCCAGCTAGTCTCTCATTGGTTCTCCCTATTCCTGTTCATCTTCCGCAGAAATTGCAAACTGGGCCAAACAGGAGGTTAAAGGGACTGACTCTCCAAGTCGGGAGAGTGTTAGTAAAGCGTCTGGAATGTTGCACCCGAGTACCAGGGTATGAAAACTGAGACATATTTGAACACGTCTCCCGATCACATGGTTGATCATACTCTAGGTTCCACATGCATGTTTTAGCTGAAGGAAGAATACCTTAAACCTGGGTAGTTGAAACCCGTGGAATGGGTACCATGCAATATGACTGCAAAGGGTCTTCATTTGCTCACCGAACCTCTCCAATCCTACCACTGCTGCGTTTATGCCCCGTACACACACTTGATTGTCTTTCGGAGACATAGCAATCCATAGGTTTTAAGATACTTACTAGTCAGGTACATTCTTAGGCGTTTAATATGCGGTGTTGAGTCCATTTTGTTGAGCAAGGAGTAGCTCTTGTCTATTCCATATTTGGCTTAAGGAACTTTATCTGTGCTCATTTCAATCTCTGGTTTTATGCAGCACCCCAACTCACCTTTCCCCTTAAGCAAGCATAAGTTGGTTTTCTAAATTTGAGACCCTGTTCTGTTCTGTAATTCAGTTCCTGTGTAGCCAAGTTTACATTCCGTGTATTACTGATACCTTATGATGTTTCTTTTTCTGTGTGACTTATTTCAGTTAGAATCATCATACCTGAATCCACTCATTGTGCTGCTAAGGGCCTGATGACATAGATTCCATTGCTGAGTGATATTGCTTTGCAAGTAAATACCACAATTTCTTTATCCATTTTTCACTTTCTGCGATGTTGAACGTGTACTGTAAATGAGGTTCTTGTAAACAGAGGCGTCCCAAACTTTGGGGTGGCTGTGTCTTTTTGATTTTAATTTCCCTAAGCTATAGGACCATAAGTGGAAGTGTCCTAGGCTCTGTTGCTTTGTTTTTTAGATGTTTCAGGAAACACCATACACTTCTCCCGAGTGTCTGTTGGCAATTTACATCCCGCCCATCAGCATAACAAGGCTCCCAGTTCTCCATGGCCTGTCCTGCCTTGCTGGATTTTACACTTTTTTCAGATGGCCCTTTTGACCGGGGGGAAGTGAGACTTCATTGTAGTGCAGATTTCCTTTGCAAGCTTGCTTGGTTGGCCAAAAAGGGCGTATGCGTTTTCTCCTGAATATATTCAGGAAAAAACGCATACGCCCTTTTTGGCCAAGTGCATCATTGTGGACGTTCTGCCTCTTTTCCTATGCTTTCAATGCAATTCCAGTCTACCTCCTGAAATCGGTTTCCTGCAATTCTGCCCCACTTTCAAGTCCTCTTGGCAGCCTTACTTCAGTATATTTTTGGACGATAGCTGTCATTTATAACTCTGCAGATTTGTGAATTACAGTGCCCCTGAGCTCCTTTCTTCAACTCGCTTTCTTGTGACCTGGCCGCAACACCGCAGGATGGCTTCTGGCCTTAATCTTGTTCCGGCACAGCACGCTGAGCCTTTGGTTATTTCCTCTTCCTGGTGGGAAATGGGAGTTAAATTTGCCCGTCCAGACACCTCCAGCTAGTCTCTCATTGGTTCTCCCTATTCCTGTTCATCTTCCGCAGAAATTGCAAACTGGGCCAAACAGGAGGTTAAAGGGACTGACTCTCCAAGTCGGGAGAGTGTTAGTAAAGCGTCTGGAATGTTGCACCCGAGTACCAGGGTATGAAAACTGAGACATATTTGAACACGTCTCCCGATCACATGGTTGATCATACTCTAGGTTCCACATGCATGTTTTAGCTGAAGGAAGAATACCTTAAACCTGGGTAGTTGAAACCCGTGGAATGGGTACCATGCAATATGACTTCAAAGGGTCTTCATTTGCTCACCGAACCTCTCTAATCCTATCACTGCTGCGTTTATGCCCCTGTACACACACTTGATTGTCTTTCGGAGACATAGCAATCCATAGGTTTTAAGATACTTACTAGTCAGGTACATTCTTAGGCGTTTATTATGCGGTGTTGAGTCCATTTCGTTGAGCAAGGAGTAGCTCTTGTCTATTCCATATTTGGCTTAAGGAACTTTATCTGTGCTCATTTCAATCTCTGGTTTTATGCAGCACCCCAACTCACCTTTCCCCTTAAGCAAGCATAAGTTGGTTTTCTAAATTTGAGACCCTGTTCTGTTCTGTAATTCAGTTCCTGTGTAGCCAAGTTTACATTCCGTGTATTACTGATACCTTATGATGTTTCTTTTTCTGTGTGACTTATTTCAGTTAGAATCATCATACCTGAATCCACTCATTGTGCTGCTAAGGGCCTGATGACATAGATTTCATTGCTGAGTGATATTGCTTTGCAAGTAAATACCACAATTTCTTTATCCATTTTTCACTTTCTGCGATGTTGAACTTGTACTGTAAATGAGGTTCTTGTAAACAGAGGCGTCCCAAACTTTGGGGTGGCTGTGTCTTTTTGATTTTAATTTCCCTAAGCTATAGGACCATAAGTGGAAGTGTCCTAGGCTCTGTTGCTTTGTTTTTTAGATGTTTCAGAAAACACCATACACTTCTCCCGAGTGTCTGTTGGCAATTTACATCCCGCCCATCAGCATAACAAGGCTCCCAGTTCTCCATGGCCTGTCCTGCCTTGCTGGATTTTACACTTTTTTCAGATGGCCCTTTTGACCGGGGGGAAGTGAGACTTCATTGTAGTGCAGATTTCCTTTGCAAGCTTGCTTGGTTGGCCAAAAAGGGCGTATGCGTTTTTTCCTGAATATATTCAGGAAAAAACGCATACGCCCTTTTTGGCCAAGTGCATCATTGTGGACGTTCTGCCTCTTTTCCTATGCTTTCAATGCAATTCCAGTCTACCTCCTGAAATCAGTTTCTTGCAATTCTGCCCCGCTTTCAAGTCCTCTTGGCAGCCTTACTTCAATATATTTTTGGACGATAGCTGTCATTCATAACTCTGCAGGTTTGTGAATTACAGTGCCCCTGAGCTCCTTTCTTCAACTCGCTTTCTTGTGACCTGGCCGCAACACCGCAGGATGGCTTCAGGCCCTAATCTGGTTCCGGCACGGCACGCTGAGCCTTTGGTTATTTCCTCTTCCTGGTGGGAAATGAGAGTTAAATTTGCCCGTCCAGACACCTCCAGCTAGTCTCTCATTGGTTCTCGCTATTCCTGTTCATCTTCCGCAGAAATTGCAAACTGGGCCAAACAGGATGTTAAAGGCGCTGACTCTCCAAGTGGGGAGAGTGTTAGTAAAGCGTCTGGAATGTTGCACCCGAGTACCAGGGGAGGAAAACTGAGACATATTTGAACACGTCTCCCGTTCACACGGTTGATCATACTCTGGGTTCCACATGCATGTTTTAGCTGAAGGAAGAATACCTTAAACCTGGAGAGTTGAGACCCGTGTAATGGGTACCATGCAATATGACTTCAAAGGGTCTTCATCTGCTCACCGAACCTCTCCAATCCTATCACTGCTGCGTTTATGTCCCTGTACACACGCTTGATTCTCTTATGGAGACATAGCAATCCATAGGTTTTAAGATACTTACTAGTCAGGTACATTCTTAGGCGTTTAATATGGGGTGTTGAGTCCATTTCGTTGAGCAAGGAGTAGCTCTTGTCTATTCCATATTTGGCTTAAGGAACTTTATCTGTGCTCATTTCAATCTCTGGTTTTATGCAGCACCCCAACTCACCTTTCCCCTTAAGCAAGCATAAGTTGGTTTTCTAAATTTGAGACCCTGTTCTGTTCTGTAATTCAGTTCCTGTGTAGCCAAGTTTACATTCCGTGTATTACTGATATCTTATGATGTTTCTTTTTCTGTGTGACTTATTTCAGTTAGAATCATCGTACCTGAATCCACTCATTATGCTGCTACGGGCCTGATGACATAGATTTCATTGCTGAGTGATACTGCATTGTACGTAAGTACCACAAGTTCTTTATCCATTTTTCACTTTCTGTGATATTGAACTTGTACGGTAAATGAGGTTCTTGTAAACAGAGGCGTCCCAAATTGGGGTGGCTGTGTCTTTTTGATTTTAATTTCCCTAAGCTATAGGACCATAAGTGGAAGTGCCCTAGGCTCTGTTGCTTTGTTTCTTAGATGTTTCAGGAAACACCATACACTTCTCCCGAGTGTCTGTTGGCAATTTACATCCCGCCCATCAGCAAAACAAGGCTCCCAGTTCTCCATGGCCTGTCCTGCCTTTCTGGATTTTACACTTTTATCAGATGGCCCTTTTGACCGGGGGGAAGTGAGACTTCATTGTAGTGCAGATTTCCTTTGCAAGCTTGCTTGGTTGGCCAAAAAGGGCATATGCGTTTTTTCCTGAATATATTCAGGGAAAAACGCATACACACTTTTTGGCCAAGTGCATCATTGTGGACGTTCTGCCTCTTTTCCTATGCTTTCAATGCAATTCCAGTCTACCTCCTGAAATCGGTTTCCTGCAATTCTGCCCCGCTTTCAAGTCCTCTTGGCAGCCTTACTTCAGTATATTTTTGGACGATAGCTGTCATTTATAACTCTGCAGATTTGTGAATTAGAGTGCCCCTGAGCTCCTTTCTTCAACTCGCTTTCTTGTGACCTGGCCGCAACACCGCAGGATGGCTTCAGGCCCTAATCTCGTTCCGGCACAGCACGCTGAGCCTTTGGTTATTTCCTCTTCCTGGTGGGAAATGAGAGTTAAATTTGCCCGTCCAGACACCTCCAGCTAGTCTCTCATTGGTTCTCGCTATTCCTGTTCATCTTCCGCAGAAATTGCAAACTGGGCCAAACAGGAGGTTAAAGGGACTGACTCTCCAAGTCGGGAGAGTGTTAGTAAAGCGTCTGGAATGTTGCACCCGAGTACCAGGGTATGAAAACTGAGACATATTTGAACACGTCTCCCGATCACATGGTTGATCATACTCTGGGTTCCACATGCATGTTTTAGCTGAAGGAAGAATACCTTAAACCTGGAGAGTTGAGACCCGTGGAATGGGTACCATGCAATATGACTTCAAAGGGTCTTCATTTGCTCACCGAACCTCTCCAATCCTATCACTGCTGCGTTTATGCCCCTGTACACATGCTTGATTCTCTTTCGGAGACATAGCAATCCATAGGTTTTAAGATACTTACTAGTCAGGTATATTCTTAGGCGTTTAATATGGGGTGTTGAGTCCATTTCGTTGAGCAAGGAGTAGCTCTTGTCTATTCCATATTTGGCTTAAGGAACTTTATCTGTGCTCATTTCAATCTCTGGTTTTATGCAGCACCCCAACTCACCTTTCCCCTTAAGCAAGCATAAGCTGGTTTTCTAAATCTGAGACCCTGTTCTGTTTTGGAATTCAGTTCCTGTGTAGCCAAGTTTACGTTCCGTGTATTAGTGATATCTTATGATGTTTCTTTTTCTGTGTGACTTATTTCAGTTAGAATCATCGTACCTGAATCCACTCATTGTGCTGCTAAGGGCCTGATGACATAGATTTCATTGCTGAGTGATATTGCTTTGTATGTAAATACCACAACTTCTTTATCCATTTTTCACTTTCTGCGATGTTGAACTTGTACTGTAAACGAGGTTCTTGTAAACAAAGGCGTCCCAAACTTTGGGGTGGCTGTGTCTTTTTGATTTTAATTTCCCTAAGCTATACGACCATAAGTGGAAGTGCCCTAGGCTCTGTTGCTTTGTTTTTTAGATGTTTCAGGAAACACCATACACTTCTCCCGAGTGTCTGTTGACAATTTACATCCCACCAATCAGCATAACAAGGCTCCCAGTTCTCCATGGCCTGTCCTGCCTTGCTGGATTTTACACTTTTTTCAGATGGCCCTTTTGACCAGGGGGAAGTGAGACTTCATTGTAGTGCAGATTTCCTTTGCAAGCTTGCTTGGTTGGCCAAAAAGGGCGTATGCGTTTTTTCCTGAATATATTCAGGAAAAAACGCATACGCCCTTTATGGCCAAGTGCATCATTGTGGACGTTCTGCCTCTTTTCCTATGCTTTCAATGCAATTCCAGTCTACCTCCTGAAATCGGTTTCCTGCAATTCTGCCCCGCTTTCAAGTCCTCTTGGCAGCCTTACTTCAGTATATTTTTGGACGATAGCTGTCATTTATAACTCTGCAGATTTGTGAATTACAGTGCCCCTGAGCTCCTTTCTTCAACTCGCTTTCTTGTGAGCTGGCCGCAACACCGCAGCATGGCTTTAGGCCCTAATCTGGTTCCAGCACAGCACGCTGAGCCTTTGGTTAATTCCTCTTCCTGGTGGGAAATGAGAGTTAAATTTGCCCGTCCAGACACCTCCAGCTAGTCTTTCACTGGTTCTCCCTATTCCTGTTCATCTTCCGCAGAAATTGCAAACTGGGCCAAACAGGAGGTTAAAGGCGCTGACTCTCCAAGTGGGGAGAGTGTTAGTAAAGCGTCTGGAATGTTGCACCAGAGTACCAGGGGAGGAAAACTGAGACATATTTGAACACGTCTCCCGTTCACACGGTTGATCATACTCTGGGTTCCACATGCATGTTTTAGCTGAAGGAAGAATACCTTAAACCTGGAGAGTTGAGACCCGTGTAATGGGTACCATGCAATATGACTTCAAAGGTTCTTCATCTGCTCACCGAACCTCTCCAATCCTATCACTGCTGCGTTTATGCCCCTGTACACACGCTTGATTCTCTTACGGAGACATAGCAATCCATAGGTTTTAAGATACTTACTAGTCAGGTACATTCTTAGGCGTTTAATATTCGGTGTTGAGTCCATTTCGTTGAGCAAGGAGTAGCTCTTGTCTATTCCATATTTGGCTTAAGGAACTTTATCTGTGCTCATTTCAATCTCTGGTTTTATGTAGCACCCCAACTCACCTTCCCCCTTAAGCAAGCATAAGATGATTTTCTAAATTTGAGACCCTGTTCTGTTTTGGAATTCAGTTCCTGTGTAGCCAAGTTTACATTCCGTGTATTAGTGATATCTTATGATGTTTCTTTTTCTGTGTGACTTATTTCAGTTAGAATCATCGTACCTGAATCCACTCATTATGCTGCTATGGGCCTGATGACATAGATTTCATTGCTGAGTGATACTGCATTGTACGTAAGTACCACAAGTTCTTTATCCATTTTTCACTTTCTGTGATATTGAACTTGTACGGTAAATGAGGTTCTTGTAAACAGAGGCGTCCCAAATTGGGGTGGCTGTGTCTTTTTGATTTTAATTTCCCTAAGCTATAGGACCATAAGTGGAAGTGCCCTAGGCTCTGTTGCTTTGTTTCTTAGATGTTTCAGGAAACAGCATACACTTCTCCCGAGTGTCTGTTGGCAATTTACATCCCGCCCATCAGCATAACAAGGCTCCCAGTTCTCCATGGCCTGTCCTGCCTTTCTGGATTTTACACTTTTTTCAGATGGCCCTTTTGACCGGGGGGAAGTGAGACTTCATTGTAGTGCAGATTTCCTTTGCAAGCTTGCTTGGTTGGCCAAAAAGGGCGTATGCGTTTTTTCCTGAATATATTCAGGAAAAAACGCATACACACTTTTTGGCCAAGTGCATCATTGTGGACGTTCTGCCTCTTTTCCTATGCTTTCAATGCAATTCCAGTCTACCTCCTGAAATCGGTTTCCTGCAATTCTGTCCCGCTTTCAAGTCCTCTTGGCAGCCTTACTTCAGTATATTTTTGGACGATAGCTGTCATTTATAACTCTGCAGGTTTGTGAATTACAGTGCCCCTGAGCTCCTTTCTTCAACTCGCTTTCTTGTGACCTGGCCGCAACACCGCAGGATGGCTTCAGGCCCTAATCTGGTTCCGGCACAGCACGCTGAGCCTTTGGTTATTTCCTCTTCCTGGTGGGAAATGAGAGTTAAATTTGCCCGTCCAGACACCTCCAGCTAGTCTCTCATTGGTTCTCCCTATTCCTGTTCATCTTCCGCAGAAATTGCAAACTGGGCCAAACAGGAGGTTAAAGGGACTGACTCTCCAAGTCGGGAGAGTGTTAGTAAAGCGTCTGGAATGTTGCACCCGAGTACCAGGGTATGAAAACTGAGACATATTTGAACACGTCTCCCGATCACATGGTTGATCATACTCTAGGTTCCACATGCATGTTTTAGCTGAAGGAAGAATACCTTAAACCTGGGTAGTTGAAACCCGTGGAATGGGTATCATGCAATATGACTGCAAAGGGTCTTCGTTTGCTCACCGAACCTCCGCAATCCTATAACTGCTGCGTTTATGCCCCTGTACACATGCTTGATTCTCTTTCGGAGACATAGCAATCCATAGGTTTTAAGATACTTACTAGTCAGGTACATTCTTAGGCGTTTAATATGGGGTGTTGAGTCCATTTCGTTGAGCAAGGAGTAGCTCTTGTCTATTCCATATTTGGCTTAAGGAACTTTATCTGTGCTCATTTCAATCTCTGGTTTTATGCAGCACCCCAAGTCACCTTTCCCCTTAAGCAAGCATAAGTTGGTTTTCTAAATTTGAGACCCTGTTTTGTTCTGTAATTCAGTTCCTGTGTAGCCAAGTTTACATTCCGTGTATTACTGATACCTTATGATGTTTCTTTTTCTGTGTGACTTATTTCAGTTAGAATCATCATACCTGAATCCACTCATTGTGCTGCTAAGGGCCTGATGACATAGATTTCATTGCTGAGTGATATTGCTTTGCAAGTAAATACCACAATTTCTTTATCCATTTTTCACTTTCTGCGATGTTGAACTTGCACTGTAAATGAGGTTCTTGTAAACAGAGGCGTCCCAAACTTTGGGGTGGCTGTGTCTTTTTGATTTTAATTTCCCTAAGCTATAGGACCATAAGTGGAAGTGTCCTAGGCTCTGTTGCTTTGTTTCTTAGATGTTTCAGGAAACACCATACACTTCTCCCGAGTGTCTGTTGGCAATTTACATCCCGCCCATCAGAATAACAAGGCTCCCAGTTCTCCATGGCCTGTCCTGCCTTGCTGGATTTTACACTTTTTTCAGATGGCCCTTTTGACCGGGGGGAAGTGAGACTTCATTGTAGTGCAGATTTCCTTTGCAAGCTTGCTTGGTTGGCCAAAAAGGGCGTATGCGTTTTTTCCTGAATATATTCAGGAAAAAACGCATACGCCCTTTTTGGCCAAGTGCATCATTGTGGACGTTCTGCCTCTTTTCCTATGCTTTCAATGCAATTCCAGTCTACCTCCTGAAATCGGTTTCCTGCAATTCTGCCCCGCTTTCAAGTCCTCTTGGCAGCCTTACTTCAGTATATTTTTGGACGATAGCTGTCATTTATAACTCTGCAGATTTGTGAATTACAGTGCCCCTGAGCTCCTTTCTTCAACTCGCTTTCTTGTGACCTGGCCGCAACACCGCAGGATGGCTTCAGGCCCTAATCTCGTTCCGGCACAGCACGCTGAGCCTTTGGTTATTTCCTCTTCCTGGTGGGAAATGAGAGTTAAATTTGCCCGTCCAGACACCTCCAGCTAGTCTCTCATTGGTTCTCGCTATTCCTGTTCATCTTCCGCAGAAATTGCAAACTGGGCCAAACAGGAGGTTAAAGGGACTGACTCTCCAAGTCGGGAGAGTGTTAGTAAAGCGTCTGGAATGTTGCACCCGAGTACCAGTGTATGAAAACTGAGACATATTTGAACACGTCTCCCGATCACATGGTTGATCATACTCTAGTTTCCACATGCATGTTTTAGCTGAAGGTAGAATACCTTAAACCTGGGTAGTTGAAACCCGTGGAATGGGTACCATGCAATATGACTGCAAAGGGTCTTCGTTTGCTCACCGAACCTCCCCAATCCTATCACTGCTGCGTTTATGCCCCTGTACACATGCTTGATTCTCTTTCGGAGACATAGCAATCCATAGGTTTTAAGATACTTACTAGTCAGGTACATTCTTAGGCGTTTAATATGGGGTGTTGAGTCCATTTCGTTGAGCAAGGAGTAGCTCTTGTCTATTCCATATTTGGCTTAAGGAACTTTATCTGTGCTCATTTCAATCTCTGGTTTTATGCAGCACCCCAACTCACCTTTCCCCTTAAGCAAGCATAAGTTGGTTTTCTAAATTTGAGACCCTGTTCTGTTTTGGAATTCAGTTCCTGTGTAGCCAAGTTTACATTCCGTGTATTAGTGATATCTTATGATGTTTCTTTTTCTGTGTGACTTATTTCAGTTAGAATCATCATACCTGAATCCACTCATTGTGCTGCTAAGGGCCTGATGACATAGATTTCATTGCTGAGTGATATTGCTTTGTAAGTAAATACCACAACTTCTTTATCCATTTTTCACTTTCTGCGATGTTGAACTTGTACTGTAAACGAGGTTCTTGTAAACAGAGGCGTCCCAAACTTTGGGGTGGCTGTGTCTTTTTGATTTTAATTTCCCTAATCTATAGGACCATAAGTGGAAGTGCCCTAGGCTCTGTTGCTTTGTTTTTTAGATGTTTCAGGAAACACCATACACTTCTCCCGAGTGTCTGTTGGCAATTTACATCCCGCCAATCAGCATAACAAGGCTCCCAGTTCTCCATGGCCTGTCCTGCCTTGCTGGATTTTACACTTTTTTCAGATGGCCCTTTTGACCGGGGGGAAGTGAGACTTCATTGTAGTGCAGATTTCCTTTGCAAGCTTGCTTAGTTGGCCAAAAAGGGCGTATGCGTTTCTTCCTGAATATATTCAGGAAAAAACGCATACGCCCTTTTTGGCCAAGTGCATCATTGTGGACGTTCTGCCTCTTTTCCTATGCTTTCAATGCAATTCCAGTCTACCTCCTGAAATCGGTTTCCTGCAATTCTGCCCCGCTTTCTTGGCAGCCTTACTTCAGTATATTTTTGGACGATAGCTGTCATTTATAACTCTGCAGGTTTGTGAATTACAGTGCCCCTGAGCTCCTTTCTTCAACTCGCTTTCTTTTGAGCTGGCCGCAACACCGCAGGATGGGTTCAGGCTCTAATCTGGTTCCGGCACGGCACGCTGAGCCTTTGGTTATTTCCTCTTCCTGGTGGGAAATGAGAGTTAAATTTGCCCGTCCAGACACCTCCAGCTAGTCTCTCATTGGTTCTCCCTATTCCTGTTCATCTTCCGCAGAAATTGCAAACTGGGCCAAACAGGAGGTTAAAGGTGCTGACTCTCCAAGTCGGGGAGTGTTAATAAAGCGTCTGGAATGTTGCAACCGAGTACCAGGGGAGGAAAACTGAGACATATTTGAACACGTCTCCCGTTCACACGGTTGATCATACTCTGGGTTCCACATGCATGTTTTAGCTGAAGGAAGAATACCTTAAACCTGGGTAGTTGAAACCCGTGGAATGGGTACCATGCAATATGACTTCAAAGGGTCTTCATTTGCTCACCGAACCTCTCAAATCCTATCACTGCTGCGTTTATGTCCCTGTACACACGCTTGATTCTCTTTTGGAGACATAGCAATCCATAGGTTTTAAGATACTTACTAGTCAGGTACATTCTTAGGCGTTTAATATGCGGTGTTGAGTCCATTTCGTTGAGCAAGGAGTAGCTCTTGTCTATTCCATATTTGGCTTAAGGAACTTTATCTGTGCTCATTTCAATCTCTGGTTTTATGCAGCACCCCAACTCACCTTTCCCCTTAAGCAAGCATAAGTTGGTTTTCTAAATTTGAGACGCTGTTCTGTTTTGGAATTCCGTTCCTGTGTAGCCAAGTTTACATTCCATGTATTAGTGATATCTTATGATGTTTCTTTTTCTGTGTGACTTATTTCAGTTAGAATCATCATACCTGAATCCACTCATTGTCCTGCTAAGGGCCTGATGACATAGATTTCATTGCTGAGTGATATTGCTTTGTAAGTAAATACCACAACTTCTTTATCCATTTTTCACTTTCTGCGATGTTGAACTTGTACTGTAAACGAGGTTCTTGTAAACAGAGGCGTCCCAAACTTTGGGGTGGCTGTGTCTTTTTGATTTTAATTTCCCTAAGCTATAGGACCATAAGTGGAAGTGCCCTAGGCTCTGTTGCTTTGTTTTTTAGATGTTTCAGGAAACACCATACACTTCTCCCGAGTGTCTGTTGGCAATTTACATCCCGCCCATCAGCGTAACAAGGCTCCCAGTTCTCCATGGCCTGTCCTGCCTTTCTGGATTTTACACTTTTTTCAGATGGCCCTTTTGACCGGGGGGAAGTGAGACTTCATTGTAGTGCAGATTTCCTTTGCAAGCTTGCTTGGTTGGCCAAAAAGCGCGTATGCGTTTTTTCCTGAATATATTCAGGAAAAAACGCATACGCCCTTTTTGGCCAAGTGCATCATTGTGGACGTTCTGCCTCTTTTCCTATGCTTTCAATGCAATTCCAGTCTACCTCCTGAAATCGGTTTCCTGCAATTCTGCCCCGCTTTCAAGTCCTCTTGGCAGCCTTACTGCAGTATATTTTTGGACGATAGCTGTCATTTATAACTCTGCAGGTTTGTGAATTACAGTGCCCCTGAGCTCCTTTCTTCAACTCGCTTTCTTGTGAGCTGGCCGCAACACCGCAGGATGGCTTCAGGCCCTAATCTGGTTCCGGCACGGCACGCTGAGCCTTTGGTTATTTCCTCTTCCTGGTGGGAAATGAGAGTTAAATTTGCCCGTCCAGACACCTCCAGCTAGTCTCTCATTGGTTCTCCCTATTCCTGTTCATCTTCCGCAGAAATTGCAAACTGGGCCAAACAGGATGTTAAAGGCGCTGACTCTCCAAGTGGGGAGAGTGTTAGTAAAGCGTCTGGAATGTTGCACCCGAGTACCAGGGGAGGAAAACTGAGACATATTTGAACACGTCTCCCGTTCACACGGTTGATCATACTCTGGGTTCCACATGCATGTTTTAGCTGAAGGAAGAATACCTTAAACCTTGAGAGTTGAGACCCGTGTAATGGGTACCATGCAATATGACTTCAAAGGGTCTTCATCTGCTCACCGAACCTCTCCAATCCTATCACTGCTGCGTTTATGCCCCTGTACACACACTTGATTCTCTTATGGAGACATAGCAATCCATAGGTTTTAAGATACTAGTCAGGTACATTCTTAGGCGTTTAATATGCGGTGTTGAGTCCATTTCGTTGAGCAAGGAGTAGCTCTTGTCTATTCCATATTTGGCTTAAGGAACTTTATCTGTACTCATTTCAATCTCTGGTTTTATGTAGCACCCCAACTCACCTTTCCCCTTAAGCAAGCATAAGTTGGTTTTCTAAATTTGAGACCCTGTTCTGTTTTGGAATTCAGTTCCTGTGTAGCCAAGTTTACATTCCGTGTATTAGTGATATCTTTTGATGTTTCTTTTTCTGTGTGACTTATTTCAGTTAGAATCATCTTACCTGAATCCGCTCATTATGCTGCTACGGGCCTGATGACATAGATTTCATTGCTGAGTGATACTGCATTGTACATAAGTACCACAAGTTCTTTATCCATTTTTCACTTTCTGTGATATTGAACTTGTACGGTAAATGAGGTTCTTGTAAACAGAGGCGTCCCAAGTTGGGGTGGCTGTGTCTTTTTGATTTTAATTTCCCTAAGCTATAGGACCATAAGTGGAAGTGCCCTAGGCTCTGTTGCTTTGTTTCTTAGATGTTTCAGGAAACACCATACACTTCTCCCGAGTGTCTGTTGGCAATTTACATCCCGCCCATCAACATAACAAGGCTCCCAGTTCTCCATGGCCTGTCCTGCCTTGCTGGATTTTACACTTTTTTCAGATGGCCCTTTTGACCGGGGGGAAGTGAGACTTCATTGTAGTGCAGATTTCCTTTGCAAGGTTGCTTGGTGGGCCAAAAAGGGCGTATGAGTTTTTTCCTGAATATATTCAGGAAAAAACGCATACGCCCTTTTTGGCCAAGTGCATCATTGTGGACGTTCTGCCTCTTTTCCTATGCTTTCAATGCAATTCCAGTCTCCCTCCTGAAATCGGTTTCCTGCAATTCTGCCCCGCTTTCAAGTCCTCTTGGCAGCCTTACTTCAGTATATTTTTGGACGATAGCTGTCATTTATAACTCTGCAGATTTGTGAATTACAGTGCCCCTGAGCTCCTTTCTTCAACTCGCTTTCTTGTGACATGGCCGCAACACCGCAGGATGGCTTCAGGCCCTAATCTGGTTCCGGCACAGCACGCTGAGCCTTTGGTTATTTCCTCTTCCTGGTGGGAAATGAGAGTTAAATTTGCCCGTCCAGACACCTCCAGCTAGTCTCTCATTGGTTCTCCCTATTCCTGTTCATCTTCCGCAGAAAGTGCAAACTGGGCCAAACAGGAGGTTAAAGGGACTGACTCTCCAAGTCGGGAGAGTGTTAGTAAAGCGTCTGGAATGTTGCACCCGAGTACCAGGGTATGAAAACTGAGACATATTTGAACACGTCTCCCGATCACATGGTTGATCATACTCTAGGTTCCACATGCATGTTTTAGCTGAAGGAAGAATACCTTAAACCTGGGTAGTTGAAACCCGTGGAATGGGTACCATGCAATATGACTGCAAAGGGTCTTCATTTGCTCACCGAACCTCTCCAATCCTATCACTGCTGCGTTTATGCCCCGTACACACACTTGATTGTCTTTCGGAGACATAGCAATGCATAAGTTTTAAGATACTTACTAGTCAGGTACATTCTATGGCATTTAATATGGGATGTTGAGTCCATTTCGTTGAGCAAGGAGTAGCTCTTGTCTATTTCATATTTGGCTTAAGGAACTTTATCTGTGCTCATTTCAATCTCTGGTTTTATGCAGCACCCCAACTCACCTTTCCCCTTAAGCAAGCATAAGTTGATTTTCTAAATTTGAGACCCTGTTCTGTTTTGGAATTCAGTTCCTGTGTAGCCAAGTTTACATTCCGTGTATTAGTGATATCTTATGATGTTTCTTTTTCTGTGTGACTTATTTCAGTTAGAATCATCATACCTGAATCCACTCATTGTGCTGCTAAGGGCCTGATGACATAGATTTCATTGCTGAGTGATATTGCTTTGTAAGTAAATACCACAACTTCTTTATCCATTTTTCACTTTCTGCAATGTTGAACTTGTACTGTAAACGAGGTTCTTGTAAACAGAGGCGTCCCAAACTTTGGGGTGGCTGTGTCTTTTTGATTTTAATTTCCCTAAGCTATAGGACCATAAGTGGAAGTGCCCTAGGCTCTGTTGCTTTCTTTTTTAGATGTTTCAGGAAACACCATACACTTCTCCCGAGTGTCTGTTGGCAATTTACATCCCGCCCATCAGCATAACAAGGCTCCCAGTTCTCCATGGCCTTTCCTGCGTTGCTGGATTTTACACTTTTTTCAGATGGCCCTTTTGACCGGGGGGAAGTGAGACTTCATTGTAGTGCAGATTTCCTTTGCAAGTTTGCTTGGTTGGCCAAAAAGGGCTTATGCGTTTTTTCCTGAATATATTCAGGAAAAAACGCATACGCCCTTTTTGGCCAAGTGCATCATTGTGGACGTTCTGCCTCTTTTTCTATGCTTTCAATGCCATTCCAGTTTACCTCCTGAAATCGGTTTCCTGCAATTCTGCCCCGCTTTCAAGTCCTCTTGGCAGCCTTACTTCAGTATATTTTTGGACGATAGCTGTCATTTATATCTCTGCAGGTTTGTGAATTACAGTGCCACTGAGATCCTTTCTTCAACTCGCTTTCTCTTGAGCTGACCGCAACACCGCAGGATGGCTTCAGGCTCTAATCTGGATCCGGCACGGCACGCTGAGCCTTTGGTTATTTCCTCTTCCTGGTGGGAAATGAGAGTTAAATTTGCCCGTCCTGTCATCTCCAGCTAGTCTCTCATTGGTTCTCCCTATTCCTGTTCATCTTTCACAGAAATTGCAAACTGGGCCAAACAGGAGGTTAAAGGCGCTGACTCTCCAAGTCGGGAGAGTGTTAGTAAAGCATCTGGAATGTTGCACCCGAGTACCAGGGGAGGAAAACTGAGACATATTTGAACACGTCTCCCGATCATATGGTTGATCATACTCTGGGTTCCACATGCATGTTTTAGCTGAAGGAAGAATACCTTAAACCTGGAGAGTTGAGACCCGTGGAATGGGTACCATGCAATATGACTTCAAAGGGTCTTCATTTGCTCACCGAACCTCTCCAATCCTATCACTGCTGCGTTTATGCCCCTGTACACATGCTTGATTGTCTTTCGGAGACATAGCAATCCATAGGTTTTAAGATACTTACTAGTCAGGTATATTCTTAGGCGTTTAATATGGGGTGTTGAGTCCATTTCGTTGAGCATGGAGTAGTTCTTGTCTATTCCATATTTGGCTTAAGGAACTTTATCTGTGCTCATTTCAATCTCTGGTTTTATGCAGCACCCCAACTCACCTTTCCCCTTAAGCAAGCATAAGCTGGTTTTCTAAATTTGAGACGCTGTTCTGTTTTGGAATTCAGTTCTGTGTAGCCAAGTTTACGTTCCGTGTATTAGTGATATCTTATGATGTTTCTTTTTCTGTGTGACTTATTTCAGTTAGAATCATCATACCTGAATCCACTCATTGTGCTGCTAAGGGCCTGATGACATAGATTTCATTGCTGAGTGATATTGCTTTGTAAGTAAATACCACAACTTCTTTATCCATTTTTCACTTTCTGCGATGTTGAACTTGTACTGTAAATGAGGTTCTTGTAAACAGAGGCGTCCCAAACTTTGGGGTGGCTGTGTCTTTTTGATTTTAATTTCCCTAAGCTATAGGACCATAAGTGGAAGTGCCCTAGGCTCTGTTGCTTTGTTTTTTAGATGTTTCAGGAAACACCATACACTTCTCCCGAGTGTCTGTTGGCAATTTACATCCCACCAATCAGCATAACAAGGCTCCCAGTTCTCCATGGCCTGTCCTGCCTTGCTGGATTTTACACTTTTTTCAGATGGCCCTTTTGACCGGTGGGAAGTGAGACTTCATTGTAGTGCAGATTTCCTTTGCAAGCTTGCTTGGTTGGCCAAAAAGGGCGTATGCGTTTTTTCCTGAATATATTCAGGAAAAAACGCATACGCCCTTTTTGGCCAAGTGCATCATTGTGGACGTTCTGCCTCTTTTCCTATGCTTTCAATGCAATTCCAGTCTACCTCCTGAAATCGGTTTCCTGCAATTCTGCCCCGCTTTCAAGTCCTCTTGGCAGCCTTACTTCAGTATATTTTTGGACGATAGCTGTCATTTATAACTCTGCAGGTTTGTGAATTACAGTGCCCCTGAGCTCCTTTCTTCAACTCGCTTTCTTGTGAGCTGGCCGCAACACCGCAGCATGGCTTTAGGCCCTAATCTGGTACCAGCACGGCACGCTGAGCCTTTGGTTATTTCCTCTTCCTGGTGGGAAATGAGAGTTAAATTTGCCCGTCCAGACACCTCCAGCTAGTCTTTCATTGGTTCTCCCTATTCCTGTTCATCTTCCGCAGAAATTGCAAACTGGGCCAAACAGGAGGTTAAAGGCGCTGACTCTCCAAGTGGGGAGAGTGTTAGTAAAGCGTCTGGAATGTTGCACCCGAGTACCAGGGGAGGAAAACTGAGACATATTTGAACACGTCTCCCGTTCACACGGTTGATCATACTCTGGGTTCCACATGCATGTTTTAGCTGAAGGAAGAATACCTTAAAACTTGAGAGTTGAGACCCGTGTAATGGGTACCATGCAATATGACTTCAAAGGGTCTTCATCTGCTCACCGAACCTCTCCAATCCTATCACTGCTGCGTTTATGCCCCTGTACACACGCTTGATTCTCTTATGTAGACATAGCAATCCATAGGTTTTAAGATACTAGTCAGGTACATTCTTAGGCGTTTAATATGCGGTGTTGAGTCCATTTCGTTGAGCAAGGAGTAGCTCTTGTCTATTCCATATTTGGCTTAAGGAACTTTATCTGTGCTCATTTCAATCTCTGGTTTTATGTAGCACCCCAACTCACCTTTCCCCTTAAGCAAGCATAAGATGCTTTTCTAAATTTGAGACCCTGTTCTGTTTTGGAATTCAGTTCCTGTGTAGCCAAGTTTACATTCCGTGTATTAGTGATATCTTATGATGTTTCTTTTTCTGTGTGACTTATTTCAGTTAGAATCATCGTACCCGAATCCACTCATTATGCTGCTACGGGCCTGATGACATAGATTTCATTGCTGAGTGATACTGCATTGTACGTATGTACCACAAGTTCTTTATCCATTTTTCACTTTCTGTGATATTGAACTTGTACGGTAAACGAGGTTCTTGTAAACAGAGGCGTCCCAAATTGGGGTGGCTGTGTCTTTTTGATTTTAATTTCCCTAAGCTATAGGACCATAAGTGGAAGTGCCCTAGGCTCTGTTGCTTTGTTTCTTAGATGTTTCAGGAAACACCATACACTTCTCCCGAGTGTCTGTTGGCAATTTACATCCCGCCCATCAGCATAAGAAGGCTCCCAGTTCTCCATGGCCTGTCCTGCCTTTCTGGATTTTACACTTTTTTCAGATGGCCCTTTTGACCGGGGGGAAGTGAGACTTCATTGTAGTGCAGATTTCCTTTGCAAGCTTGCTTGGTTGGCCAAAAAGTGCGTATGCGTTTTTTCCTGAATATATTCAGGAAAAAACGCATACGCACTTTTTGGCCAAGTGCATCATTGTGGACGTTATGCCTCTTTTCTAATGCTTTCAATGCAATTCCAGTCTACCTCCTGAAATCGGTTTCCTGCAATTCTGCCCCGCTTTCAAGTCCTCTTGGCAGCCTTACTTCAATATATTTTTGGACGATAGCTGTCATTTATAACTCTGCAGGTTTGTGAATTACAGTGCCCCTGAGCTCCTTTCTTCAACTCGCTTTCTTGTGAGCTGGCCGCAACACCGCAGAATGGCTTCAGGCCCTAATCTGGTTCCGGCACGGCACGCTGAGCCTTTGGTTATTTCCTCTTCCTGGGGGGAAATGAGAGTTAAATTTACCCGTCCAGACACCTCCAGCTAGTCTCTCATTGGTTCTCCCTATTCCTGTTCATCTTCCGCAGAAATTGCAAACTGGGCCAAACAGGATGTTAAAGGCGCTGACTCTCCAAGTGGGGAGAGTGTTAGTAAAGCGTCTGGAATGTTGCACCCGAGTACCAGGGGAGGAAAACTGAGACATATTTGAACACGTCTCCCGTTCACACGGTTGATCATACTCTGGGTTCCACATGCATGTTTTAGCTGAAGGAAGAATACCTTAAACCTTGAGAGTTGAGACCCGTGTAATGGTTACCATGCAATATGACTTCAAAGGGTCTTCATCTGCTCACCGAACCTCTCCAATACTATCACTGCTGCGTTTATGCCCCTGTACACACGCTTGATTCTCTTATGGAGACATAGCAATCCATAGGTTTTAAGATACTTACTAGTCAGGTACATTCTTAGGCGTTTAATATGCGGTGTTGAGTCCATTTCGTTGAGCAAGGAGTAGCTCTTGTCTATTCCATATTTGGCTTAAGGAACTTTATCTGTGCTCATTTCAATCTCTGGTTTTATGCAGCACCCCAACTCACCTTTCCCCTTAAGCAAGCATAAGTTGGTTTTCTAAATTTGAGACCCTGTTCTGTTCTGTAATTCAGTTCCTGTGTAGCCAAGTTTACATTCCGTGTATTAGTGATATCTTATGATGTTTCTTTTTCTGTGTGACTTATTTCAGTTAGAATCATCGTACCTGAATCCACTCATTATGCTGCTACGGGCCTGATGACATAGATTTCATTGCTGAGTGATACTGCATTGTACGTAAGTACCACAAGTTCTTTATCCATTTTTCACTTTCTGTGATATTGAACTTGTACGGTAAATGAGGTTCTTGTAAACAGAGGCGTCCCAAATTGGGGTGGCTGTGTCTTTTTGATTTTAATTTCCCTAAGCTATAGGACCATAAGTGGAAGTGCCCTAGGCTCTGTTGCTTTGTTTCTTAGATGTTTCAGGAAACACCATACACTTCTCCCGAGTGTCTGTTGGCAATTTACATCCCGCCCATCAGCATAACAAGGCTCCCAGTTCTCCATGGCCTGTCCTGCCTTTCTGGATTTTACACTTTTTTCAGATGGCCCTTTTGACCGGGGGGAAGTGAGACTTCATTGTAGTGCAGATTTCCTTTGCAAGCTTGCTTGGTTGGCCAAAATGGGCGTATGCGTTTTTTCCTGAATATATTCAGGAAAAAACGCATACGCCCTTTTTGGCCAAGTGCATCATTGTGGACGTTCTGCCTCTTTTCCTATGCTTTCAATGCAATTCCAGTCTACCTCCTGAAATCGGTCTCCTGCAATTCTGCCCCGCTTTCAAGTCCTCTTGGCAGCCTTACTTCAGTATATTTTTGGACGATAGCTGTCATTTATAACTCTGCAGGTTTGTGAATTATAGTGCCCCTGAGATCCTTTCTTCAACTCGCTTTCTTTTGAGCTGACCGCAACACCGCAGGATGGCTTCAAGCTCTAATCTGGATCCGGCACGGCACGCTGAGCCTTTGGTTATTTCCTCTTCCTGGTGGGAAATGAGAGTTAAATTTGCCCGTCCAGTCATCTCCAGCTAGTCTCTCATTGGTTCTCCCTATTCCTGTTCATCTTTCACAGAAATTGCAAACTGGGCCAAACAGGAGGTTAAAGGCGCTGACTCTCCAAGTCGGAAGAGTGTTAGTAAAGCATCTGGAATGTTGCACCCGAGTACCAGGGGAGGAAAACTGAGACATATTTGAACACGTCTCCCGATCACATGGTTGATCATACTCTGGGTTCCACATGCATGTTTTAGCTGAAGGAAGAATACCTTAAACCTGGAGAGTTGAGACCCGTGGAATGGGTACCATGCAATATGACTTCAAAGGGTCTTCATTTGCTCACCGAACCTCTCCAATCCTATCACTGCTGCGTTTATGCCCCTGTACACATGCTTGATTCTCTTTCGGAGACATAGCAATCTATAGGTTTTAAGATACTTACTAGTCAGGTATATTCTTAGGCGTTTAATATGGGGTGTTGAGTCCATTTCGTTGAGCAAGGAGTAGCTCTTGTCTATTCCATATTTGGCTTAAGGAACTTTATCTGTGCTCATTTCAATCTCTGGTTTTATGCAGCACCCCAACTCACCTTTCCCCTTAAGCAAGCATAAGCTGGTTTTCTAAATTTGAGACCCTGTTCTGTTTTGGAATTCAGTTCCTGTGTAGCCAAGTTTACGTTCCGTGTATTAGTGATATCTTATGATGTTTCTTTTTCTGTGTGACTTATTTCAGTTAGAATCATCATACCTGAATCCACTCATTGTGCTGCTAAGGGCCTGATGACATAGATTTCATTGCTGAGTGATATTGCTTTGTAAGTAAATACCACAACTTCTTTATCCATTTTTCACTTTCTGCGATGTTGAACTTGTACTGTAAACGAGGTTCTTGTAAACAGAGGCGTCCCAAACTTTGGGGTGGCTGTGTCTTTTTGATTTTAATTTCCCTAAGCTATAGGACCATAAGTGGAAGTGCCCTAGGCTCTGTTGCTTTGTTTTCTAGATGTTTCAGGAAACACCATACACTTCTCCCGAGTGTCTGTTGGCAATTTACATCCCACCAATCAGCATAACAAGGCTCCCAGTTCTCCATGGCCTGTCCTGCCTTGCTGGATTTTACACTTTTTTCAGATGGCCCTTTTGACCGGGGGGAAGTGAGACTTCATTGTAGTGCAGATTTCCTTTGCAAGCTTGCTTGGTTGGCCAAAAAGGGCGTATGCGTTTTTTCCTGAATATATTCAGGAAAAAACGCATACGCCCTTTTTGGCCAAGTGCATCATTGTGGACGTTCTGCCTCTTTTCCTATGCTTTCAATGCAATTCCAGTCTACCTCCTGAAATCGGTTTCCTGCAATTCTGCCCCGCTTTCAAGTCCTCTTGGCAGCCTTACTTCAGTATATTTTTGGACGATAGCTGTCATTTATAACTCTGCAGATTTGTGAATTACAGTGCCCCTGAGCTCCTTTCTTGAACTCGCTTTCTTGTGAGCTGGCCGCAACACCGCAGCATGGCTTTAGGCCCTAATCTGGTTCCAGCACGGCACGCTGAGCCTTTGGTTAATTCCTCTTCCTGGTGGGAAATGAGAGTTAAATTTGCCCGTCCAGACACCTCCAGCTAGTCTTTCATTGGTTCTCCCTATTCCTGTTCATCTTCCGCAGAAATTGCAAACTGGGCCAAACAGGAGGTTAAAGGCGCTGACTCTCCAAGTGGGGAGAGTGTTAGTAAAGCGTCTGGAATGTTGCACCCGAGTACCAGGGGAGGAAAACTGAGACATATTTGAACACGTCTCACGTTCACACGGTTGATCATACTCTGGGTTCCACATGCATGTTTTAGCTGAAGGAAGAATACCTTAAACCTGGAGAGTTGAGACCCGTGTAATGGGTACCATGCAATATGACTTCAAAGGGTCTTCATCTGCTCACCGAACCTCTCCAATCCTATCACTGCTGCGTTTATGCCCCTGTACACACGCTTGATTCTCTTATGTAGACATAGCAATCCATAGGTTTTAAGATACTAGTCAGGTACATTCTTCGGCGTTTAATATGCGGTGTTGAGTCCATTTCGTTGAGCAAGGAGTAGCTCTTGTCTATTCCATATTTGGCTTAAGGAACTTTATCTGTGCTCATTTCAATCTCTGGTTTTATGTAGCACCCCAACTCACCTTTCCCCTTAAGCAAGCATAAGATGCTTTTCTAAATTTCAGACCCTGTTCTGTTTTGGAATTCAGTTCCTGTGTAGCCAAGTTTACATTACGTGTATTAGTGATATCTTATGATGTTTCTTTTTCTGTGTGACTTATTTCAGTTAGAATCATCGTACCTGAATCCACTCATTATGCTGCTATGGGCCTGATGACATAGATTTCATTGCTGAGTGATACTGCATTGTACGTATGTACCACAAGTTCTTTATCCATTTTTCACTTTCTGTGATATTGAACTTGTACGGTAAATGAGGTTCTTGTAAACAGAGGCGTCCCAAATTGGGGTGGCTGTGTCTTTTTGATTTTAATTTCCCTAAGCTATAGGACCATAAGTGGAAGTGCCCTAGGCTCTGTTGCTTTGTTTTTTAGATGTTTCAGGAAACACCATACACTTCTCCCGAGTGTCTGTTGGCAATTTACATCCCGCCCATCAGCATAACAAGGCTCCCAGTTCTCCATGGCCTGTCCTGCCTTGCTGGATTTTACACTTTTTTCAGATGGCCCTTTTGACCGGGGGGAAGTGAGACTTCATTGTAGTGCAGATTTCCTTTGCAAGCTTGCTTGGTTGGCCAAAAAGGGCGTATGCGTTTTTTCCTGAATATATTCAGGAAAAAACGCATACGCACTTTTTGGCCAAGTGCATCATTGTGGACGTTCTGCCTCTTTTCCTATGCTTTCAATGCAATTCCAGTCTACCTCCTGAAATCGGTTTCCTGCAATTCTGCCCCGCTTTCAAGTCCTCTTGGCAGCCTTACTTCAGTATATTTTTGGACGATAGCTGTCATTTATAACTCTGCAGGTTTGTGAATTACAGTGCCCCTGAGCTCCTTTCTTCAACTCGCTTTCTTGTGAGCTGGCCGCAACACCGCAGGATGGCTTCAGGCCCTAATCTGGTTCCGGCACAGCACGCTGAGCCTTTGGTTATTTCCTCTTCCTGGTGGGAAATGAGAGTTAAATTTGCCCGTCCAGACACCTCCAGCTAGTCTCTCATTGGTTCTCCCTATTCCTGTTCATCTTCCGCAGAAATTGCAAACTGGGCCAAACAGGAGGTTAAAGGGACTGACTCTCCAAGTCGGGAGAGTGTTAGTAAAGCGTCTGGAATGTTGCACCCGAGTACCAGGGTATGAAAACTGAGACATATTTGAACACGTCTCCCGATCACATGGTTGATCATACTCTAGGTTCCACATGCATGTTTTAGCTGAAGGAAGAATACCTTAAACCTGGAGAGTTGAAACCCGTGGAATGGGTACCATGCAATATGACTGCAAAGGGTCTTCGTTTGCTCACCGAACCTCCCCAATCCTATCACTGCTGCGTTTATGCCCCTGTACACATGCTTGATTCTCTTTCGGAGACATAGCAATCCATAGGTTTTAAGATACTTACTAGTCAGGTACATTCTTAGGCGTTTAATATGGGGTGTTGAGTCCATTTCGTTGAGCAAGGAGTAGCTCTTGTCTATTCCATATTTGGCTTAAGGAACTTTATCTGTGCTCATTTCAATCTCTGGTTTTATGCAGCACCCCAACTCACCTTTCCCCTTAAGCAAGCATAAGTTGGTTTTCTAAATTTGAGACCCTGTTCTGTTTTGGAATTCAGTTCCTGTGTAGCCAAGTTTACATTCCGTGTATTAGTGATATCTTATGATGTTTCTTTTTCTGTGTGACTTATTTCAGTTAGAATCATCATACCTGAATCCACTCATTGTGCTGCTAAGGGCCTGATGACATAGATTTCATTGCTGAGTGATATTGCTTTGTAAGTAAATACCACAACTTCTTTATCCATTTTTCACTTTCTGCGATGTTGAACTTGTACTGTAAACGAGGTTCTTGTAAACAGAGGCGTCCCAAACTTTGGGGTGGCTGTGTCTTTTTGATTTTAATTTCCCTAAGCTATAGGACCATAAGTGGAAGTGCCCTAGGCTCTGTTGCTTTGTTTTTTAGATGTTTCAGGAAACACCATACACTTCTCCCCAGTGTCTGTTGGCAATTTACATCCCGCCAATCAGCATAACAAGGCTCCCAGTTCTCCATGGCCTGTCCTGCCTTGCTGGATTTTACACTTTTTTCAGATGGCCCTTTTGACCGGGGGGAAGTGAGACTTCATTGTAGTGCAGATTTCCTTTGCAAGCTTGCTTGGTTGGCCAAAAAGGGCGTATGCGTTTTTTCCTGAATATATTCAGGAAAAAACGCATACGCCCTTTTTGGCCAAGTGCATCATTGTGGACGTTCTGCCTCTTTTCCTATGCTTTCAATGCAATTCCAGTCTACCTCCTGAAATCGGTTTCCTGCAATTCTGCCCCGCTTTCAAGTCCTCTTGGCAGCCTTACTTCAGTATATTTTTGGACGATAGTTGTCATTTATAACTCTGCAGGTTTGTGAATTACAGTGCCCCTGAGCTCCTTTCTTCAACTCGTTTTCTTGTGAGCTGGCCGCAACACCGCAGGATGGCTTCAGGCCCTAATCTGGTTCCGGCACGGCACGCTGAGCCTTTGGTTATTTCCTCTTCCTGGTGGGAAATGAGAGTTAAATTTGCCCGTCCAGACACCTCCAGCTAGTCTCTCATTGGTTCTCGCTATTCCTGTTCATCTTCCGCAGAAATTGCAAACTGGGCCAAACAGGAGGTTAAAGGGACTGACTCTCCAAGTCGGGAGAGTGTTAGTAAAGCGTCTGGAATGTTGCACCCGAGTACCAGGGTACGAAAACTGAGACATATTTGAACACGTCTCCCGATCACATGGTTGATCACACTCTAGGTTCCACATGCATGTTTTAGCTGAAGGAAGAATACCTTAAACCTGGGTAGTTGAAACCCGTGGAATGGGTACCATGCAATATGACTTCAAAGGGTCTTCATTTGCTCACCGAACCTCTCCAATCCTATCACTGCTGCGTTTATGTCCCTGTACACATGCTTGATTCTCTTTCGGAGACATAGCAATCCATAGGTTTTAAGATACTTAAGAGTCAGGTACATTCTTAGGCGTTTAATATGCGGTGTTGAGTCCATTTCGTTGAGCAAGGAGTAGCTCTTGTCTATTCCATATTTGGCTTAAGGAACTTTATCTGTGCTCATTTCAATCTCTGGTTTTATGCAGCACCCCAACTCACCTTTACCCTTAAACAAGCATAAGTTGGTTTTCTAAATTTGAGACCCTGTTCTGTTCTGTAATTCAGTTCCTGTGTAGCCAAGTTTACATTCCGTGTATTAGTGATATCTTATGATGTTTCTTTTTCTGTGTGACTTATTTCAGTTAGAATCATCGTACCTGAATCCACTCATTGTGCTGCTACGGGCCTGATGACATAGATTTCACTGCTGCGTGATACTGCATTGTACGTAAGTACCACAAGTTCTTTACCCATTTTTCACTTTCTGTGATATTGAACTTGTACGGTAAACGAGGTTCTTGTAAACAGAGGCGTCCCAAACATTGGGGTGGCTGTATCTTTTTGATTTTAATTTCCCTAAGCTATAGGACCATAAGTGGAAGTGCCCTAGGCTCTGTTGCTTTGTTTTTTAGATGTTTCAGGAAACACCATACACTTCTCCCGAGTGTCTGTTGGCAATTTACATCCCGCCCATCAGCATAACAAGGCTCTCAGTTCTCCATGGCCTGTCCTGACTTTCTGGATTTTACACTTTTTTCAGATGGCCCTTTTGACCGGGGGGAATTGAGACTTCATTGTAGTGCAGATTTCCTTTGCAAGCTTGCTTGGTTGGCCAAAAAGGGCGTATGCGTTTTTTCCTGAATATATTCAGGAAAAAACGCATACGCACTTTTTGGCCAAGTGCATCATTGTGGACGTTCTGCCTCTTTTCCTATGCTTTCAATGCAATTCCAGTCTACCTCCTGAAATCGGTTTCCTGCAATTCTGCCCCGCTTTCAAGTCCTCTTGGCAGCCTTACTTCAATATATTTTTGGACGATAGCTGTCATTTATAACTCTGCAGGTTTGTGAATTACAGTGCCCCTGAGCTCCTTTCTTCAACTCGCTTTCTTGTGAGCTGGCCGCAACACCGCAGGATGGCTTCAGGCCCTAATCTGGTTCCGGCACGGCATGCTGAGCCTTTGGTTATTTCCTCTTCCTGGTGGGAAATGAGAGTTAAATTTGCCCGTCCAGACACCTCCAGCTAGTCTCTCATTGGTTCTCCCTATTCCTGTTCATCTTCCGCAGAAATTGCAAACTGGGCCAAACAGGATGTTAAAGGCGCTGACTCTCCAAGTGGGGACAGTGTTAGTAAAGCGTCTGGAATGTTGCACCCGAGTACCAGGGGAGGAAAACTGAGACATATTTGAACACGTCTCCCGTTCACACGGTTGATCATACTCTGGGTTCCACATGCATGTTTTAGCTGAAGGAAGAATACCTTAAACCTGGAGAGTTGAGACCCGTGTAATGGGTACCATGCAATATGACTTCAAAGGGTCTTCATCTGCTCACCGAACCTCTCCAATCCTATCACTGCTGCGTTTATGCCCCTGTACACACGCTTGATTCTCTTATGGAGACATAGCAATCCATAGGTTTTAAGATACTTACTAGTCAGGTACATTCTTAGGCGTTTAATATGCGGTGTTGAGTCCATTTCGTTGAGCAAGGAGTAGCTCTTGTCTATTCCATATTTGGCTTAAGGAACTTTATCTGTGCTCATTTCAATCTCTGGTTTTATGCAGCACCCCAACTCACCTTTCCCCTTAAGCAAGCATAAGATGGTTTTCTAAATTTGAGAACCTGTTCTGTTCTGTAATTCAGTTCCTGTGTAGCCAAGTTTACATTCCGTGTATTAGTGATATCTTATGATGTTTCTTTTTCTGTGTGACTTATTTCAGTTAGAATCATCGTACCCGAATCCACTCATTGTGCTGCTACGGGCCTGATGACATAGATTTCATTGCTGAGTGATACTGCATTGTACGTAAGTACCACAAGTTCTTTATCCATTTTTCACTTTCTGTGATATTGAACTTGTACGGTAAACGAGGTTCTTGTAAACAGAGGCGTCCCAAATTGGGGTGGCTGTGTCTTTTTGATTTTAATTTCCCTAAGCTATAGGACCATAAGTGGAAGTGCCCTAGGCTCTGTTGCTTTGTTTCTTAGATGTTTCAGGAAACACCATACACTTCTCCCGAGTGTCTGTTGGCAATTTACATCCCGCCCATCAGCATAACAAGGCTCCCAGTTCTCCATGGCCTGTCCTGCCTTTCTGGATTTTACACTTTTTTCAGATGGCCCTTTTGACCGGGGGGAAGTGAGACTTCATTGTAGTGCAGATTTCATTTGCAAGCTTGCTTGGTTGGCCAAAAAGGGCGTATGCGTTTTTTCCTGAATATATTCAGGAAAAAACGCATACGCCCTTTTTGGCCAAGTGCATCATTGTGGACGTTCTGCCTCTTTTCCTATGCTTTCAATGCAATTCCAGTCTACCTCCTGAAATCGGTTTCCTGCAATTCTGCCCCGCTTTCAAGTCCTCTTGGCAGCCTTACTTCAATATATTTTTGGACGATAGCTGTCATTTATAACTCTGCAGGTTTGTGAATTACAGTGCCCCTGAGCTCCTTTCTTCAACTCGCTTTCTTGTGAGCTGGCCGCAACACCGCAGGATGGCTTCAGGCCCTAATCTGGTTCCGGCACGGCACGCTGAGCCTTTGGTTCTTTCCTCTTCCTGGTGGGAAATGAGAGTTAAATTTCCCCGTCCAGACACCTCCAGCTAGTCTCTCATTGGTTCTCCCTATTCCTGTTCATCTACCGCAGAAATTGCAAACTGGGCCAAACAGGATGTTAAAGGCGCTGACTCTCCAAGTGGGGAGAGTGTTAGTAAAGCGTCTGGAATGTTGCACCCGAGTACCAGGGGAGGAAAACTGAGACATATTTGAACACGTCTCCCAATCACACGGTTGATCATACTCTGGGTTCCACATGCATGTTTTAGCTGAAGGAAGAATACCTTAAACCTGGAGAGTTGAGACCCGTGTAATGGTTACCATGCAATATGACTTCAAAGGGTCTTCATCTGCTCACCGAACCTCTCCAATCCTATCACTGCTGCGTTTATGCCCCTGTACACACGCTTGATTCTCTTATGGAGACATAGCAATCCATAGGTTTTAAGATACTTACTAGTCAGGTACATTCTTAGGCGTTTAATATGCGGTGTTGAGTCCATTTCGTTGAGCAAGGAGTAGCTCTTGTCTATTCCATATTTGGCTTAAGGAACTTTATCTGTGCTCATTTCAATCTCTGGTTTTATGCAGCACCCCAACTCACCTTTACCCTTAAACAAGCATAAGTTGGTTTTCTAAATTTGAGACCCTGTTCTGTTCTGTAATTCAGTTCCTGTGTAGCCAAGTTTACATTCCGTGTATTACTGATATCTTATGATGTTTCTTTTTCTGTGTGACTTATTTCAGTTAGAATCATCGTACCTGAATCCACTCATTGTGCTGCTACGGGCCTGATGACATAGATTTCACTGCTGAGTGATACTGCATTGTACGTAAGTACCACAAGTTCTTTATCCATTTTTCACTTTCTGTGATATTGAACTTGTACGGGAAACGAGGTTCTTGTAAACAGAGGCGTCCCAAACATTGGGGTGGCTGTATCTTTTTGATTTTAATTTCCCTAAGCTATAGGACCATAAGTGGAAGTGCCCTAGGCTCTGTTGCTTTGTTTTTTAGATTTTTCAGGAAACACCATACACTTCTCCCGAGTGTCTTTTGGCAATATACATCCCGCCCATCAGCATAACAAGGCTCCCAGTTCTCCATGGCCTGTCCTGCCTTTCTGGATTTTACACTTTTTTCAGATGGCCCTTTTGACCGGGGGGAAGTGAGACTTCATTGTAGTGCAGATTTCCTTTGCAAGCTTGCTTGGTTGGCCAAAAAGGGCGTATGCGTTTTTTCCTGAATATATTCAGGAAAAAACGCATACGCCCTTTTTGGCCAAGTGCATCATTGTGGACGTTCTGCCTCTTTTCCTATGCTTTCAATGCAATTCCAGTCTACCTCCTGAAATCGGTTTCCTGCAATTCTGCCCCGCTTTCAAGTCCTCTTGGCAGCCTTACTTCAGTATATTTTTGGACGATAGTTGTCATTTATAACTCTGCAGGTTTGTGAATTACAGTGCCACTGAGCTCCTTTCTTCAACTCGTTTTCTTGTGAGCTGGCCGCAACACCGCAGGATGGCTTCAGGCCCTAATCTGGTTCTGACACGGCACGCTGAGCCTTTGGTTATTTCCTCTTCCTGGTGGGAAATGAGAGTTAAATTTGCCCGTCCAGACACCTCCAGCTAGTCTCTCATTGGTTCTCGCTATTCCTGTTCATCTTCCGCAGAAATTGCAAACTGGGCCAAACAGGAGGTTAAAGGGACTGACTCTCCAAGTCGGGAGAGTGTTAGTAAAGCGTCTGGAATGTTGGACCCGAGTACCAGGGTACGAAAACTGAGACATATTTGAACACGTCTCCCGATCACATGGTTGATCATACTCTAGGTTCCACATGCATGTTTTAGCTGAAGGAAGAATACCTTAAACCTGGGTAGTTGAAACCCGTGGAATGGGTACCATGCAATATGACTTCAAAGGGTCTTCATTTGCTCACCGAACCTCTCCAATCCTATCACTGCTGTGTTTATGTCCCTGTACACATGCTTGATTCTCTTTCGGAGACATAGCAATCCATAGGTTTTAAGATACTTAAGAGTCAGGTACATTCTTAGGCGTTTAATATGCGGTGTTGAGTCCATTTCGTTGAGCAAGGAGTAGCTCTTGTCTATTCCATATTTGGCTTAACGAACTTTATCTGTGCTCATTTCAATCTCTGGTTTTATGCAGCACCCCAACTCACCTTTACCCTTAAACAAGCATAAGTTGGTTTTCTAAATTTGAGACCCTGTTCTGTTCTGTAATTCAGTTCCTGTGTAGCCAAGTTTACATTCCGTGTATTAGTGATATCTTATGATGTTTCTTTTTCTGTGTGACTTATTTCAGTTAGAATCATCGTACCTGAATCCACTCATTGTGCTGCTACGGGCCTGATGACATAGATTTCACTGCTGAGTGATACTGCATTGTACGTAAGTACCACAAGTTCTTTACCCATTTTTCACTTTCTGTGATATTGAACTTGTACGGTAAACGAGGTTCTTGTAAACAGAGGCGTCCCAAACATTGGGGTGGCTGTATCTTTTTGATTTTAATTTCCCTAAGCTATAGGACCATAAGTGGAAGTGCCCTAGGCTCTGTTGCTTTGTTTTTTAGATGTTTCAGGAAACACCATACACTTCTCCCGAGTGTCTGTTGGCAATTTACATCCCGCCCATCAGCATAACAAGGCTCTCAATTCTCCATGGCCTGTCCTGACTTTCTGGATTTTACACTTTTTTCAGATGGCCCTTTTGACCGGGGGGAAGTGAGACTTCATTGTAGTGCAGATTTCCTTTGCAAGCTTGCTTGGTTGGCCAAAAAGGGCGTATGCGTTTTTTCCTGAATATATTCAGGAAAAAACGCATACGCCCTTTTTGGCCAAGTGCATCATTGTGGACGTTCTGCCTCTTTTCCTATGCTTTCAATGCAATTCCAGTCTACCTCCTGAAATCGGTTTCCTGCAATTCTGCCCCGCTTTCAAGTCCTCTTGGCAGCCTTACTTCAGTACATTTTTGGACGATAGTTGTCATTTATAACTCTGCAGGTTTGTGAATTACAGTGCCCCTGAGCTCCTTTCTTCAACTCGTTTTCTTGTGAGCTGGCCGCAACACCGCAGGATGGCTTCAGGCCCTAATCTGGTTCCGGCACGGCACGCTGAGCCTTTGGTTATTTCCTCTTCCTGGTGGGAAATGAGAGTTAAATTTGCCCGTCCAGACACCTCCAGCTAGTCTCTCATTGGTTCTCGCTATTCCTGTTCATCTTCCGCAGAAATGGCAAACTGGGCCAAACAGGAGGTTAAAGGGACTGACTCTCCAAGTCGGGAGAGTGTTAGTAAAGCGTCTGGAATGTTGCACCCTTGTACCAGGGTACGAAAACTGAGACATATTTGAACACGTCTCCCGATCACATGGTTGATCATACTCTAGGTTCCACATGCATGTTTTAGCTGAAGGAAGAATACCTTAAACCTGGGTAGTTGAAACCCGTGGAATGGGTACCATGCAATATGACTTCAAAGGGTCTTCATTTGCTCACCGAACCTCTCCAATCCTATCACTGCTGTGTTTATGTCCCTGTACACATGCTTGATTCTCTTTCGGAGACATAGCAATCCATAGGTTTTAAGATACTTAAGAGTCAGGTACATTCTTAGGCGTTTAATATGCGGTGTTGAGTCCATTTCGTTGAGCAAGGAGTAGCTCTTGTCTATTCCATATTTGGCTTAAGGAACTTTATCTGTGCTCATTTCAATCTCTGGTTTTATGCAGCACCCCAACTCACCTTTACCCTTAAACAAGCATAAGTTGGTTTTCTAAATTTGAGACCCTGTTCTGTTCTGTAATTCAGTTCCTGTGTAGCCAAGTTTACATTCCGTGTATTACTGATATCTTATGATGTTTATTTTTCTGTGTGACTTATTTCAGTTAGAATCATCGTACCTGAATCCACTCATTGTGCTGCTACGGGCCTGATGACATAGATTTCACTGCTGAGTGATACTGCATTGTACGTAAGTACCACAAGTTCTTTATCCATTTTTCACTTTCTGTGATATTGAACTTGTACGGTAAACGAGGTTCTTGTAAACAGAGGCGTCCCAAACATTGGGGTGGCTGTATCTTTTTGATTTTAATTTCCCTATGCTATAGGACCATAAGTGGAAGTGCCCTAGGCTCTGTTGCTTTGTTTTTTAGATGTTTCAGGAAACACCATACACTTCTCCCGAGTGTCTGTTGGCAATTTACATCCCGCCCATCAGCATAACAAGGCTCCCAGTTCTCCATGGCCTGTCCTGCCTTGCTGGATTTTACACTTTTTTCAGATGGCCCTTTTGACCGGGGGGAAGTGAGACTTCATTGTAGTGCAGATTTCCTTTGCAAGCTTGCTTGGTTGGCCAAAAAGGGCGTATGCGTTTTTTCCTGAATATATTCAGGAAAAAACGCATACGCCCTTTTTGGCCAAGTGCATCATTGTGGACGTTCTGCCTCTTTTCCTATGCTTTCAATGCAATTCCAGTCTACCTCCTGAAATCGGTTTCCTGCAATTCTGCCCCGCTTTCAAGTCCTCTTGGCAGCCTTACTTCAGTATATTTTTGGACGATAGTTGTCATTTATAACTCTGCAGGTTTGTGAATTACAGTGCCCCTGAGCTCCTTTCTTCAACTCGTTTTCTTGTGAGCTGGCCGCAACACCGCAGGATGGCTTCAGGCCCTAATCTGGTTCCGGCACGGCACGCTGAGCCTTTGGTTATTTCCTCTTCCTGGTGGGAAATGAGAGTTAAATTTGCCCGTCCAGACACCTCCAGCTAGTCTCTCATTGGTTCTCGCTATTCCTGTTCATCTTCCGCAGAAATTGCAAACTGGGCCAAACAGGAGGTTAAAGGGACTGACTCTCCAAGTCGGGAGAGTGTTAGTAAAGCGTCTGGAATGTTGCACCCGAGTACCAGGGTACGAAAACTGAGACATATTTGAACACGTCTCCCGATCACATGGTTGATCATACTCTAGGTTCCACATGCATGTTTTAGCTGAAGGAAGAATACCTTAAACCTGGGTAGTTGAAACCCGTGGAATGGGTACCATGCAATATGACTTCAAAGGGTCTTCATTTGCTCACCGAACCTCTCCAATCCTATCACTGCTGCGTTTATGTCCCTGTACACATGCTTGATTCTCTTTCGGAGACATAGCAATCCATAGGTTTTAAGATACTTAAGAGTCAGGTACATTCTTAGGCGTTTAATATGCGGTGTTGAGTCCATTTCATTGAGCAAGGAGTAGCTCTTGTCTATTCCATATTTGGCTTAAGGAACTTTATCTGTGCTCATTTCAATCTCTGGTTTTATGCAGCACCCCAACTCACCTTTACCCTTAAACAAGCATAAGTTGGTTTTCTAAATTTGAGACCCTGTTCTGTTCTGTAATTCAGTTCCTGTGTAGCCAAGTTTACATTCCGTGTATTACTGATACCTTATGATGTTTCTTTTTCTGTGTGACTTATTTCAGTTAGAATCATCGTACCTGAATCCACTCATTGTGCTGCTAAGGGCCTGATGACATAGATTTCACTGCTGAGTGATACTGCATTGTACGTAAGTACCACAAGTTCTTTATCCATTTTTCACTTTCTGCGATGTTGAACTTGTACTGTAAATGAGGTTCTTGTAAACAGAGGCGTCCGAAACTTTGGGGTGGCTGTGTCTTTTTGATTTTAATTTCCCTAAGCTATAGGACCATCAGTGGAAGTGCCCTAGGCTCTGTTGCTTTGTTTTTTAGATGTTTCAGGAAACACCATACACTTCTCCCGAGTGTCTGTTGGCAATTTACATCCCGCCCATCAGCATAACAAGGCTCCAAGTTCTCCATGGCCTGTCCTGCCTTTCTGGATTTTACACTTTTTTCAGATGGCCCTTTTGACCGGGGGGAAGTGAGACTTCATTGTAGTGCAGATTTCCTTTGCAAGCTTGCTTGGTTGGCCAAAAAGGGCCTATGCGTTTTTTCCTGAATATATTCAGGAAAAAACGCATACGCCCTTTTTGGCCAAGTGCATCATTGTGGACGTTCTGCCTCTTTTCCTATGCTTTCAATGCAATTCCAGTCTACCTCCTGAAATCGGTTTCCTGCAATTCTGCCCCGCTTTCAAGTCCTCTTGGCAGCCTTACTTCAGTACATTTTTGGACGATAGTTGTCATTTATAACTCTGCAGGTTTGTGAATTACAGTGCCCCTGAGCTCCTTTCTTCAACTCGTTTTCTTGTGAGCTGGCCGCAACACCGCAGGATGGCTTCAGGCCCTAATCTGGTTCCGGCACGGCACGCTGAGCCTTTGGTTATTTCCTCTTCCTGGTGGGAAATGAGAGTTAAATTTGCCCGTCCAGACACCTCCAGCTAGTCTCTCATTGGTTCTCGCTATTCCTGTTCATCTTCCGCAGAAATGGCAAACTGGGCCAAACAGGAGGTTAAAGGGACTGACTCTCCAAGTCGGGAGAGTGTTAGTAAAGCGTCTGGAATGTTGCACCCTTGTACCAGGGTACGAAAACTGAGACATATTTGAACACGTCTCCCGATCACATGGTTGATCATACTCTAGGTTCCACATGCATGTTTTAGCTGAAGGAAGAATACCTTAAACCTGGGTAGTTGAAACCCGTGGAATGGGTACCATGCAATATGACTTCAAAGGGTCTTCATTTGCTCACCGAACCTCTCCAATCCTATCACTGCTGTGTTTATGTCCCTGTACACATGCTTGATTCTCTTTCGGAGACATAGCAATCCATAGGTTTTAAGATACTTAAGAGTCAGGTACATTCTTAGGCGTTTAATATGCGGTGTTGAGTCCATTTCGTTGAGCAAGGAGTAGCTCTTGTCTATTCCATATTTGGCTTAAGGAACTTTATCTGTGCTCATTTCAATCTCTGGTTTTATGCAGCACCCCAACTCACCTTTACCCTTAAACAAGCATAAGTTGGTTTTCTAAATTTGAGACCCTGTTCTGTTCTGTAATTCAGTTCCTGTGTAGCCAAGTTTACATTCCGTGTATTACTGATATCTTATGATGTTTCTTTTTCTGTGTGACTTATTTCAGTTAGAATCATCATACCTGAATCCACTCATTGTGCTGCTAAGGGCCTGATGACATAGATTTCATTGCTGAGTGATATTGCTTTGTAAGTAAATACCACAGCTTCTTTATCCATTTTTCACTTTCTGCGATGTTGAACTTGTACTGTAAACGAGGTTCTTGTAAACAGAGGCGTCCCAAACTTTGGAGTGGCTGTGTCTTTTTGATTTTAATTTCCCTAAGCTATAGGACCATAAGTGGAAGTGCCCTAGGCTCTGTTGCTTTGTTTTTTAGATGTTTCAGGAAACACCATACACTTCTCCCGAGTGTCTGCTGGCAATTTACATCCCGCCCATCAGCATAACAAGGCTCCCAGTTCTCCATGGCCTGTCCTGCCTTTCTGGATTTTACACTTTTTTCAGATGGCCCTTTTGACCAGGGGGAAGTGAGACTTCATTGTAGTGCAGATTTCCTTTGCAAGCTTGCTTGGTTGGCCAAAAAGGGCGTATGCGTTTTTTCCTGAATATATTCAGGAAAAAACGCATACGCCCTTTTTGGCCAAGTGCATCATTGTGGACGTTCTGCCTCTTTTCCTATGCTTTCAATGCAATTCCAGTCTACCTCCTGAAATCGGTTTCCTGCAATTCTGCCCCGCTTTCAAGTCCTCTTGGCAGCCTTACTTCAGTATATTTTTGGACGATAGCTGTCATTTATAACTCTGCAGGTTTGTGAATTACAGTGCCCCTGAGCTCCTTTCTTCAACTCGTTTTCTTGTGAGCTGGCCGCAACACCGCAGGATGGCTTCAGGCCCTAATCTGGTTCCGGCACGGCACGCTGAGCCTTTGGTTATTTCCTCTTCCTGGTGGGAAATGAGAGTTAAATTTGCCCGTCCAGACACCTCCAGCTAGTCTCTCATTGGTTCTCCCTATTGCTGTTCATCTTCCGCAGAAATTGCAAACTGGGCCAAACAGGATGTTAAAGGCGCTGACTCTCCAAGTGGGGAGAGTGTTAGTAAAGCGTCTGGAATGTTGCACCCGAGTACCAGGGGAGGAAAACTGAGACATATTTGAACACGTCTCCCGTTCACACGGTTGATCATACTCTGGGTTCCATATGCATGTTTTAACTGAAGGAAGAATACCTTAAACCTGGGTAGTTGAAACCCGTGGAATGGGTACCATGCAATATGACTTCAAAGGGTCTTCATTTGCTCACCGAACCCCTCCAATCCTATCACTGCTGCGTTTATGTCCCTGTACACATGCTTGATTCTCTTTCGGAGACATAGCAATCCATAGGTTTTAAGATACTTACTAGTCAGGTACATTCTTAGGCGTTTAATATGCGGTGTTGAGTCCATTTCGTTGAGCAAGGAGTAGCTCTTGTCTATTCCATATTTGGCTTAAGGAACTTTATCTGTGCTCATTTCAATCTCTGGTTTTATGCAGCACCCCAACTCACCTTTACCCTTAAGCAAGCATAAGTTGGTTTTCTAAATTTGAGACCCTGTTCTGTTCTGTAATTCAGTTCCTGTGTAGCCAAGTTTACATTCCGTGTATTACTGATACCTTATGATGTTTCTTTTTCTGTGTGACTTATTTCAGTTAGAATCATCATACCTGAATCCACTCATTGTGCTGCTAAGGGCCTGATGACATAGATTTCATTGCTGAGTGATATTGCTTTGCAAGTAAATACCACAATTTCTTTATCCATTTTTCACTTTCTGCGATGTTGAACTTGTACTGTAAATGAGGTTCTTGTAAACAGAGGCGTCCCAAACTTTGGGGTGGCCGTGTCTTTTTGATTTTAATTTCCCTAAGCTATAGGACCATAAGTGGAAGTGCCCTAGGCTCTGTTGCTTTGTTTCTTAGATGTTTCAGGAAACACCATACACTTCTCCCGAGTGTCTGTTGGCAATTTACATCCCGCCCATCAGCATAACAAGGCTCCCAGTTCTCCATGGCCTGTCCTGCCTTTCTGGATTTTACACTTTTTTCAGATGGCCCTTTTGACCAGGGGGAAGTGAGACTTTATTGTAGTGCAGATTTCCTTTGCAAGCTTGCTTGGTTGGCCAAAAAGGGCGTATGCGTTTTTTCCTGAATATATTCAGGAAAAAACGCATACGCCCTTTTTGGCCAAGTGCATCATTGTGGACGTTCTGCCTCTTTTCCTATGCTTTCAATGCAATTCCAGTCTACCTCCTGAAATCGGTTTCCTGCAATTCTGCCCCGCTTTCAAGTCCTCTTGGCAGCCTTACTTCAGTATATTTTTGGACGATAGTTGTCATTTATAACTCTGCAGGTTTGTGAATTACAGTGCCCCTGAGCTCCTTTCTTCAACTCGTTTTCTTGTGAGCTGGCCGCAACACCGCAGGATGGCTTCAGGCCCTAATCTGGTTCCGGCACGGCACGCTGAGCCTTTGGTTATTTCCTCTTCCTGGTGGGAAATGAGAGTTAAATTTGCCCGTCCAGACACCTCCAGCTAGTCTCTCATTGGTTCTCGCTATTCCTGTTCATCTTCCGCAGAAATTGCAAACTGGGCCAAACAGGAGGTTAAAGGGACTGACTCTCCAAGTCGGGAGAGTGTTAGTAAAGCGTCTGGAATGTTGCACCCGAGTACCAGCGTACGAAAACTGAGACATATTTGAACACGTCTCCCGATCACATGGTTGATCATACTCTAGGTTCCACATGCATGTTTTAGCTGAAGGAAGAATACCTTAAACCTGGGTAGTTGAAACCCGTGGAATGGGTACCATGCAATATGACTTCAAAGGGTCTTCATTTGCTCACCGAACCTCTCCAATCCTATCACTGCTGCGTTTATGTCCCTGTACACATGCTTGATTCTCTTTCGGAGACATAGCAATCCATAGGTTTTAAGATACTTAAGAGTCAGGTACATTCTTAGGCGTTTAATATGCGGTGTTGAGTCCATTTCGTTGAGCAAGGAGTAGCTCTTGTCTATTCCATATTTGGCTTAAGGAACTTTATCTGTGCTCATTTCAATCTCTGGTTTTATGCAGCACCCCAACTCACCTTTACCCTTAAACAAGCATAAGTTGGTTTTCTAAATTTGAGACCCTGTTCTGTTCTGTAATTCAGTTCCTGTGTAGCCAAGTTTACATTCCGTGTATTACTGATATCGTATGATGTTTCTTTTTCTGTGTGACTTATTTCAGTTAGAATCATCGTACCTGAATCCACTCATTGTGCTGCTACGGGCCTGATGACATAGATTTCACTGCTGAGTGATACTGCATTGTACGTAAGTACCACAAGTTCTTTATCCATTTTTCACTTTCTGTGATATTGAACTTGTACGGTAAACGAGGTTCTTGTAAACAGAGGCGTCCCAAACATTGGGGTGGCTGTATCTTTTTGATTTTAATTTCCCTAAGCTATAGGACCATAAGTGGAAGTGCCCTAGGCTCTGTTGCTTTGTTTTTTAGATGTTTCAGGAAACACCATACACTTCTCCCGAGTGTCTGTTGGCAATTTACATCCCGCCCATCAGCATAACAAGGCTCCCAGTTCTCCATGGCCTGTCCTGCCTTGCTGGATTTTACACTTTTCTCAGATGGCCCTTTTGACCGGGGGGAAGTGAGACTTCATTGTAGTGCAGATTTCCTTTGCAAGCCTGCTTGGTTGGCCAAAAAGGGCGTATGCGTTTTTTCCTGAATATATTCAGGAAAAAACGCATACGCCCTTTTTGGCCAAGTGCATCATTGTGGACGTTCTGCCTCTTTTCCTATGCTTTCAATGCAATTCCAGTCTACCTCCTGAAATCGGTTTCCTGCAATTCTGCCCCGCTTTCAAGTCCTCTTGGCAGCCTTACTTCAGTATATTTTTGGACGATAGTTGTCATTTATAACTCTGCAGGTTTGTGAATTACAGTGCCCCTGAGCTCCTTTCTTCAACTCGTTTTCTTGTGAGCTGGCCGCAACACCGCAGGATGGCTTCAGGCCCTAATCTGGTTCCGGCACGGCACGCTGACCCTTTGGTTATTTCCTCTTCCTGGTGGGAAATGAGAGTTAAATTTGCCCGTCCAGACACCTCCGGCTAGTATCTGATTGGTTCTCGCTATTCCTGTTCATCTTCCGCAGAAATTGCAAACTGGGCCAAACAGGAGGTTAAAGGGACTGACTCTCCAAGTCGGGAGAGTGTTAGTAAAGCGTCTGGAATGTTGCACCCGAGTACCAGGGTACGAAAACTGAGACATATTTGAACACGTCTCCCGATCACATGGTTGATCATACTCTAGGTTCCACATGCATGTTTTAGCTGAAGGAAGAATACCTTAAACCTGGGTAGTTGAAACCCGTGGAATGGGTACCATGCAATATGACTTCAAAGGCTCTTCATTTGCTCACCGAACCTCTCCAATCCTATCACTGCTGCGTTTATGTCCCTGTACACATGCTTGATTCTCTTTCGGAGACATAGCAATCCATAGGTTTTAAGATACTTAAGAGTCAGGTACATTCTTAGGCGTTTAATATGCGGTGTTGAGTCCATTTCGTTGAGCAAGGAGTAGCTCTTGTCTATTCCATATTTGGCTTAAGGAACTTTATCTGTGCTCATTTCAATCTCTGGTTTTATGCAGCACCCCAACTCACCTTTACCCTTAAACAAGCATTAGTTGGTTTTCTAAATTTGAGACCCTGTTCTGTTCTGTAATTCAGTTCCTGTGTAGCCAAGTTTACATTCCGTGTATTACTGATATCGTATGATGTTTCTTTTTCTGTGTGACTTATTTCAGTTAGAATCATCGTACCTGAATCCACTCATTGTGCTGCTACGGGCCTGATGACATAGATTTCACTGCTGAGTGATACTGCATTGTACGTAAGTACCACAAGTTCTTTATCCATTTTTCACTTTCTGTGATATTGAACTTGTACGGTAAACGAGGTTCTTGTAAACAGAGGCGTCCCAAACATTGGGGTGGCCGTATCTTTTTGATTTTAATTTCCCTAAGCTATAGGACCATAAGTGGAAGTGCCCTAGGCTCTGTTGCTTTGTTTTTTAGATGTTTCAGGAAACACCATACACTTCTCCCGAGTGTCTGTTGGCAATTTACATCCCGCCCATCAGCATAACAAGGCTCCCAGTTCTCCATGGCCTGTCCTGCCTTTCTGGATTTTACACTTTGTTCAGATGACCCTTTTGACCGGGGGGAAGTGAGACTTCATTGTAGTGCAGATTTCCTTTGCAAGCTTGCTTGGTTGGCCAAAAAGGGCGTATGCGTTTTTTCCTGAATATATTCAGGAAAAAACGCATACGCCCTTTTTGGCCAAGTGCATCATTGTGGACGTTCTGCCTCTTTTCCTATGCTTTCAATGCAATTCCAGTCTACCTCCTGAAATCGGTTTCCTGCAATTCTGCCCCGCTTTCAAGTCCTCTTGGCAGCCTTACTTCAGTATATTTTTGGACGATAGTTGTCATTTATAACTCTGCAGGTTTGTGAATTACAGTGCCCCTGAGCTCCTTTCTTCAACTCGTTTTCTTGTGAGCTGGCCGCAACACCGCAGGATGGCTTCAGGCCCTAATCTGGTTCCGGCACGGCACGCTGAGCCTTTGGTTCTTTCCTCTTCCTGGTGGGAAATGAGAGTTAAATTTGCCCGTCCAGACACCTCCAGCTAGTCTCTCATTGGTTCTCGCTATTCCTGTTCATCTTCCGCAGAAATTGCAAACTGGGCCAAACAGGAGGTTAAAGGGACTGACTCTCCAAGTAGGGAGAGCGTTAGTAAAGCGTCTGGAATGTTGCACCCGAGTACCAGGGTACGAAAACTGAGACATATTTGAACACGTCTCCCGATCACATGGTTGATCATACTCTAGGTTCCACATGCATGTTTTAGCTGAAGGAAGAATACCTTAAACCTGGGTAGTTGAAACCCGTGGAATGGGTACCATGCAATATGACTTCAAAGGGTCTTCATTTGCTCACCGAACCTCTCCAATCCTATCACTGCTGCGTTTATGTCCCTGTACACATGCTTGATTCTCTTTCGGAGACATAGCAATCCATAGGTTTTAAGATACTTAAGAGTCAGGTACATTCTTAGGCGTTTAATATGCGGTGTTGAGTCCATTTCGTTGAGCAAGGAGTAGCTCTTGTCTATTCCATATTTGGCTTAAGGAACTTTATCTGTGCTCATTTCAATCTCTGGTTTTATGCAGCACCCCAACTCACCTTTACCCTTAAACAAGCATAAGTTGGTTTTCTAAATTTGAGACCCTGTTCTGTTCTGTAATTCAGTTCCTGTGTAGCCAAGTTTACATTCCGTGTATTACTGATATCGTATGATGTTTCTTTTTCTGTGTGACTTATTTCAGTTAGAATCATCGTACCTGAATCCACTCATTGTGCTGCTACGGGCCTGATGACATAGATTTCACTGCTGAGTGATACTGCATTGTACGTAAGTACCACAAGTTCTTTATCCATTTTTCACTTTCTGTGATATTGAACTTGTACGGTAAACGAGGTTCTTGTAAACAGAGGCGTCCCAAACATTGGGGTGGCTGTATCTTTTTGATTTTAATTTCCCTAAGCTATAGGACCATAAGTGGAAGTGCCCTAGGCTCTGTTGCTTTGTTTTTTAGATGTTTCAGGAAACACCATACACTTCTCCCGAGTGTCTGTTGGCAATTTACATCCCGCCCATCAGCATAACAAGGCTCCCAGTTCTCCATGGCCTGTCCTGCCTTTCTGGATTTTACACTTTTTTCAGATGGCCCTTTTGACCGGGGGGAAGTGAGACTTCATTGTAGTGCAGATTTCCTTTGCAAGCTTGCTTGGTTGGCCAAAAAGGGCGTATGCGTTTTTTCCTGAATATATTCAGGAAAAAACGCATACGCCCTTTTTGGCCAAGTGCATCATTGTGGACGTTCTGCCTCTTTTCCTATGCTTTCAATGCAATTCCAGTCTACCTCCTGAAATCGGTTTCCTGCAATTCTGCCCCGCTTTCAAGTCCTCTTGGCAGCCTTACTTCAGTATATTTTTGGACGATAGTTGTCATTTATAACTCTGCAGGTTTGTGAATTACAGTGCCCCTGAGCTCCTTTCTTCAACTCGCTTTCTTGTGAGCTGGCCGCAACACCGCAGGATGGCTTCAGGCCCTAATCTGGTTCCGGCACGGCACGCTGAGCCTTTGGTTATTTCCTCTTCCTGGTGGGAAATGAGAGTTAAATTTGCCCGTGCAGACACCTCCAGCTAGTCTCTCATTGGTTCTCGCTATTCCTGTTCATCTTCCGCAGAAATTGCAAACTGGGCCAAACAGGAGGTTAAAGGGACTGACTCTCCAAGTCGGGAGAGTGTTAGTAAAGCGTCTGGAATGTTGCACCCTTGTACCAGGGTACGAAAACTGAGACATATTTGAACACGTCTCCCGATCACATGGTTGATCATACTCTAGGTTCCACATGCATGTTTTAGCTGAAGGAAGAATACCTTAAACCTGGGTAGTTGAAACCCGTGGAATGGGTACCATGCAATATGACTTCAAAGGGTCTTCATTTGCTCACCGAACCTCTCCAATCCTATCACTGCTGCGTTTATGTCCCTGTACACATGCTTGATTCTCTTTCGGAGACATAGCAATCCATAGGTTTTAAGATACTTAAGAGTCAGGTACATTCTCAGGCGTTTAATATGCGGTGTTGAGTCCATTTCGTTGAGCAAGGAGTAGCTCTTGTCTATTCCATATTTGGCTTAAGGAACTTTATCTGTGCTCATTTCAATCTCTGGTTTTATGCAGCACCCCAACTCACCTTTACCCTTAAACAAGCATAAGTTGGTTTTCTAAATTTGAGACCCTGTTCTGTTCTGTAATTCAGTTCCTGTGTAGCCAAGTTTACATTCCGTGTATTACTGATATCGTATGATGTTTCTTTTTCTGTGTGACTTATTTCAGTTAGAATCATCGTACCTGAATCCACTCATTGTGCTGCTACGGGCCTGATGACATAGATTTCACTGCTGAGTGATACTGCATTGTACGTAAGTACCACAAGTTCTTTATCCATTTTTCACTTTCTGTGATATTGAACTTGTACGGTAAACGAGGTTCTTGTAAACAGAGGCGTCCCAAACATTGGGGTGGCTGTATCTTTTTGATTTTAATTTCCCTAAGCTATAGGACCATAAGTGGAAGTGCCCTAGGCTCTGTTGCTTTGTTTTTTAGATGTTTCAGGAAACACCATACACTTCTCCCGAGTGTCTGTTGGCAATTTACATCCCGCCCATCAGCATAACAAGGCTCCCAGGTCTCCATGGCCTGTCCTGCCTTTCTGGATTTTACACTTTATTCAGATGGCCCTTTTGACCGGGGGGGGGGGGGAAGTGAGACTTCATTGTAGTGCAGATTTCCTTTGCAAGCTTGCTTGGTTGGCCAAAAAGGGCGTATGCGTTTTTTCCTGAATATATTCAGGAAAAAACGCATACGCCCTTTTTGGCCAAGTGCATCATTGTGGACGTTCTGCCTCTTTTCCTATGCTTTCAATGCAATTCCAGTCTACCTCCTGAAATCGGTTTCCTGCAATTCTGCCCCGCTTTCAAGTCCTCTTGGCAGCCTTACTTCAGTATATTTTTGGACGATAGTTGTCATTTATAACTCTGCAGGTTTGTGAATTACAGTGCCCCTGAGCTCCTTTCTTCAACTCGTTTTCTTGTGAGCTGGCCGCAACACCGCAGGATGGCTTCAGGCCCTAATCTGGTTCCGGCACGGCATGCTGAGCCTTTGGTTCTTTCCTCTTCCTGGTGGGAAATGGGAGTTAAATTTGCCCGTCTAGACACCTCCAGCTAGTCTCTCATTGGTTCTCGCTATTCCTGTTCATCTTCCGCAGAAATTGCAAACTGGGCCAAACAGGAGGTTAAAGGGACTGACTCTCCAAGTCGGGAGAGTGTTAGTAAAGCGTCTGGAATGTTGCACCCGAGTACCAGGGTACGAAAACTGAGACATATTTGAACACGTCTCCCGATCACATGGTTGATCATACTCTAGGTTCCACATGCATGTTTTAGCTGAAGGAAGAATACCTTAAACCTGGGTAGTTGAAACCCGTGGAATGGGTACCATGCAATATGACTTCAAAGGCTCTTCATTTGCTCACCGAACCTCTCCAATCCTATCACTGCTGCGTTTATGTCCCTGTACACATGCTTGATTCTCTTTCGGAGACATAGCAATCCATAGGTTTTAAGATACTTAAGAGTCAGGTACATTCTTAGGCGTTTAATATGCGGTGTTGAGTCCATTTCGTTGAGCAAGGAGTAGCTCTTGTCTATTCCATATTTGGCTTAAGGAACTTTATCTGTGCTCATTTCAATCTCTGGTTTTATGCAGCACCCCAACTCACCTTTACCCTTAAACAAGCATAAGTTGGTTTTCTAAATTTGAGACCCTGTTCTGTTCTGTAATTCAGTTCCTGTGTAGCCAAGTTTACATTCCGTGTATTACTGATATCGTATGATGTTTCTTTTTCTGTGTGACTTATTTCAGTTAGAATCATCGTACCTGAATCCACTCATTGTGCTGCTACGGGCCTGATGACATAGATTTCACTGCTGAGTGATACTGCATTGTACGTAAGTACCACAAGTTCTTTATCCATTTTTCACTTTCTGTGATATTGAACTTGTACGGTAAACGAGGTTCTTGTAAACAGAGGCGTCCCAAACATTGGGGTGGCTGTATCTTTTTGATTTTAATTTCCCTAAGCTATAGGACCATAAGTGGAAGTGCCCTAGGCTCTGTTGCTTTGTTTTTTAGATGTTTCAGGAAACACCATACACTTCTCCCGAGTGTCTGTTGGCAATTTACATCCCGCCCATCAGCATAACAAGGCTCCCAGTTCTCCATGGCCTGTCCTGCCTTTCTGGATTTTACACTTTTTTCAGATGGCCCTTTTGACCGGGGGGAAGTGAGACTTCATTGTAGTGCAGATTTCCTTTGCAAGCTTGCTTGGTTGGCCAAAAAGGGCGTATGCGTTTTTTCCTGAATATATTCAGGAAAAAACGCATACGCCCTTTTTGGCCAAGTGCATCATTGTGGACGTTCTGCCTCTTTTCCTATGCTTTCAATGCAATTCCAGTCAACCTCCTGAAATCGGTTTCCTGCAATTCTGCCCCGCTTTCAAGTCCTCTTGGCAGCCTTACTTCAGTATATTTTTGGACGATAGTTGTCATTTATAACTCTGCAGGTTTGTGAATTACAGTGCCCCTGAGCTCCTTTCTTCAACTCGTTTTCTTGTGAGCTGGCCGCAACACCGCAGGATGGCTTCAGGCCCTAATCTGGTTCCGGCACGGCACGCTGAGCCTTTGGTTCTTTCCTCTTCCTGGTGGGAAATGGGAGTTAAATTTGCCCGTCCAGACACCTCCAGCTAGTCTCTCATTGGTTCTCGCTATTCCTGTTCATCTTCCGCAGAAATTGCAAACTGGGCCAAACAGGAGGTTAAAGGGACTGACTCTCCAAGTCGGGAGAGTGTTAGTAAAGCGTCTGGAATGTTGCACCCGAGTACCAGGGTACGAAAACTGAGACATATTTGAACACGTCTCCCGATCACATGGTTGATCATACTCTAGGTTCCACATGCATGTTTTAGCTGAAGGAAGAATACCTTAAACCTGGGTAGTTGAAACCCGTGGAATGGGTACCATGCAATATGACTTCAAAGGGTCTTCATTTGCTCACCGAACCCCTCCAATCCTATCACTGCTGCGTTTATGTCCCTGTACACATGCTTGATTCTCTTTCGGAGACATAGCAATCCATAGGTTTTAAGATACTTAAGAGTCAGGTACATTCTTAGGCGTTTAATATGCGGTGTTGAGTCCATTTCGTTGAGCAAGGAGTAGCTCTTGTCTATTCCATATTTGGCTTAAGGAACTTTATCTGTGCTCATTTCAATCTCTGGTTTTATGCAGCACCCCAACTCACCTTTACCCTTAAACAAGCATAAGTTGGTTTTCTAAATTTGAGACCCTGTTCTGTTCTGTAATTCAGTTCCTGTGTAGCCAAGTTGACATTCCGTGTATTACTGATATCGTATGATGTTTCTTTTTCTGTGTGACTTATTTCAGTTAGAATCATCGTACCTGAATCCACTCATTGTGCTGCTACGGGCCTGATGACATAGATTTCACTGCTGAGTGATACTGCATTGTACGTAAGTACCACAAGTTCTTTATCCATTTTTCACTTTCTGTGATATTGAACTTGTACGGTAAACGAGGTTCTTGTAAACAGAGGCGTCCCAAACATTGGGGTGGCTGTATCTTTTTGATTTTAATTTCCCTAAGCTATAGGACCATAAGTGGAAGTGCCCTAGGCTCTGTTGCTTTGTTTTTTAGATGTTTCAGGAAACACCATACACTTCTCCCGAGTGTCTGTTGGCAATTTACATCCCGCCCATCAGCATAACAAGGCTCCCAGTTCTCCATGGCCTGTCCTGCCTTGCTGGATTTTACACTTTTTTCAGATGGCCCTTTTGACCGGGGGGAAGTGAGACTTCATTGTAGTGCAGATTTCCTTTGCAAGCTTGCTTGGTTGGCCAAAAAGGGCGTATGCGTTTTTTCCTGAATATATTCAGGAAAAAACGCATATGCCCTTTTTGGCCAAGTGCATCATTGTGGACGTTCTGCCTCTTTTCCTATGCTTTCAATGCAATTCCAGTCTACCTCCTGAAATCGGTTTCCTGCAATTCTGCCCCGCTTTCAAGTCCTCTTGGCAGCCTTACTTCAGTATATTTTTGGACGATAGTTGTCATTTATAACTCTGCAGGTTTGTGAATTACAGTGCCCCTGAGCTCCTTTCTTCAACTCGTTTTCTTGTGAGCTGGCCGCAACACCGCAGGATGGCTTCAGGCCCTAATCTGGTTCCGGCACGGCACGCTGAGCCTTTGGTTCTTTCCTCTTCCTGGTGGGAAATGGGAGTTAAATTTGCCCGTCCAGACACCTCCAGCTAGTCTCTCATTGGTTCTCGCTATTCCTGTTCATCTTCCGCAGAAATTGCAAACTGGGCCAAACAGGAGGTTAAAGGGACTGACTCTCCAAGTCGGGAGAGTGTTAGTAAAGCGTCTGGAATGTTGCACCCGAGTACCAGGGTACGAAAACTGAGACATATTTGAACACGTCTCCCGATCACATGGTTGATCATACTCTAGGTTCCACATGCATGTTTTAGCTGAAGGAAGAATACCTTAAACCTGGGTAGTTGAAACCCGTGGAATGGGTACCATGCAATATGACTTCAAAGGGTCTTCATTTGCTCACCGAACCCCTCCAATCCTATCACTGCTGCGTTTATGTCCCTGTACACATGCTTGATTCTCTTTCGGAGACATAGCAATCCATAGGTTTTAAGATACTTAAGAGTCAGGTACATTCTTAGGCGTTTAATATGCGGTGTTGAGTCCATTTCGTTGAGCAAGGAGTAGCTCTTGTCTATTCCATATTTGGCTTAAGGAACTTTATCTGTGCTCATTTCAATCTCTGGTTTTATGCAGCACCCCAACTCACCTTTACCCTTAAACAAGCATAAGTTGGTTTTCTAAATTTGAGACCCTGTTCTGTTCTGTAATTCAGTTCCTGTGTAGCCAAGTTTACATTCCGTGTATTACTGATATCGTATGATGTTTCTTTTTCTGTGTGACTTATTTCAGTTAGAATCATCGTACCTGAATCCACTCATTGTGCTGCTACGGGCCTGATGACATAGATTTCACTGCTGAGTGATACTGCATTGTACGTAAGTACCACAAGTTCTTTATCCATTTTTCACTTTCTGTGATATTGAACTTGTACGGTAAACGAGGTTCTTGTAAACAGAGGCGTCCCAAACATTGGGGTGGCTGTATCTTTTTGATTTTAATTTCCCTAAGCTATAGGACCATAAGTGGAAGTGCCCTAGGCTCTGTTGCTTTGTTTTTTAGATGTTTCAGGAAACACCATACACTTCTCCCGAGTGTCTGTTGGCAATTTACATCCCGCCCATCAGCATAACAAGGCTCCCAGTTCTCCATGGCCTGTCCTGCCTTTCTGGATTTTACACTTTTTTCAGATGGCCCTTTTGACCGGGGGGAAGTGAGACTTCATTGTAGTGCAGATTTCCTTTGCAAGCTTGCTTGGTTGGCCAAAAAGGGCGTATGCGTTTTTTCCTGAATATATTCAGGAAAAAACGCATACGCACTTTTTGGCCAAGTGCATCATTGTGGACGTTCTGCCTCTTTTCCTATGCTTTCAATGCAATTCCAGTCTACCTCCTGAAATCGGTTTCCTGCAATTCTGCCCCGCTTTCAAGTCCTCTTGGCAGCCTTACTTCAGTATATTTTTGGACGATAGTTGTCATTTATAACTCTGCAGGTTTGTGAATTACAGTGCCCCTGAGCTCCTTTCTTCAACTCGTTTTCTTGTGAGCTGGCCGCAACACCGCAGGATGGCTTCAGGCCCTAATCTGGTTCCGGCACGGCACGCTGAGCCTTTGGTTATTTCCTCTTCCTGGTGGGAAATGGGAGTTAAATTTGCCCGTCCAGACACCTCCAGCTAGTCTCTCATTGGTTCTCGCTATTCCTGTTCATCTTCCGCAGAAATTGCAAACTGGGCCAAACAGGAGGTTAAAGGGACTGACTCTCCAAGTCGGGAGAGTGTTAGTAAAGCGTCTGGAATGTTGCACCCGAGTACCAGGGTACGAAAACTGAGACATATTTGAACACGTCTCCCGATCACATGGTTGATCATACTCTAGGTTCCACATGCATGTTTTAGCTGAAGGAAGAATACCTTAAACCTGGGTAGTTGAAACCCGTGGAATGGGTACCATGCAATATGACTTCAAAGGGTCTTCATTTGCTCACCGAACCTCTCCAATCCTATCACTGCTGCGTTTATGTCCCTGTACACATGCTTGATTCTCTTTCGGAGACATAGCAATCCATAGGTTTTAAGATACTTAAGAGTCAGGTACATTCTTAGGCGTTTAATATGCGGTGTTGAGTCCATTTCGTTGAGCAAGGAGTAGCTCTTGTCTATTCCATATTTGGCTTAAGGAACTTTATCTGTGCTCATTTCAATCTCTGGTTTTATGCAGCACCCCAACTCACCTTTACCCTTAAACAAGCATAAGTTGGTTTTCTAAATTTGAGACCCTGTTCTGTTCTGTAATTCAGTTCCTGTGTAGCCAAGTTTACATTCCGTGTATTACTGATATCGTATGATGTTTCTTTTTCTGTGTGACTTATTTGAGTTAGAATCATCGTACCTGAATCCACTCATTGTGCTGCTACGGGCCTGATGACATAGATTTCACTGATGAGTGATACTGCATTGTACGTAAGTACCACAAGTTCTTTATCCATTTTTCACTTTCTGTGATATTGAACTTGTACGGTAAACGAGGTTCTTGTAAACAGAGGCGTCCCAAACATTGGGGTGGCTGTATCTTTTTGATTTTAATTTCCCTAAGCTATAGGACCATAAGTGGAAGTGCCCTAGGCTCTGTTGCTTTGTTTTTTAGATGTTTCAGGAAACACCATACACTTCTCCCGAGTGTCTGTTGGCAATTTACATCCCGCCCATCAGCATAACAAGGCTCCCAGTTCTCCATGGCCTGTCCTGCCTTTCTGGATTTTACACTTTTTTCAGATGGCCCTTTTGACCGGGGGGAAGTGAGACTTCATTGTAGTGCAGATTTCCTTTGCAAGCTTGCTTGGTTGGCCAAAAAGGGCGTATGCGTTTTTTCCTGAATATATTCAGGATAAAACGCATACGCCCTTTTTGGCCAAGTGCATCATTGTGGACGTTCTGCCTCTTTTCCTATGCTTTCAATGCAATTCCAGTCTACCTCCTGAAATCGGTTTCCTGCAATTCTGCCCCGCTTTCAAGTCCTCTTGGCAGCCTTACTTCAGTATATTTTTGGACGATAGTTGTCATTTATAACTCTGCAGGTTTGTGAATTACAGTGCCCCTGAGCTCCTTTCTTCAACTCGTTTTCTTGTGAGCTGGCCGCAACACCGCAGGATGGCTTCAGGCCCTAATCTGGTTCCGGCACGGCACGCTGAGCCTTTGGTTCTTTCCTCTTCCTGGTGGGAAATGGGAGTTAAATTTGCCCGTCCAGACACCTCCAGCTAGTCTCTCATTGGTTCTCGCTATTCCTGTTCATCTTCCGCAGAAATTGCAAACTGGGCCAAACAGGAGGTTAAAGGGACTGACTCTCCAAGTCGGGAGAGTGTTAGTAAAGCGTCTGGAATGTTGCACCCGAGTACCAGGGTACGAAAACTGAGACATATTTGAACACGTCTCCCGATCACATGGTTGATCATACTCTAGGTTCCACATGCATGTTTTAGCTGAAGGAAGAATACCTTAAACCTGGGTAGTTGAAACCCGTGGAATGGGTACCATGCAATATGACTTCAAAGGGTCTTCATTTGCTCACCGAACCTCTCCAATCCTATCACTGCCGCGTTTATGTCCCTGTACACATGCTTGATTCTCTTTCGGAGACATAGCAATCCATAGGTTTTAAGATACTTAAGAGTCAGGTACATTCTTAGGCGTTTAATATGCGGTGTTGAGTCCATTTCGTTGAGCAAGGAGTAGCTCTTGTCTATTCCATATTTGGCTTAAGGAACTTTATCTGTGCTCATTTCAATCTCTGGTTTTATGCAGCACCCCAACTCACCTTTACCCTTAAACAAGCATAAGTTGGTTTTCTAAATTTGAGACCCTGTTCTGTTCTGTAATTCAGTTCCTGTGTAGCCAAGTTTACATTCCGTGTATTACTGATATCGTATGATGTTTCTTTTTCTGTGTGACTTATTTCAGTTAGAATCATCGTACCTGAATCCACTCATTGTGCTGCTACGGGCCTGATGACATAGATTTCACTGCTGAGTGATACTGCATTGTACGTAAGTACCACAAGTTCTTTATCCATTTTTCACTTTCTGTGATATTGAACTTGTACGGTAAACGAGGTTCTTGTAAACAGAGGCGTCCCAAACATTGGGGTGGCTGTATCTTTTTGATTTTAATTTCCCTAAGCTATAGGACCATAAGTGGAAGTGCCCTAGGCTCTGTTGCTTTGTTTTTTAGATGTTTCAGGAAACACCATACACTTCTCCCGAGTGTCTGTTGGCAATTTACATCCCGCCCATCAGCATAACAAGGCTCCCAGTTCTCCATAGCCTGTCCTGCCTTGCTGGATTTTACACTTTTTTCAGATGGCCCTTTTGACCGGGGGGAAGTGAGACTTCATTGTAGTGCAGATTTCCTTTGCAAGCTTGCTTGGTTGGCCAAAAAGGGCGTATGCGTTTTTTCCTGAATATATTCAGGAAAAAACGCATACGCCCTTTTTGGCCAAGTGCATCATTGTGGACGTTCTGCCTCTTTTCCTATGCTTTCAATGCAATTCCAGTCTACCTCCTGAAATCGGTTTCCTGCAATTCTGCCCCGCTTTCAAGTCCTCTTGGCAGCCTTACTTCAGTACATTTTTGGACGATAGTTGTCATTTATAACTCTGCAGGTTTGTGAATTACAGTGCCCCTGAGCTCCTTTCTTCAACTCGTTTTCTTGTGAGCTGGCCGCAACACCGCAGGATGGCTTCAGGCCCTAATCTGGTTCCGGCACGGCACGCTGAGCCTTTGGTTCTTTCCTCTTCCTGGTGGGAAATGGGAGTTAAATTTGCCCGTCCAGACACCTCCAGCTAGTCTCTCATTGGTTCTCGCTATTCCTGTTCATCTTCCGCAGAAATTGCAAACTGGGCCAAACAGGAGGTTAAAGGGACTGACGCTCCAAGTCGGGAGAGTGTTAGTAAAGCGTCTGGAATGTTGCACCCGAGTACCAGGGTACGAAAACTGAGACATATTTGAACACGTCTCCCGATCACATGGTTGATCATACTCTAGGTTCCACATGCATGTTTTAGCTGAAGGAAGAATACCTTAAACCTGGGTAGTTGAAACCCGTGGAATGGGTACCATGCAATATGACTTCAAAGGGTCTTCATTTGCTCACCGAACCTCTCCAATCCTATCACTGCTGCGTTTATGTCCCTGTACACATGCTTGATTCTCTTTCGGAGACATAGCAATCCATAGGTTTTAAGATACTTAAGAGTCAGGTACATTCTTAGGCGTTTAATATGCGGTGTTGAGTCCATTTCGTTGAGCAAGGAGTAGCTCTTGTCTATTCCATATTTGGCTTAAGGAACTTTATCTGTGCTCATTTCAATCTCTGGTTTTATGCAGCACCCCAACTCACCTTTACCCTTAAGCAAGCATAAGTTGGTTTTCTAAATTTGAGACCCTGTTCTGTTCTGTAATTCAGTTCCTGTGTAGCCAAGTTTACATTCCGTGTATTACTGATATCGTATGATGTTTCTTTTTCTGTGTGACTTATTTCAGTTAGAATCATCGTACCTGAATCCACTCATTGTGCTGCTACGGGCCTGATGACATAGATTTCACTGCTGAGTGATACTGCATTGTACGTAAGTACCACAAGTTCTTTATCCATTTTTCACTTTCTGTGATATTGAACTTGTACGGTAAACGAGGTTCTTGTAAACAGAGGCGTCCCAAACATTGGGGTGGCTGTATCTTTTTGATTTTAATTTCCCTAAGCTATAGGACCATAAGTGGAAGTGCCCTAGGCTCTGTTGCTTTGTTTTTTAGATGTTTCAGGAAACACCATACACTTCTCCCGAGTGTCTGTTGGCAATTTACATCCCACCCATCAGCATAACAAGGCTCCCAGTTCTCCATGGCCTGTCCTGCCTTTCTGGATTTTACACTTTTTTCAGATGGCCCTTTTGACCGGGGGGAAGTGAGACTTCATTGTAGTGCAGATTTCCTTTGCAAGCTTGCTTGGTTGGCCAAAAAGGGCGTATGCGTTTTTTCCTGAATATATTCAGGAAAAAACGCATACGCCCTTTTTGGCCAAGTGCATCATTGTGGACGTTCTGCCTCTTTTCCTATGCTTTCAATGCAATTCCAGTCTACCTCCTGAAATCGGTTTCCTGCAATTCTGCCCCGCTTTCAAGTCCTCTTGGCAGCCTTACTTCAGTATATTTTTGGACGATAGTTGTCATTTATAACTCTGCAGGTTTGTGAATTACAGTGCCCCTGAGCTCCTTTCTTCAACTCGTTTTCTTGTGAGCTGACCGCAACACCGCAGGATGGCTTCAGGCCCTAATCTGGTTCCGGCACGGCACGCTGAGCCTTTGGTTATTTCCTCTTCCTGGTGGGAAATGAGAGTTAAATTTGCCCGTCCAGACACCTCCAGCTAGTCTCTCATTGGTTCTCGCTATTCCTGTTCATCTTCCGCAGAAATTGCAAACTGGGCCAAACAGGAGGTTAAAGGGACTGACTCTCCAAGTCGGGAGAGTGTTAGTAAAGCGTCTGGAATGTTGCACCCGAGTACCAGGGTACGAAAACTGAGACATATTTGAACACGTCTCCCGATCACATGGTTGATCATACTCTAGGTTCCACATGCATGTTTTAGCTGAAGGAAGAATACCTTAAACCTGGGTAGTTGAAACCCGTGGAATGGGTACCATGCAATATGACTTCAAAGGCTCTTCATTTGCTCACCGAACCTCTCCAATCCTATCACTGCTGCGTTTATGTCCCTGTACACATGCTTGATTCTCTTTCGGAGACATAGCAATCCATACGTTTTAAGATACTTAAGAGTCAGGTACATTCTTAGGCGTTTAATATGCGGTGTTGAGTCCATTTCGTTGAGCAAGGAGTAGCTCTTGTCTATTCCATATTTGGCTTAAGGAACTTTATCTGTGCTCATTTCAATCTCTGGTTTTATGCAGCACCCCAACTCACCTTTACCCTTAAACAAGCATAAGTTGGTTTTCTAAATTTGAGACCCTGTTCTGTTCTGTAATTCAGTTCCTGTGTAGCCAAGTTTACATTCCGTGTATTACTGATATCTTATGATGTTTCTTTCTCTCTGTGACTTATTTCAGTTAGGATCATCGTACCTGAATCCACTCATTGTGCTGCTACGGGCCTGATGACATAGATTTCACTGCTGAGTGATACTGCATTGTACGTAAGTACCACAAGTTCTTTATCCATTTTTCACTTTCTGTGATATTGAACTTGTACGGTAAACGAGGTTCTTGTAAACAGAGGCGTCCCAAACATTGGGGTGGCTGTATCTTTTTGATTTTAATTTCCCGAAGCTATAGGACCATAAGTGGAAGTGCCCTAGGCTCTGTTGCTTTGTTTTTTAGATGTTTCAGGAAACACCATACACTTCTCCCGAGTGTCTGTTGGCAGTTTACATCCCGCCCATCAGCATAACAAGGCTCCCAGGTCTCCATGGCCTGTCCTGCCTTTCTGGATTTTACACTTTATTCAGATGGCCCTTTTGACCGGGGGGGGGGGGGAAGTGAGACTTCATTGTAGTGCAGATTTCCTTTGCAAGCTTGCTTGGTTGGCCAAAAAGGGCGTATGCGTTTTTTCCTGAATATATTCAGGAAAAAACGCATACGCCCTTTTTGGCCAAGTGCATCATTGTGGACGTTCTGCCTCTTTTCCTATGCTTTCAATGCAATTCCAGTCTACCTCCTGAAATCGGTTTCCTGCAATTCTGCCCCGCTTTCAAGTCCTCTTGGCAGCCTTACTTCAGTATATTTTTGGACGATAGTTGTCATTTATAACTCTGCAGGTTTGTGAATTACAGTGCCCCTGAGCTCCTTTCTTCAACTCGTTTTCTTGTGAGCTGGCCGCAACACCGCAGGATGGCTTCAGGCCCTAATCTGGTTCCGGCACGGCATGCTGAGCCTTTGGTTCTTTCCTCTTCCTGGTGGGAAATGGGAGTTAAATTTGCCCGTCTAGACACCTCCAGCTAGTCTCTCATTGGTTCTCGCTATTCCTGTTCATCTTCCGCAGAAATTGCAAACTGGGCCAAACAGGAGGTTAAAGGGACTGACTCTCCAAGTCGGGAGAGTGTTAGTAAAGCGTCTGGAATGTTGCACCCGAGTACCAGGGTACGAAAACTGAGACATATTTGAACACGTCTCCCGATCACATGGTTGATCATACTCTAGGTTCCACATGCATGTTTTAGCTGAAGGAAGAATACCTTAAACCTGGGTAGTTGAAACCCGTGGAATGGGTACCATGCAATATGACTTCAAAGGGTCTTCATTTGCTCACCGAACCTCTCCAATCCTATCACTGCTGCGTTTATGTCCCTGTACACATGCTTGATTCTCTTTCGGAGACATAGCAATCCATAGGTTTTAAGATACTTAAGAGTCAGGTACATTCTTAGGCGTTTAATATGCGGTGTTGAGTCCATTTCGTTGAGCAAGGAGTAGCTCTTGTCTATTCCATATTTGGCTTAAGGAACTTTATCTGTGCTCATTTCAATCTCTGGTTTTATGCAGCACCCCAACTCACCTTTACCCTTAAACAAGCATAAGTTGGTTTTCTAAATTTGAGACCCTGTTCTGTTCTGTAATTCAGTTCCTGTGTAGCCAAGTTTACATTCCGTGTATTACTGATATCGTATGATGTTTCTTTTTCTGTGTGACTTATTTCAGTTAGAATCATCGTACCTGAATCCACTCATTGTGCTGCTACGGGCCTGATGACATAGATTTCACTGCTGAGTGATACTGCATTGTACGTAAGTACCACAAGTTCTTTATCCATTTTTCACTTTCTGTGATATTGAACTTGTACGGTAAACGAGGTTCTTGTAAACAGAGGCGTCCCAAACATTGGGGTGGCTGTATCTTTTTGATTTTAATTTCCCTAAGCTATAGGACCATAAGTGGAAGTGCCCTAGGCTCTGTTGCTTTGTTTTTTAGATGTTTCAGGAAACACCATACACTTCTCCCGAGTGTCTGTTGGCAATTTACATCCCGCCCATCAGCATAACAAGGCTCCCAGTTCTCCATGGCCTGTCCTGCCTTGCTGGATTTTACACTTTTTTCAGATGGCCCTTTTGACCGGGGGGAAGTGAGACTTCATTGTAGTGCAGATTTCCTTTGCAAGCTTGCTTGGTTGGCCAAAAAGGGCGTATGCGTTTTTTCCTGAATATATTCAGGAAAAAACGCATACGCCCTTTTTGGCCAAGTGCATCATTGTGGACGTTCTGCCTCTTTTCCTATGCTTTCAATGCAATTCCAGTCTACCTCCTGAAATCGGTTTCCTGCAATTCTGCCCCGCTTTCAAGTCCTCTTGGCAGCCTTACTTCAGTATATTTTTGGACGATAGTTGTCATTTATAACTCTGCAGGTTTGTGAATTACAGTGCCCCTGAGCTCCTTTCTTCTACTCGTTTTCTTGTGAGCTGGCCGCAACACCGCAGGATGGCTTCAGGCCCTAATCTGGTTCCGGCACGGCACGCTGAGCCTTTGGTTCTTTCCTCTTCCTGGTGGGAAATGGGAGTTAAATTTGCCCGTCCAGACACCTCCAGCTAGTCTCTCATTGGTTCTCGCTATTCCTGTTCATCTTCCGCAGAAATTGCAAACTGGGCCAAACAGGAGGTTAAAGGGACTGACTCTCCAAGTCGGGAGAGTGTTAGTAAAGCGTCTGGAATGTTGCACCCGAGTACCAGGGTACGAAAACTGAGACATATTTGAACACGTCTCCCGATCACATGGTTGATCATACTCTAGGTTCCACATGCATGTTTTAGCTGAAGGAAGAATACCTTAAACCTGGGTAGTTGAAACCCGTGGAATGGGTACCATGCAATATGACTTCAAAGGGTCTTCATTTGCTCACCGAACCCCTCCAATCCTATCACTGCTGCGTTTATGTCCCTGTACACATGCTTGATTCTCTTTCGGAGACATAGCAATCCATAGGTTTTAAGATACTTAAGAGTCAGGTACATTCTTAGGCGTTTAATATGCGGTGTTGAGTCCATTTCGTTGAGCAAGGAGTAGCTCTTGTCTATTCCATATTTGGCTTAAGGAACTTTATCTGTGCTCATTTCAATCTCTGGTTTTATGCAGCACCCCAACTCACCTTTACCCTTAAACAAGCATAAGTTGGTTTTCTAAATTTGAGACCCTGTTCTGTTCTGTAATTCAGTTCCTGTGTAGCCAAGTTGACATTCCGTGTATTACTGATATCGTATGATGTTTCTTTTTCTGTGTGACTTATTTCAGTTAGAATCATCGTACCTGAATCCACTCATTGTGCTGCTACGGGCCTGATGACATAGATTTCACTGCTGAGTGATACTGCATTGTACGTAAGTACCACAAGTTCTTTATCCATTTTTCACTTTCTGTGATATTGAACTTGTACGGTAAACGAGGTTCTTGTAAACAGAGGCGTCCCAAACATTGGGGTGGCTGTATCTTTTTGATTTTAATTTCCCTAAGCTATAGGACCATAAGTGGAAGTGCCCTAGGCTCTGTTGCTTTGTTTTTTAGATGTTTCAGGAAACACCATACACTTCTCCCGAGTGTCTGTTGGCAATTTACATCCCGCCCATCAGCATAACAAGGCTCCCAGTTCTCCATGGCCTGTCCTGCCTTGCTGGATTTTACACTTTTTTCAGATGGCCCTTTTGACCGGGGGGAAGTGAGACTTCATTGTAGTGCAGATTTCCTTTGCAAGCTTGCTTGGTTGGCCAAAAAGGGCGTATGCGTTTTTTCCTGAATATATTCAGGAAAAAACGCATATGCCCTTTTTGGCCAAGTGCATCATTGTGGACGTTCTGCCTCTTTTCCTATGCTTTCAATGCAATTCCAGTCTACCTCCTGAAATCGGTTTCCTGCAATTCTGCCCCGCTTTCAAGTCCTCTTGGCAGCCTTACTTCAGTATATTTTTGGACGATAGTTGTCATTTATAACTCTGCACGTTTGTGAATTACAGTGCCCCTGAGCTCCTTTCTTCAACTCGTTTTCTTGTGAGCTGGCCGCAACACCGCAGGATGGCTTCAGGCCCTAATCTGGTTCCGGCACGGCACGCTGAGCCTTTGGTTCTTTCCTCTTCCTGGTGGGAAATGGGAGTTAAATTTGCCCGTCCAGACACCTCCAGCTAGTCTCTCATTGGTTCTCGCTATTCCTGTTCATCTTCCGCAGAAATTGCAAACTGGGCCAAACAGGAGGTTAAAGGGACTGACTCTCCAAGTCGGGAGAGTGTTAGTAAAGCGTCTGGAATGTTGCACCCGAGTACCAGGGTACGAAAACTGAGACATATTTGAACACGTCTCCCGATCACATGGTTGATCATACTCTAGGTTCCACATGCATGTTTTAGCTGAAGGAAGAATACCTTAAACCTGGGTAGTTGAAACCCGTGGAATGGGTACCATGCAATATGACTTCAAAGGCTCTTCATTTGCTCACCGAACCCCTCCAATCCTATCACTGCTGCGTTTATGTCCCTGTACACATGCTTGATTCTCTTTCGGAGACATAGCAATCCATAGGTTTTAAGATACTTAAGAGTCAGGTACATTCTTAGGCGTTTAATATGCGGTGTTGAGTCCATTTCGTTGAGCAAGGAGTAGCTCTTGTCTATTCCATATTTGGCTTAAGGAACTTTATCTGTGCTCATTTCAATCTCTGGTTTTATGCAGCACCCCAACTCACCTTTACCCTTAAACAAGCATAAGTTGGTTTTCTAAATTTGAGACCCTGTTCTGTTCTGTAATTCAGTTCCTGTGTAGCCAAGTTGACATTCCGTGTATTACTGATATCGTATGATGTTTCTTTTTCTGTGTGACTTATTTCAGTTAGAATCATCGTACCTGAATCCACTCATTGTGCTGCTACGGGCCTGATGACATAGATTTCACTGCTGAGTGATACTGCATTGTACGTAAGTACCACAAGTTCTTTATCCATTTTTCACTTTCTGTGATATTGAACTTGTACGGTAAACGAGGTTCTTGTAAACAGAGGCGTCCCAAACATTGGGGTGGCTGTATCTTTTTGATTTTAATTTCCCTAAGCTATAGGACCATAAGTGGAAGTGCCCTAGGCTCTGTTGCTTTGTTTTTTAGATGTTTCAGGAAACACCATACACTTCTCCCGAGTGTCTGTTGGCAATTTACATCCCGCCCATCAGCATAACAAGGCTCCCAGTTCTCCATGGCGTGTCCTGCCTTGCTGGATTTTACACTTTTTTCAGATGGCCCTTTTGACCGGGGGGAAGTGAGACTTCATTGTAGTGCAGATTTCCTTTGCAAGCTTGCTTGGTTGGCCAAAAAGGGCGTATGCGTTTTTTCCTGAATATATTCAGGAAAAAACGCATACGCCCTTTTTGGCCAAGTGCATCATTGTGGACGTTCTGCCTCTTTTCCTATGCTTTCAATGCAATTCCAGTCTACCTCCTGAAATCGGTTTCCTGCAATTCTGCCCCGCTTTCAAGTCCTCTTGGCAGCCTTACTTCAGTATATTTTTGGACGATAGTTGTCATTTATAACTCTGCAGGTTTGTGAATTACAGTGCCCCTGAGCTCCTTTCTTCAACTCGTTTTCTTGTGAGCTGGCCGCAACACCGCAGGATGGCTTCAGGCCCTAATCTGGTTCCGGCACGGCACGCTGAGCCTTTGGTTCTTTCCTCTTCCTGGTGGGAAATGGGAGTTAAATTTGCCCGTCCAGACACCTCCAGCTAGTCTCTCATTGGTTCTCGCTATTCCTGTTCATCTTCCGCAGAAATTGCAAACTGGGCCAAACAGGAGGTTAAAGGGACTGACTCTCCAAGTCGGGAGAGTGTTAGTAAAGCGTCTGGAATGTTGCACCCGAGTACCAGGGTACGAAAACTGAGACATATTTGAACACGTCTCCCGATCACATGGTTGATCATACTCTAGGTTCCACATGCATGTTTTAGCTGAAGGAAGAATACCTTAAACCTGGGTAGTTGAAACCCGTGGAATGGGTACCATGCAATATGACTTCAAAGGCTCTTCATTTGCTCACCGAACCCCTCCAATCCTATCACTGCTGCGTTTATGTCCCTGTACACATGCTTGATTCTCTTTCGGAGACATAGCAATCCATAGGTTTTAAGATACTTAAGAGTCAGGTACATTCTTAGGCGTTTAATATGCGGTGTTGAGTCCATTTCGTTGAGCAAGGAGTAGCTCTTGTCTATTCCATATTTGGCTTAAGGAACTTTATCTGTGCTCATTTCAATCTCTGGTTTTATGCAGCACCCCAACTCACCTTTACCCTTAAACAAGCATAAGTTGGTTTTCTAAATTTGAGACCCTGTTCTGTTCTGTAATTCAGTTCCTGTGTAGCCAAGTTTACATTCCGTGTATTACTGATATCTTATGATGTTTCTTTTTCTGTGTGACTTATTTCAGTTAGAATCATCGTACCTGAATCCACTCATTGTGCTGCTACGGGCCTGATGACATAGATTTCACTGCTGAGTGATACTGCATTGTACGTAAGTACCACAAGTTCTTTATCCATTTTTCACTTTCTGTGATATTGAACTTGTACGGTAAACGAGGTTCTTGTAAACAGAGGCGTCCCAAACATTGGGGTGGCTGTATCTTTTTGATTTTAATTTCCCTAAGCTATAGGACCATAAGTGGAAGTGCCCTAGGCTCTGTTGCTTTGTTTTTTAGATGTTTCAGGAAACACCATACACTTCTCCCGAGTGTCTGTTGGCAATTTACATCCCGCCCATCAGCATAACAAGGCTCCCAGTTCTCCATGGCCTGTCCTGCCTTTCTGGATTTTACACTTTTTTCAGATGGCCCTTTTGACCGGGGGGAAGTGAGACTTCATTGTAGTGCAGATTTCCTTTGCAAGCTTGCTTGGTTGGCCAAAAAGGGCGTATGCGTTTTTTCCTGAATATATTCAGGAAAAAACGCATACGCACTTTTTGGCCAAGTGCATCATTGTGGACGTTCTGCCTCTTTTCCTATGCTTTCAATGCAATTCCAGTCTACCTCCTGAAATCGGTTTCCTGCAATTCTGCCCCGCTTTCAAGTCCTCTTGGCAGCCTTACTTCAGTATATTTTTGGACGATAGTTGTCATTTATAACTCTGCAGGTTTGTGAATTACAGTGCCCCTGAGCTCCTTTCTTCAACTCGTTTTCTTGTGAGCTGGCCGCAACACCGCAGGATGGCTTCAGGCCCTAATCTGGTTCCGGCACGGCACGCTGAGCCTTTGGTTATTTCCTCTTCCTGGTGGGAAATGGGAGTTAAATTTGCCCGTCCAGACACCTCCAGCTAGTCTCTCATTGGTTCTCGCTATTCCTGTTCATCTTCCGCAGAAATTGCAAACTGGGCCAAACAGGAGGTTAAAGGGACTGACTCTCCAAGTCGGGAGAGTGTTAGTAAAGCGTCTGGAATGTTGCACCCGAGTACCAGGGTACGAAAACTGAGACATATTTGAACACGTCTCCCGATCACATGGTTGATCATACTCTAGGTTCCACATGCATGTTTTAGCTGAAGGAAGAATACCTTAAACCTGGGTAGTTGAAACCCGTGGAATGGGTACCATGCAATATGACTTCAAAGGGTCTTCATTTGCTCACCGAACCTCTCCAATCCTATCACTGCTGCGTTTATGTCCCTGTACACATGCTTGATTCTCTTTCGGAGACATAGCAATCCATAGGTTTTAAGATACTTAAGAGTCAGGTACATTCTTAGGCGTTTAATATGCGGTGTTGAGTCCATTTCGTTGAGCAAGGAGTAGCTCTTGTCTATTCCATATTTGGCTTAAGGAACTTTATCTGTGCTCATTTCAATCTCTGGTTTTATGCAGCACCCCAACTCACCTTTACCCTTAAACAAGCATAAGTTGGTTTTCTAAATTTGAGACCCTGTTCTGTTCTGTAATTCAGTTCCTGTGTAGCCAAGTTTACATTCCGTGTATTACTGATATCGTATGATGTTTCTTTTTCTGTGTGACTTATTTGAGTTAGAATCATCGTACCTGAATCCACTCATTGTGCTGCTACGGGCCTGATGACATAGATTTCACTGATGAGTGATACTGCATTGTACGTAAGTACCACAAGTTCTTTATCCATTTTTCACTTTCTGTGATATTGAACTTGTACGGTAAACGAGGTTCTTGTAAACAGAGGCGTCCCAAACATTGGGGTGGCTGTATCTTTTTGATTTTAATTTCCCTAAGCTATAGGACCATAAGTGGAAGTGCCCTAGGCTCTGTTGCTTTGTTTTTTAGATGTTTCAGGAAACACCATACACTTCTCCCGAGTGTCTGTTGGCAATTTACATCCCGCCCATCAGCATAACAAGGCTCCCAGTTCTCCATGGCCTGTCCTGCCTTTCTGGATTTTACACTTTTTTCAGATGGCCCTTTTGACCGGGGGGAAGTGAGACTTCATTGTAGTGCAGATTTCCTTTGCAAGCTTGCTTGGTTGGCCAAAAAGGGCGTATGCGTTTTTTCCTGAATATATTCAGGATAAAACGCATACGCCCTTTTTGGCCAAGTGCATCATTGTGGACGTTCTGCCTCTTTTCCTATGCTTTCAATGCAATTCCAGTCTACCTCCTGAAATCGGTTTCCTGCAATTCTGCCCCGCTTTCAAGTCCTCTTGGCAGCCTTACTTCAGTATATTTTTGGACGATAGTTGTCATTTATAACTCTGCAGGTTTGTGAATTACAGTGCCCCTGAGCTCCTTTCTTCAACTCGTTTTCTTGTGAGCTGGCCGCAACACCGCAGGATGGCTTCAGGCCCTAATCTGGTTCCGGCACGGCACGCTGAGCCTTTGGTTCTTTCCTCTTCCTGGTGGGAAATGGGAGTTAAATTTGCCCGTCCAGACACCTCCAGCTAGTCTCTCATTGGTTCTCGCTATTCCTGTTCATCTTCCGCAGAAATTGCAAACTGGGCCAAACAGGAGGTTAAAGGGACTGACTCTCCAAGTCGGGAGAGTGTTAGTAAAGCGTCTGGAATGTTGCACCCGAGTACCAGGGTACGAAAACTGAGACATATTTGAACACGTCTCCCGATCACATGGTTGATCATACTCTAGGTTCCACATGCATGTTTTAGCTGAAGGAAGAATACCTTAAACCTGGGTAGTTGAAACCCGTGGAATGGGTACCATGCAATATGACTTCAAAGGGTCTTCATTTGCTCACCGAACCTCTCCAATCCTATCACTGCCGCGTTTATGTCCCTGTACACATGCTTGATTCTCTTTCGGAGACATAGCAATCCATAGGTTTTAAGATACTTAAGAGTCAGGTACATTCTTAGGCGTTTAATATGCGGTGTTGAGTCCATTTCGTTGAGCAAGGAGTAGCTCTTGTCTATTCCATATTTGGCTTAAGGAACTTTATCTGTGCTCATTTCAATCTCTGGTTTTATGCAGCACCCCAACTCACCTTTACCCTTAAACAAGCATAAGTTGGTTTTCTAAATTTGAGACCCTGTTCTGTTCTGTAATTCAGTTCCTGTGTAGCCAAGTTTACATTCCGTGTATTACTGATATCGTATGATGTTTCTTTTTCTGTGTGACTTATTTCAGTTAGAATCATCGTACCTGAATCCACTCATTGTGCTGCTACGGGCCTGATGACATAGATTTCACTGCTGAGTGATACTGCATTGTACGTAAGTACCACAAGTTCTTTATCCATTTTTCACTTTCTGTGATATTGAACTTGTACGGTAAACGAGGTTCTTGTAAACAGAGGCGTCCCAAACATTGGGGTGGCTGTATCTTTTTGATTTTAATTTCCCTAAGCTATAGGACCATAAGTGGAAGTGCCCTAGGCTCTGTTGCTTTGTTTTTTAGATGTTTCAGGAAACACCATACACTTCTCCCGAGTGTCTGTTGGCAATTTACATCCCGCCCATCAGCATAACAAGGCTCCCAGTTCTCCATAGCCTGTCCTGCCTTGCTGGATTTTACACTTTTTTCAGATGGCCCTTTTGACCGGGGGGAAGTGAGACTTCATTGTAGTGCAGATTTCCTTTGCAAGCTTGCTTGGTTGGCCAAAAAGGGCGTATGCGTTTTTTCCTGAATATATTCAGGAAAAAACGCATACGCCCTTTTTGGCCAAGTGCATCATTGTGGACGTTCTGCCTCTTTTCCTATGCTTTCAATGCAATTCCAGTCTACCTCCTGAAATCGGTTTCCTGCAATTCTGCCCCGCTTTCAAGTCCTCTTGGCAGCCTTACTTCAGTACATTTTTGGACGATAGTTGTCATTTATAACTCTGCAGGTTTGTGAATTACAGTGCCCCTGAGCTCCTTTCTTCAACTCGTTTTCTTGTGAGCTGGCCGCAACACCGCAGGATGGCTTCAGGCCCTAATCTGGTTCCGGCACGGCACGCTGAGCCTTTGGTTCTTTCCTCTTCCTGGTGGGAAATGGGAGTTAAATTTGCCCGTCCAGACACCTCCAGCTAGTCTCTCATTGGTTCTCGCTATTCCTGTTCATCTTCCGCAGAAATTGCAAACTGGGCCAAACAGGAGGTTAAAGGGACTGACGCTCCAAGTCGGGAGAGTGTTAGTAAAGCGTCTGGAATGTTGCACCCGAGTACCAGGGTACGAAAACTGAGACATATTTGAACACGTCTCCCGATCACATGGTTGATCATACTCTAGGTTCCACATGCATGTTTTAGCTGAAGGAAGAATACCTTAAACCTGGGTAGTTGAAACCCGTGGAATGGGTACCATGCAATATGACTTCAAAGGGTCTTCATTTGCTCACCGAACCTCTCCAATCCTATCACTGCTGCGTTTATGTCCCTGTACACATGCTTGATTCTCTTTCGGAGACATAGCAATCCATAGGTTTTAAGATACTTAAGAGTCAGGTACATTCTTAGGCGTTTAATATGCGGTGTTGAGTCCATTTCGTTGAGCAAGGAGTAGCTCTTGTCTATTCCATATTTGGCTTAAGGAACTTTATCTGTGCTCATTTCAATCTCTGGTTTTATGCAGCACCCCAACTCACCTTTACCCTTAAGCAAGCATAAGTTGGTTTTCTAAATTTGAGACCCTGTTCTGTTCTGTAATTCAGTTCCTGTGTAGCCAAGTTTACATTCCGTGTATTACTGATATCGTATGATGTTTCTTTTTCTGTGTGACTTATTTCAGTTAGAATCATCGTACCTGAATCCACTCATTGTGCTGCTACGGGCCTGATGACATAGATTTCACTGCTGAGTGATACTGCATTGTACGTAAGTACCACAAGTTCTTTATCCATTTTTCACTTTCTGTGATATTGAACTTGTACGGTAAACGAGGTTCTTGTAAACAGAGGCGTCCCAAACATTGGGGTGGCTGTATCTTTTTGATTTTAATTTCCCTAAGCTATAGGACCATAAGTGGAAGTGCCCTAGGCTCTGTTGCTTTGTTTTTTAGATGTTTCAGGAAACACCATACACTTCTCCCGAGTGTCTGTTGGCAATTTACATCCCACCCATCAGCATAACAAGGCTCCCAGTTCTCCATGGCCTGTCCTGCCTTTCTGGATTTTACACTTTTTTCAGATGGCCCTTTTGACCGGGGGGAAGTGAGACTTCATTGTAGTGCAGATTTCCTTTGCAAGCTTGCTTGGTTGGCCAAAAAGGGCGTATGCGTTTTTTCCTGAATATATTCAGGAAAAAACGCATACGCCCTTTTTGGCCAAGTGCATCATTGTGGACGTTCTGCCTCTTTTCCTATGCTTTCAATGCAATTCCAGTCTACCTCCTGAAATCGGTTTCCTGCAATTCTGCCCCGCTTTCAAGTCCTCTTGGCAGCCTTACTTCAGTATATTTTTGGACGATAGTTGTCATTTATAACTCTGCAGGTTTGTGAATTACAGTGCCCCTGAGCTCCTTTCTTCAACTCGTTTTCTTGTGAGCTGACCGCAACACCGCAGGATGGCTTCAGGCCCTAATCTGGTTCCGGCACGGCACGCTGAGCCTTTGGTTATTTCCTCTTCCTGGTGGGAAATGAGAGTTAAATTTGCCCGTCCAGACACCTCCAGCTAGTCTCTCATTGGTTCTCGCTATTCCTGTTCATCTTCCGCAGAAATTGCAAACTGGGCCAAACAGGAGGTGAAAGGGACTGACTCTCCAAGTCGGGAGAGTGTTAGTAAAGCGTCTGGAATGTTGCACCCGAGTACCAGGGTACGAAAACTGAGACATATTTGAACACGTCTCCCGATCACATGGTTGATCATACTCTAGGTTCCACATGCATGTTTTAGCTGAAGGAAGAATACCTTAAACCTGGGTAGTTGAAACCCGTGGAATGGGTACCATGCAATATGACTTCAAAGGGTCTTCATTTGCTCACCGAACCTCTCCAATCCTATCACTGCTGCGTTTATGTCCCTGTACACATGCTTGATTCTCTTTCGGAGACATAGCAATCCATACGTTTTAAGATACTTAAGAGTCAGGTACATTCTTAGGCGTTTAATATGCGGTGTTGAGTCCATTTCGTTGAGCAAGGAGTAGCTCTTGTCTATTCCATATTTGGCTTAAGGAACTTTATCTGTGCTCATTTCAATCTCTGGTTTTATGCAGCACCCCAACTCACCTTTACCCTTAAACAAGCATAAGTTGGTTTTCTAAATTTGAGACCCTGTTCTGTTCTGTAATTCAGTTCCTGTGTAGCCAAGTTTACATTCCGTGTATTACTGATATCTTATGATGTTTCTTTCTCTCTGTGACTTATTTCAGTTAGGATCATCGTACCTGAATCCACTCATTGTGCTGCTACGGGCCTGATGACATAGATTTCACTGCTGAGTGATACTGCATTGTACGTAAGTACCACAAGTTCTTTATCCATTTTTCACTTTCTGTGATATTGAACTTGTACGGTAAACGAGGTTCTTGTAAACAGAGGCGTCCCAAACATTGGGGTGGCTGTATCTTTTTGATTTTAATTTCCCGAAGCTATAGGACCATAAGTGGAAGTGCCCTAGGCTCTGTTGCTTTGTTTTTTAGATGTTTCAGGAAACACCATACACTTCTCCCGAGTGTCTGTTGGCAGTTTACATCCCGCCCATCAGCATAACAAGGCTCCCAGGTCTCCATGGCCTGTCCTGCCTTTCTGGATTTTACACTTTATTCAGATGGCCCTTTTGACCGGGGGGGGGGGGGGAAGTGAGACTTCATTGTAGTGCAGATTTCCTTTGCAAGCTTGCTTGGTTGGCCAAAAAGGGCGTATGCGTTTTTTCCTGAATATATTCAGGAAAAAACGCATACGCCCTTTTTGGCCAAGTGCATCATTGTGGACGTTCTGCCTCTTTTCCTATGCTTTCAATGCAATTCCAGTCTACCTCCTGAAATCGGTTTCCTGCAATTCTGCCCCGCTTTCAAGTCCTCTTGGCAGCCTTACTTCAGTATATTTTTGGACGATAGTTGTCATTTATAACTCTGCAGGTTTGTGAATTACAGTGCCCCTGAGCTCCTTTCTTCAACTCGTTTTCTTGTGAGCTGGCCGCAACACCGCAGGATGGCTTCAGGCCCTAATCTGGTTCCGGCACGGCACGCTGAGCCTTTGGTTATTTCCTCTTCCTGGTGGGAAATGAGAGTTAAATTTGCCCGTCCAGACACCTCCAGCTAGTCTCTCATTGGTTCTCGCTATTCCTGTTCATCTTCCGCAGAAATTGCAAACTGGGCCAAACAGGAGGTTAAAGGGACTGACTCTCCAAGTCGGGAGAGTGTTAGTAAAGCGTCTGGAATGTTGCACCCGAGTACCAGGGTACGAAAACTGAGACATATTTGAACACGTCTCCCGATCACATGGTTGATCATACTCTAGGTTCCACATGCATGTTTTAGCTGAAGGAAGAATACCTTAAACCTGGAGAGTTGAGACCCGTGGAATGGGTACCATGCAATATGACTTCAAAGGGTCTTCATTTGCTCACCGAACCTCTCCAATCCTATCACTGCTGCGTTTATGTCCCTGTACACATGCTTGATTCTCTTTTGGAGACATAGCAATCCTTAGGTTTTAAGATACTTAAGAGTCAGGTACATTCTTAGGCGTTTAATATGCGGTGTTGAGTCCATTTCGTTGAGCAAGGAGTAGCTCTTGTCTATTCCATATTTGGCTTAAGGAACTTTATCTGTGCTCATTTCAATCTCTGGCTTTATGCAGCACCCCAACTCACCTTTACCCTTAAACAAGCATAAGTTGGTTTTCTAAATTTGAGACCCTGTTCTGTTCTGTAATTCAGTTCCTGTGTAGCCAAGTTGACATTCCGTGTATTACTGATATCGTATGATGTTTCTTTTTCTGTGTGACTTATTTCAGTTAGAATCATCGTACCTGAATCCACTCATTGTGCTGCTACGGGCCTGATGACATAGATTTCACTGCTGAGTGATACTGCATTGTACGTAAGTACCACAAGTTCTTTATCCATTTTTCACTTTCTGTGATATTGAACTTGTACGGTAAACGAGGTTCTTGTAAACAGAGGCGTCCCAAACATTGGGGTGGCTGTATCTTTTTGATTTTAATTTCCCTAAGCTATAGGACCATAAGTGGAAGTGCCCTAGGCTCTGTTGCTTTGTTTTTTAGATGTTTCAGGAAACACCATACACTTCTCCCGAGTGTCTGTTGGCAATTTACATCCCGCCCATCAGCATAACAAGGCTCCCAGTTCTCCATGGCCTGTCCTGCCTTTCTGGATTTTACACTTTTTTCAGATGGCCCTTTTGACCGGGGGGAAGTGAGACTTCATTGTAGTGCAGATTTCCTTTGCAAGCTTGCTTGGTTGGCCAAAAAGGGCGTATGCGTTTTTTCCTGAATATATTCAGGAAAAAACGCATACGCCCTTTTTGGCCAAGTGCATCATTGTGGACGTTCTGCCTCTTTTCCTATGCTTTCAATGCAATTCCAGTCTACCTCCTGAAATCGGTTTCCTGCAATTCTGCCCCGCTTTCAAGTCCTCTTGGCAGCCTTACTTCAGTATATTTTTGGACGATAGTTGTCATTTATAACTCTGCAGGTTTGTGAATTACAGTGCCCCTGAGCTCCTTTCTTCAACTCGTTTTCTTGTGAGCTGGCCGCAACACCGCAGGACGGCTTCAGGCCCTAATCTGGTTCCGGCACGGCACGCTGAGCCTTTGGTTATTTCCTCTTCCTGGTGAGAAATGAGAGTTAAATTTGCCCGTCCAGACACCTCCAGCTAGTCTCTCATTGGTTCTCGCTATTCCTGTTCATGTTCCGCAGAAATTGCAAACTGGGCCAAACAGGAGGTTAAAGGGACTGACTCTCCAAGTCGGGAGAGTGTTAGTAAAGCGTCTGGAATGTTGCACCCGAGTACCAGGGTACGAAAACTGAGACATATTTGAACACGTCTCCCGATCACATGGTTGATCATACTCTAGGTTCCACATGCATGTTTTAGCTGAAGGAAGAATACCTTAAACCTGGGTAGTTGAAACCCGTGGAATGGGTACCATGCAATATGACTTCAAAGGGTCTTCATTTGCTCACCGAACCTCTCCAATCCTATCACTGCTGCGTTTATGTCCCTGTACACATGCTTGATTCTCTTTCGGAGACATAGCAATCCATAGGTTTTAAGATACTTAAGAGTCAGGTACATTCTTAGGCGTTTAATATGCGGTGTTGAGTCCATTTCGTTGAGCAAGGAGTAGCTCTTGTCTATTCCATATTTGGCTTAAGGAACTTTATCTGTGCTCATTTCAATCTCTGGTTTTATGCAGCACCCCAACTCACCTTTACCCTTAAACAAGCATAAGTTGGTTTTCTAAATTTGAGACCCTGTTCTGTTCTGTAATTCAGTTCCTGTGTAGCCAAGTTTACATTCCGTGTATTAGTGATATCTTATGATGTTTCTTTTTCTGTGTGACTTATTTCAGTTAGAATCATCGTACCTGAATCCACTCATTGTGCTGCTACGGGCCTGATGACATAGATTTCACTGCTGAGTGATACTGCATTGTACGTATGTACCACAAGTTCTTTATCCATTTTTCACTTTCTGTGATATTGAACTTGTACGGTAAACGAGGTTCTTGTAAACAGAGGCGTCCCAAACATTGGGGTGGCTGTATCTTTTTGATTTTAATTTCCCTAAGCTATAGGACCATAAGTGGAAGTGCCCTAGGCTCTGTTGCTTTGTTTCTTAGATGTTTCAGGAAACACCATACACTTCTCCCGAGTGTCTGTTGGCAATTTACATCCCGCCCATCAGCATAACAAGGCTCCCAGTTCTCCATGGCCTGTCCTGCCTTTCTGGATTTTACACTTTTTTCAGATGGCCCTTTTGACTGGGGGGAAGTGAGACTTCATTGTAGTGCAGATTTCCTTTGCAAGCTTGCTTGGTTGGCCAAAAAGGGCGTATGCGTTTTTTCCTGAATATATTCAAGAAAAACCGCATACGCCCTTTTTGGCCAAGTGCATCATTGTGGACGTTCTGCCTCTTTTCCTATGCTTTCAATGCAATTCCAGTCTACCTCCTGAAATCGGTTTCCTGCAATTCTGCCCCGCTTTCAAGTCCTCTTGGCAGCCTTACTTCAGTATATTTTTGGACGATAGTTGTCATTTATAACTCTGCAGGTTTGTGAATTACAGTGCCCCTGAGCTCCTTTCTTCAACTCGTTTTCTTGTGAGCTGGCCGCAACACCGCAGGATGGCTTCAGGCCCTAATCTGGTTCCGGCACGGCACGCTGAGCCTTTGGTTATTTCCTCTTCCTGGTGGGAAATGAGAGTTAAATTTGCCCGTCCAGACACCTCCAGCTAGTCTCTCATTGGTTCTCGCTATTCCTGTTCATCTTCCGCAGAAATTGCAAACTGGGCCAAACAGGAGGTTAAAGGGACTGACTCTCCAAGTCGGGAGAGTGTTAGTAAAGCGTCTGGAATGTTGCACCCGAGTACCAGGGTACGAAAACTGAGACATATTTGAACACGTCTCCCGATCACATGGTTGATCATACTCTGGGTTCCACATGCATGTTTTAGCTGAAGGAAGAATACCTTAAACCTGGGTAGTTGAAACCCGTGGAATGGGTACCATGCAATATGACTGCAAAGGGTCTTCATTTGCTCACCGAACCTCTCCAATCCTATCACTGCTGCGTTTATGCCCCGTACACACACTTGATTGTCTTTCGGAGACATAGCAATCCATAGGTTTTAAGATACTTAAGAGTCAGGTACATTCTTAGGCGTTTAATATGCGGTGTTGAGTCCATTTCGTTGAGCAAGGAGTAGCTCTTGTCTATTCCATATTTGGCTTAAGGAACTTTATCTGTGCTCATTTCAATCTCTGGTTTTATGCAGCACCCCAACTCACCTTTACCCTTAAACAAGCATAAGTTGGTTTTCTAAATTTGAGACCCTGTTCTGTTCTGTAATTCAGTTCCTGTGTAGCCAAGTTTACATTCCGTGTATTACTGATATCGTATGATGTTTCTTTTTCTGTGTGACTTATTTCAGTTGGAATCATCGTACCTGAATCCACTCATTGTGCTGCTACGGGCCTGATGACATAGATTTCACTGCTGAGTGATACTGCATTGTACGTAAGTACCACAAGTTCTTTATCCATTTTTCACTTTCTGTGATATTGAACTTGTACGGTAAACGAGGTTCTTGTAAACAGAGGCGTCCCAAACATTGGGGTGGCTGTATCTTTTTGATTTTAATTTCCCTAAGCTATAGGACCATAAGTGGAAGTGCCCTAGGCTCTGTTGCTTTGTTTTTTAGATGTTTCAGGAAACACCATACACTTCTCCCGAGTGTCTGTTGGCAATTTACATCCCGCCCATCAGCATAACAAGGCTCCCAGTTCTCCATAGCCTGTCCTGCCTTTCTGGATTTTACACTTTTTTCAGATGGCCCTTTTGACCGGGGGGAAGTGAGACTTCATTGTAGTGCAGATTTCCTTTGCAAGCTTGCTTGGTTGGCCAAAAAGGGCGTATGCGTTTTTTCCTGAATATATTCAGGAAAAAACGCATACGCCCTTTTTGGCCAAGTGCATCATTGTGGACGTTCTGCCTCTTTTCCTATGCTTTCAATGCAATTCCAGTCTACCTCCTGAAATCGGTTTCCTGCAATTCTGCCCCGCTTTCAAGTCCTCTTGGCAGCCTTACTTCAGTATATTTTTGGACGATAGTTGTCATTTATAACTCTGCAGGTTTGTGAATTACAGTGCCCCTGAGCTCCTTTCTTCAACTCGTTTTCTTGTGAGCTGGCCGCAACACTGCAGGATGGCTTCAGGCCCTAATCTGGTTCCGGCACGGCACGCTGAGCCTTTGGTTCTTTCCTCTTCCTGGTGGGAAATGGGAGTTAAATTTGCCCGTCCAGACACCTCCAGCTAGTCTCTCATTGGTTCTCGCTATTCCTGTTCATCTTCCGCAGAAATTGCAAACTGGGCCAAACAGGAGGTTAAAGGGACTGACTCTCCAAGTCGGGAGAGTGTTAGTAAAGCGTCTGGAATGTTGCACCCGAGTACCAGGGTACGAAAACTGAGACATATTTGAACACGTCTCCCGATCACATGGTTGATCATACTCTAGGTTCCACATGCATGTTTTAGCTGAAGGAAGAATACCTTAAACCTGGGTAGTTGAAACCCGTGGAATGGGTACCATGCAATATGACTTCAAAGGCTCTTCATTTGCTCACCGAACCTCTCCAATCCTATCACTGCTGCGTTTATGTCCCTGTACACATGCTTGATTCTCTTTCGGAGACATAGCAATCCATAGGTTTTAAGATACTTAAGAGTCAGGTACATTCTTAGGCGTTTAATATGCGGTGTTGAGTCCATTTCGTTGAGCAAGGAGTAGCTCTTGTCTATTCCATATTTGGCTTAAGGAACTTTATCTGTGCTCATTTCAATCTCTGGTTTTATGCAGCACCCCAACTCACCTTTACCCTTAAACAAGCATAAGTTGGTTTTCTAAATTTGAGACCCTGTTCTGTTCTGTAATTCAGTTCCTGTGTAGCCAAGTTTACATTCCGTGTATTACTGATATCGTATGATGTTTCTTTTTCTGTGTGACTTATTTCAGTTAGAATCATCGTACCTGAATCCACTCATTGTGCTGCTACGGGCCTGATGACATAGATTTCACTGCTGAGTGATACTGCATTGTACGTAAGTACCACAAGTTCTTTATCCATTTTTCACTTTCTGTGATATTGAACTTGTACGGTAAACGAGGTTCTTGTAAACAGAGGCGTCCCAAACATTGGGGTGGCTGTGTCTTTTTGATTTTAATTTCCCTAAGCTATAGGACCATAAGTGGAAGTGCCCTAGGCTCTGTTGCTTTGTTTTTTAGATGTTTCAGGAAACACCATACACTTCTCCCGAGTGTCTGTTGGCAATTTACATCCCGCCCATCAGCATAACAAGGCTCCCAGTTCTCCATGGCCTGTCCTGCCTTTCTGGATTTTACACTTTTTTCAGATGGCCCTTTTGACCGGGGGGAAGTGAGACTTCATTGTAGTGCAGATTTCCTTTGCAAGCTTGCTTGGTTGGCCAAAAAGGGCGTATGCGTTTTTTCCTGAATATATTCAGGAAAAAACGCATACGCCCTTTTTGGCCAAGTGCATCATTGTGGACGTTCTGCCTCTTTTCCTATGCTTTCAATGCAATTCCAGTCTACCTCCTGAAATCGGTTTCCTGCAATTCTGCCCCGCTTTCAAGTCCTCTTGGCAGCCTTACTTCAGTATATTTTTGGACGATAGTTGTCATTTATAACTCTGCAGGTTTGTGAATTACAGTGCCCCTGAGCTCCTTTCTTCAACTCGTTTTCTTGTGAGCTGGCCGCAACACTGCAGGATGGCTTCAGGCCCTAATCTGGTTCCGGCACGGCACGCTGAGCCTTTGGTTCTTTCCTCTTCCTGGTGGGAAATGGGAGTTAAATTTGCCCGTCCAGACACCTCCAGCTAGTCTCTCATTGGTTCTCGCTATTCCTGTTCATCTTCCACAGAAATTGCAAACTGGGCCAAACAGGAGGTTAAAGGGACTGACTCTCCAAGTCGGGAGAGTGTTAGTAAAGCGTCTGGAATGTTGCACCCGAGTACCAGGGTACGAAAACTGAGACATATTTGAACACGTCTCCCGATCACATGGTTGATCATACTCTAGGTTCCACATGCATGTTTTAGCTGAAGGAAGAATACCTTAAACCTGGGTAGTTGAAACCCGTGGAATGGGTACCATGCAATATGACTTCAAAGGCTCTTCATTTGCTCACCGAACCTCTCCAATCCTATCACTGCTGCGTTTATGTCCCTGTACACATGCTTGATTCTCTTTCGGAGACATAGCAATCCATAGGTTTTAAGATACTTAAGAGTCAGGTACATTCTTAGGCGTTTAATATGCGGTGTTGAGTCCATTTCGTTGAGCAAGGAGTAGCTCTTGTCTATTCCATATTTGGCTTAAGGAACTTTATCTGTGCTCATTTCAATCTCTGGTTTTATGCAGCACCCCAACTCACCTTTACCCTTAAACAAGCATAAGTTGGTTTTCTAAATTTGAGACCCTGTTCTGTTCTGTAATTCAGTTCCTGTGTAGCCAAGTTTACATTCCGTGTATTACTGATATCGTATGATGTTTCTTTTTCTGTGTGACTTATTTCAGTTAGAATCATCGTACCTGAATCCACTCATTGTGCTGCTACGGGCCTGATGACATAGATTTCACTGCTGAGTGATACTGCATTGTACGTAAGTACCACAAGTTCTTTATCCATTTTTCACTTTCTGTGATATTGAACTTGTACGGTAAACGAGGTTCTTGTAAACAGAGGCGTCCCAAACATTGGGGTGGCTGTATCTTTTTGATTTTAATTTCCCTAAGCTATAGGACCATAAGTGGAAGTGCCCTAGGCTCTGTTGCTTTGTTTTTTAGATGTTTCAGGAAACACCATACACTTCTCCCGAGTGTCTGTTGGCAATTTACATCCCGCCCATCAGCATAACAAGGCTCCCAGTTCTCCATAGCCTGTCCTGCCTTTCTGGATTTTACACTTTTTTCATATGGCCCTTTTGACCGGGGGGAAGTGAGACTTCATTGTAGTGCAGATTTCCTTTGCAAGCTTGCTTGGTTGGCCAAAAAGGGCGTATGCGTTTTTTCCTGAATATATTCAGGAAAAAACGCATACGCCCTTTTTGGCCAAGTGCATCATTGTGGACGTTCTGCCTCTTTTCCTATGCTTTCAATGCAATTCCAGTCTACCTCCTGAAATCGGTTTCCTGCAATTCTGCCCCGCTTTCAAGTCCTCTTGGCAGCCTTACTTCAGTATATTTTTGGACGATAGTTGTCATTTATAACTCTGCAGGTTTGTGAATTACAGTGCCCCTGAGCTCCTTTCTTCAACTCGTTTTCTTGTGAGCTGGCCGCAACACTGCAGGATGGCTTCAGGCCCTAATCTGGTTCCGGCACGGCACGCTGAGCCTTTGGTTCTTTCCTCTTCCTGGTGGGAAATGGGAGTTAAATTTGCCCGTCCAGACACCTCCAGCTAGTCTCTCATTGGTTCTCGCTATTCCTGTTCATCTTCCGCAGAAATTGCAAACTGGGCCAAACAGGAGGTTAAAGGGACTGACTCTCCAAGTCGGGAGAGTGTTAGTAAAGCGTCTGGAATGTTGCACCCGAGTACCAGGGTACGAAAACTGAGACATATTTGAACACGTCTCCCGATCACATGGTTGATCATACTCTAGGTTCCACATGCATGTTTTAGCTGAAGGAAGAATACCTTAAACCTGGGTAGTTGAAACCCGTGGAATGGGTACCATGCAATATGACTTCAAAGGCTCTTCATTTGCTCACCGAACCTCTCCAATCCTATCACTGCTGCGTTTATGTCCCTGTACACATGCTTGATTCTCTTTCGGAGACATAGCAATCCATAGGTTTTAAGATACTTAAGAGTCAGGTACATTCTTAGGCGTTTAATATGCGGTGTTGAGTCCATTTCGTTGAGCAAGGAGTAGCTCTTGTCTATTCCATATTTGGCTTAAGGAACTTTATCTGTGCTCATTTCAATCTCTGGTTTTATGCAGCACCCCAACTCACCTTTACCCTTAAACAAGCATAAGTTGGTTTTCTAAATTTGAGACCCTGTTCTGTTCTGTAATTCAGTTCCTGTGTAGCCAAGTTTACATTCCGTGTATTACTGATATCGTATGATGTTTCTTTTTCTGTGTGACTTATTTCAGTTAGAATCATCGTACCTGAATCCACTCATTGTGCTGCTACGGGCCTGATGACATAGATTTCACTGCTGAGTGATACTGCATTGTACGTAAGTACCACAAGTTCTTTATCCATTTTTCACTTTCTGTGATATTGAACTTGTACGATAAACGAGGTTCTTGTAAACAGAGGCGTCCCAAACATTGGGGTGGCTGTATCTTTTTGATTTTAATTTCCCTAAGCTATAGGACCATAAGTGGAAGTGCCCTAGGCTCTGTTGCTTTGTTTTTTAGATGTTTCAGGAAACACCATACACTTCTCCCGAGTGTCTGTTGGCAATTTACATCCCGCCCATCAGCATAACAAGGCTCCCAGTTCTCCATGGCCTGTCCTGCCTTTCTGGATTTTACACTTTTTTCAGATGGCCCTTTTGACCGGGGGGAAGTGAGACTTCATTGTAGTGCAGATTTCCTTTGCAAGCTTGCTTGGTTGGCCAAAAAGGGCGTATGCGTTTTTTCCTGAATATATTCAGGAAAAAACGCATACGCCCTTTTTGGCCAAGTGCATCATTGTGGACGTTCTGCCTCTTTTCCTATGCTTTCAATGCAATTCCAGTCTACCTCCTGAAATCGGTTTCCTGCAATTCTGCCCCGCTTTCAAGTCCTCTTGGCAGCCTTACTTCAGTATATTTTTGGACGATAGTTGTCATTTATAACTCTGCAGGTTTGTGAATTACAGTGCCCCTGAGCTCCTTTCTTCAACTCGTTTTCTTGTGAGCTGGCCGCAACACTGCAGGATGGCTTCAGGCCCTAATCTGGTTCCGGCACGGCACGCTGAGCCTTTGGTTCTTTCCTCTTCCTGGTGGGAAATGGGAGTTAAATTTGCCCGTCCAGACACCTCCAGCTAGTCTCTCATTGGTTCTCGCTATTCCTGTTCATCTTCCACAGAAATTGCAAACTGGGCCAAACAGGAGGTTAAAGGGACTGACTCTCCAAGTCGGGAGAGTGTTAGTAAAGCGTCTGGAATGTTGCACCCGAGTACCAGGGTACGAAAACTGAGACATATTTGAACACGTCTCCCGATCACATGGTTGATCATACTCTAGGTTCCACATGCATGTTTTAGCTGAAGGAAGAATACCTTAAACCTGGGTAGTTGAAACCCGTGGAATGGGTACCATGCAATATGACTTCAAAGGCTCTTCATTTGCTCACCGAACCTCTCCAATCCTATCACTGCTGCGTTTATGTCCCTGTACACATGCTTGATTCTCTTTCGGAGACATAGCAATCCATAGGTTTTAAGATACTTAAGAGTCAGGTACATTCTTAGGCGTTTAATATGCGGTGTTGAGTCCATTTCGTTGAGCAAGGAGTAGCTCTTGTCTATTCCATATTTGGCTTAAGGAACTTTATCTGTGCTCATTTCAATCTCTGGTTTTATGCAGCACCCCAACTCACCTTTACCCTTAAACAAGCATAAGTTGGTTTTCTAAATTTGAGACCCTGTTCTGTTCTGTAATTCAGTTCCTGTGTAGCCAAGTTTACATTCCGTGTATTACTGATATCGTATGATGTTTCTTTTTCTGTGTGACTTATTTCAGTTAGAATCATCGTACCTGAATCCACTCATTGTGCTGCTACGGGCCTGATGACATAGATTTCACTGCTGAGTGATACTGCATTGTACGTAAGTACCACAAGTTCTTTATCCATTTTTCACTTTCTGTGATATTGAACTTGTACGGTAAACGAGGTTCTTGTAAACAGAGGCGTCCCAAACATTGGGGTGGCTGTATCTTTTTGATTTTAATTTCCCTAAGCTATAGGACCATAAGTGGAAGTGCCCTAGGCTCTGTTGCTTTGTTTTTTAGATGTTTCAGGAAACACCATACACTTCTCCCGAGTGTCTGTTGGCAATTTACATCCCGCCCATCAGCATAACAAGGCTCCCAGTTCTCCATGGCCTGTCCTGCCTTTCTGGATTTTACACTTTTTTCAGATGGCCCTTTTGACCGGGGGGAAGTGAGACTTCATTGTAGTGCAGATTTCCTTTGCAAGCTTGCTTGGTTGGCCAAAAAGGGCGTATGCGTTTTTTCCTGAATATATTCAGGAAAAAACGCATACGCCCTTTTTGGCCAAGTGCATCATTGTGGACGTTCTGCCTCTTTTCCTATGCTTTCAATGCAATTCCAGTCTACCTCCTGAAATCGGTTTCCTGCAATTCTGCCCCGCTTTCAAGTCCTCTTGGCAGCCTTACTTCAGTATAGTTTTGGACGATAGTTGTCACTTATAACTCTGCAGGTTTGTGAATTACAGTGCCCCTGAGCTCCTTTCTTCAACTCATTTTCTTGTGAGCTGGCCGCAACACCGCAGGATGGCTTCAGGCCCTAATCTGGTTCCGGCACGGCACGCTGAGCCTTTGGTTATTTCCTCTTCCTGGTGGGAAATGGGAGTTAAATTTGCCCGTCCAGACACCTCCAGCTAGTCTCTCATTGGTTCTCGCTATTCCTGTTCATCTTCCGCAGAAATTGCAAACTGGGCCAAACAGGAGGTTAAAGGGACTGACTCTCCAAGTCGGGAGAGTGTTAGTAAAGCGTCTGGAATGTTGCACCCGAGTACCAGGGTACGAAAACTGAGACATATTTGAACACGTCTCCCGATCACATGGTTGATCATACTCTAGGTTCCACATGCATGTTTTAGCTGAAGGAAGAATACCTTAAACCTGGGTAGTTGAAACCCGTGGAATGGGTACCATGCAATATGACTTCAAAGGCTCTTCATTTGCTCACCGAACCTCTCCAATCCTATCACTGCTGCGTTTATGTCCCTGTACACATGCTTGATTCTCTTTCGGAGACATAGCAATCCATAGGTTTTAAGATACTTAAGAGTCAGGTACATTCTTAGGCGTTTAATATGCGGTGTTGAGTCCATTTCGTTGAGCAAGGAGTAGCTCTTGTCTATTCCATATTTGGCTTAAGGAACTTTATCTGTGCTCATTTCAATCTCTGGTTTTATGCAGCACCCCAACTCACCTTTACCCTTAAACAAGCATAAGTTGGTTTTCTAAATTTGAGACCCTGTTCTGTTCTGTAATTCAGTTCCTGTGTAGCCAAGTTTACATTCCGTGTATTACTGATATCGTATGATGTTTCTTTTTCTGTGTGACTTATTTCAGTTAGAATCATCGTACCTGAATCCACTCATTGTGCTGCTACGGGCCTGATGACATAGATTTCACTGCTGAGTGATACTGCATTGTACGTAAGTACCACAAGTTCTTTATCCATTTTTCACTTTCTGTGATATTGAACTTGTACGGTAAACGAGGTTCTTGTAAACAGAGGCGTCGCAAACATTGGGGTGGCTGTATCTTTTTGATTTTAATTTCCCTAAGCTATAGGACCATAAGTGGAAGTGCCCTAGGCTCTGTTGCTTTGTTTTTTAGATGTTTCAGGAAACACCATACACTTCTCCCGAGTGTCTGTTGGCAATTTACATCCCGCCCATCAGCATAACAAGGCTCCCAGTTCTCCATGGCCTGTCCTGCCTTGCTGGATTTTACACATTGTTCAGATGGCCCTTTTGACCGGGGGGAAGTGAGACTTCATTGTAGTGCAGATTTCCTTTGCAAGCTTGCTTGGTTGGCCAAAAAGGGCGTATGCGTTTTTTCCTGAATATATTCAGGAAAAAACGCATACGCCCTTTTTGGCCAAGTGCATCATTGTGGACGTTCTGCCTCTTTTCCTATGCTTTCAATGCAATTCCAGTCTACCTCCTGAAATCGGTTTCCTGCAATTCTGCCCCGCTTTCAAGTCCTCTTGGCAGCCTTACTTCAGTATATTTTTGGACGATAGTTGTCATTTATAACTCTGCAGGTTTGTGAATTACAGTGCCCCTGAGCTCCTTTCTTCAACTCGTTTTCTTGTGAGCTGGCCGCAACACCGCAGGATGGCTTCAGGCCCTAATCTGGTTCCGGCACGGCACGCTGAGCCTTTGGTTATTTCCTCTTCCTGGTGGGAAATGAGAGTTAAATTTGCCCGTCCAGACACCTCCAGGTAGTCTCTCATTGGTTCTCGCTATTCCTGTTCATCTTCCGCAGAAATTGCAAACTGGGCCAAACAGGAGGTTAAAGGGACTGACTCTCCAAGTCGGGAGAGTGTTAGTAAAGCGTCTGGAATGTTGCACCCGAGTACCAGGGTACGAAAACTGAGACATATTTGAACACGTCTCCCGATCACATGGTTGATCATACTCTAGGTTCCACATGCATGTTTTAGCTGAAGGAAGAATACCTTAAACCTGGGTAGTTGAAAACCGTGGAATGGGTACCATGCAATATGACTTCAAAGGCTCTTCATTTGCTCACCGAACCTCTCCAATCCTATCACTGCTGCGTTTATGTCCCTGTACACATGCTTGATTCTCTTTCGGAGACATAGCAATCCATAGGTTTTAAGATACTTAAGAGTCAGGTACATTCTTAGGCGTTTAATATGCGGTGTTGAGTCCATTTCGTTGAGCAAGGAGTAGCTCTTGTCTATTCCATATTTGGCTTAAGGAACTTTATCTGTGCTCATTTCAATCTCTGGTTTTATGCAGCACCCCAACTCACCTTTACCCTTAAGCAAGCATAAGTTGGTTTTCTAAATTTGAGACCCTGTTCTGTTCTGTAATTCAGTTCCTGTGTAGCCAAGTTTACATTCCGTGTATTACTGATATCGTATGATGTTTCTTTTTCTGTGTGACTTATTTCAGTTAGAATCATCGTACCTGAATCCACTCATTGTGCTGCTACGGGCCTGATGACATAGATTTCACTGCTGAGTGATACTGCATTGTACGTAAGTACCACAAGTTCTTTATCCATTTTTCACTTTCTGTGATATTGAACTTGTACGGTAAACGAGGTTCTTGTAAACAGAGGCGTCCCAAACATTGGGGTGGCTGTATCTTTTTGATTTTAATTTCCCTAAGCTATAGGACCATAAGTGGAAGTGCCCTAGGCTCTGTTGCTTTGTTTTTTAGATATTTCAGGAAACACCATACACTTCTCCCGAGTGTCTGTTGGCAATTTACATCCCGCCCATCAGCATAACAAGGCTCCCAGTTCTCCATGGCCTGTCCTGCCTTTCTGGATTTTACACTTTTTTCAGATGGCCCTTTTGACCGGGGGGAAGTGAGACTTCATTGTAGTGCAGATTTCCTTTGCAAGCTTGCTTGGTTGGCCAAAACGGGCGTATGCGTTTTTTCCTGAATATATTCAGGAAAAAACGCATACGCCCTTTTTGGCCAAGTGCATCATTGTGGACGTTCTGCCTCTTTTCCTATGCTTTCAATGCAATTCCAGTCTACCTCCTGAAATCGGTTTCCTGCAATTCTGCCCCGCTTTCAAGTCCTCTTGGCAGCCTTACTTCAGTATATTTTTGGACGATAGTTGTCATTTATAACTCTGCAGGTTTGTGAATTACAGTGCCCCTGAGCTCCTTTCTTCAACTCGTTTTCTTGTGAGCTGGCCGCAACACCGCAGGATGGCTTCAGGCCCTAATCTGGTTCCGGCACGGCACGCTGAGCCTTTGGTTCTTTCCTCTTCCTGGTGGGAAATGGGAGTTAAATTTGCCCGTCCAGACACCTCCAGCTAGTCTCTCATTGGTTCTCGCTATTCCTGTTCATCTTCCGCAGAAATTGCAAACTGGGCCAAACAGGAGGTTAAAGGGACTGACTCTCCAAGTCGGGAGAGTGTTAGTAAAGTGTCTGGAATGTTGCACCCGAGTACCAGGGTACGAAAACTGAGACATATTTGAACACGTCTCCCGATCACATGGTTGATCATACTCTAGGTTCCACATGCATGTTTTAGCTGAAGGAAGAATACCTTAAACCTGGGTAGTTGAAACCCGTGGAATGGGTACCATGCAATATGACTTCAAAGGGTCTTCATTTGCTCACCGAACCTCTCCAATCCTATCACTGCTGCGTTTATGTCCCCGTACACATGCTTGATTCTCTTTCGGAGACATAGCAATCCATAGGTTTTAAGATACTTAAGAGTCAGGTACATTCTTAGGCATTTAATATGCGGTGTTGAGTCCATTTCGTTGAGCAAGGAGTAGCTCTTGTCTATTCCATATTTGGCTTAAGGAACTTTATCTGTGCTCATTTCAATCTCTGGTTTTATGCAGCACCCCAACTCACCTTTACCCTTAAACAAGCATAAGTTGGTTTTCTAAATTTGAGACCCTGTTCTGTTCTGTAATTCAGTTCCTGTGTAGCCAAGTTTACATTCCTTGTATTACTGATATCGTATGATGTTTCTTTTTCTGTGTGACTTATTTCAGTTAGAATCATCGTACCTGAATCCACTCATTGTGCTGCTACGGGCCTGATGACATAGATTTCACTGCTGAGTGATACTGCATTGTACGTAAGTACCACAAGTTCTTTATCCATTTTTCACTTTCTGTGATATTGAACTTGTACGGTAAACGAGGTTCTTGTAAACAGAGGCGTCCCAAACATTGGGGTGGCTGTATCTTTTTGATTTTAATTTCCCTAAGCTATAGGACCATAAGTGGAAGTGCCCTAGGCTCTGTTGCTTTGTTTTTTAGATGTTTCAGGAAACACCATACACTTCTCCCGAGTGTCTGTTGGCAATTTACATCCCGCCCATCAGCATAACAAGGCTCCCAGTTCTCCATGGCCTGTCCTGCCTTTCTGGATTTTACACTTTTTTCAGATGGCCCTTTTGACCGGGGGGAAGTGAGACTTCATTGTAGTGCAGATTTCCTTTGCAAGCTTGCTTGGTTGGCCAAAAAGGGCGTATGCGTTTTTTCCTGAATATATTCAGGAAAAAACGCATACGCCCTTTTTGGCCAAGTGCATCATTGTGGACGTTCTGCCTCTTTTCCTATGCTTTCAATGCAATTCCAGTCTACCTCCTGAAATTGGTTTCCTGCAATTCTGCCCCGCTTTCAAGTCCTCTTGGCAGCCTTACTTCAGTATATTTTTGGACGATAGTTGTCATTTATAACTCTGCAGGTTTGTGAATTACAGTGCCCCTGAGCTCCTTTCTTCAACTCGTTTTCTTGTGAGCTGGCCGCAACACCGCAGGATGGCTTCAGGCCCTAATCTGGTTCCGGCACGGCACGCTGAGCCTTTGGTTCTTTCCTCTTCCTGGTGGGAAATGGGAGTTAAATTTGCCCGTCCAGACACCTCCAGCTAGTCTCTCATTGGTTCTCGCTATTCCTGTTCATCTTCCGCAGAAATTGCAAACTGGGCCAAACAGGAGGTTAAAGGGACTGACTCTCCAAGTCGGGAGAGTGTTAGTAAAGCGTCTGGAATGTTGCACCCGAGTACCAGGGTACGAAAACTGAGACATATTTGAACACGTCTCCCGATCACATGGTTGATCATACTCTAGGTTCCACATGCATGTTTTAGCTGAAGGAAGAATACCTTAAACCTGGGTAGTTGAAACCCGTGGAATGGGTACCATGCAATATGACTTCAAAGGCTCTTCATTTGCTCAGCGAACCTCTCCAATCCTATCACTGCTGCGTTTATGTCCCTGTACACATGCTTGATTCTCTTTCGGAGACATAGCAATCCATAGGTTTTAAGATACTTACTAGTCAGGTACATTCTTAGGCGTTTAATATGCGGTGTTGAGTCCATTTCGTTGAGCAAGGAGTAGCTCTTGTCTATTCCATATTTGGCTTAAGGAACTTTATCTGTGCTCATTTCAATCTCTGGTTTTATGCAGCACCCCAACTCACCTTTACCCTTAAGCAAGCATAAGTTGGTTTTCTAAATTTGAGACCCTGTTCTGTTCTGTAATTCAGTTCCTGTGTAGCCAAGTTTACATTCCGTGTATTACTGATATCGTATGATGTTTCTTTTTCTGTGTGACTTATTTCAGTTAGAATCATCGTACCTGAATCCACTCATTGTGCTGCTACGGGCCTGATGACATAGATTTCACTGCTGAGTGATACTGCATTGTACGTAAGTACCACAAGTTCTTTATCCATTTTTCACTTTCTGTGATATTGAACTTGTACGGTAAACGAGGTTCTTGTAAACAGAGGCGTCCCAAACATTGGGGTGGCTGTATCTTTTTGATTTTAATTTCCCTAAGCTATAGGACCATAAGTGGAAGTGCCCTAGGCTCTGTTGCTTTGTTTTTTAGATGTTTCAGGAAACACCATACACTTCTCCCGAGTGTCTGTTGGCAATTTACATCCCGCCCATCAGCATAACAAGGCTCCCAGTTCTCCATGGCCTGTCCTGCCTTTCTGGATTTTACACTTTTTTCAGATGGCCCTTTTGACCGGGGAGAAGTGAGACTTCATTGTAGTGCAGATTTCCTTTGCAAGCTTGCTTGGTTGGCCAAAAAGGGCGTATGCGTTTTTTCCTGAATATATTCAGGAAAAAACGCATACGCCCTTTTTGGCCAAGTGCATCATTGTGGACGTTCTGCCTCTTTTCCTATGCTTTCAATGCAATTCCAGTCTACCTCCTGAAATCGGTTTCCTGCAATTCTGCCCCGCTTTCAAGTCCTCTTGGCAGCCTTACTTCAGTACATTTTTGAACGATAGTTGTCATTTATAACTCTGCAGGTTTGTGAATTACAGTGCCCCTGAGCTCCTTTCTTCAACTCGTTTTCTTGTGAGCTGGCCGCAACACCGCAGGATGGCTTCAGGCCCTAATCTGGTTCCGGCACGGCACGCTGAGCCTTTGGTTCTTTCCTCTTCCTGGTGGGAAATGGGAGTTAAATTTGCCCGTCCAGACACCTCCAGCTAGTCTCTCATTGGTTCTCGCTATTCCTGTTCATCTTCCGCAGAAATGGCAAACTGGGCCAAACAGGAGGTTAAAGGGACTGACTCTCCAAGTCGGGAGAGTGTTAGTAAAGCGTCTGGAATGTTGCACCCGAGTACCAGGGTACGAAAACTGAGACATATTTGAACACGTCTCCCGATCACATGGTTGATCATACTCTAGGTTCCACATGCATGTTTTAGCTGAAGGAAGAATACCTTAAACCTGGGTAGTTGAAACCCGTGGAATGGGTACCATGCAATATGACTTCAAAGGCTCTTCATTTGCTCACCGAACCTCTCCAATCCTATCACTGCTGCGTTTATGTCCCTGTACACATGCTTGATTCTCTTATGGAGACATAGCAATCCATAGGTTTTAAGATACTTACTAGTCAGGTACATTCTTAGGCGTTTAATATGCGGTGTTGAGTCCATTTCGTTGAGCAAGGAGTAGCTCTTGTCTATTCCATATTTGGCTTAAGGAACTTTATCTGTGCTCATTTCAATCTCTGGTTTTATGCAGCACCCCAACTCACCTTTACCCTTAAACAAGCATAAGTTGGTTTTCTAAATTTGAGACCCTGTTCTGTTCTGTAATTCAGTTCCTGTGTAGCCAAGTTTACATTCCGTGTATTACTGATATCGTATGATGTTTCTTTTTCTGTGTGACTTATTTCAGTTAGAATCATCGTACCTGAATCCACTCATTGTGCTGCTACGGGCCTGATGACATAGATTTCACTGCTGAGTGATACTGCATTGTACGTAAGTACCACAAGTTCTTTATCCATTTTTCACTTTCTGTGATATTGAACTTGTACGGTAAACGAGGTTCTTGTAAACAGAGGCGTCCCAAACATTGGGGTGGCTGTATCTTTTTGATTTTAATTTCCCTAAGCTATAGGACCATAAGTGGAAGTGCCCTAGGCTCTGTTGCTTTGTTTTTTAGATGTTTCAGGAAACACCATACACTTCTCCCGAGTGTCTGTTGGCAATTTACATCCCGCCCATCAGCATAACAAGGCTCCCAGTTCTCCATGGCCTGTCCTGCCTTTCTGGATTTTACACTTTTTTCAGATGGCCCTTTTGACCGGGGGGAAGTGAGACTTCATTGTAGTGCAGATTTCCTTTGCAAGCTTGCTTGGTTGGCCAAAAAGGGCGTATGCGTTTTTTCCTGAATATATTCAGGAAAAAACGCATACGCCCTTTTTGGCCAAGTGCATCATTGTGGACGTTCTGCCTCTTTTCCTATGCTTTCAATGCAATTCCAGTCTACCTCCTGAAATCGGTTTCCTGCAATTCTGCCCCGCTTTCAAGTCCTCTTGGCAGCCTTACTTCAGTACATTTTTGGACGATAGTTGTCATTTATAACTCTGCAGGTTTGTGAATTACAGTGCCCCTGAGCTCCTTTCTTCAACTCGTTTTCTTGTGAGCTGGCCGCAACACCGCAGGATGGCTTCAGGCCCTAATCTGGTTCCGGCACGGCACGCTGAGCCTTTGGTTCTTTCCTCTTCCTGGTGGGAAATGGGAGTTAAATTTGCCCGTCCAGACACCTCCAGCTAGTCTCTCATTGGTTCTCGCTATTCCTGTTCATCTTCCGCAGAAATGGCAAACTGGGCCAAACAGGAGGTTAAAGGGACTGACTCTCCAAGTCGGGAGAGTGTTAGTAAAGCGTCTGGAATGTTGCACCCGAGTACCAGGGTACGAAAACTGAGACATATTTGAACACGTCTCCCGATCACATGGTTGATCATACTCTAGGTTCCACATGCATGTTTTAGCTGAAGGAAGAATACCTTAAACCTGGGTAGTTGAAACCCGTGGAATGGGTACCATGCAATATGACTTCAAAGGCTCTTCATTTGCTCACCGAACCTCTCCAATCCTATCACTGCTGCGTTTATGTCCCTGTACACATGCTTGATTCTCTTATGGAGACATAGCAATCCATAGGTTTTAAGATACTTACTAGTGAGGTACATTCTTAGGCGTTTAATATGCGGTGTTGAGTCCATTTCGTTGAGCAAGGAGTAGCTCTTGTCTATTCCATATTTGGCTTAAGGAACTTTATCTGTGCTCATTTCAATCTCTGGTTTTATGCAGCACCCCAACTCACCTTTACCCTTAAGCAAGCATAAGTTGGTTTTCTAAATTTGAGACCCTGTTCTGTTCTGTAATTCAGTTCCTGTGTAGCCAAGTTTACATTCCGTGTATTACTGATATCGTATGATGTTTCTTTTTCTGTGTGACTTATTTCAGTTAGAATCATCGTACCTGAATCCACTCATTGTGCTGCTACGGGCCTGATGACATAGATTTCACTGCTGAGTGATACTGCATTGTACGTAAGTACCACAAGTTCTTTATCCATTTTTCACTTTCTGTGATATTGAACTTGTACGGTAAACGAGGTTCTTGTAAACAGAGGCGTCCCAAACATTGGGGTGGCTGTATCTTTTTGATTTTAATTTCCCTAAGCTATAGGACCATAAGTGGAAGTGCCCTAGGCTCTGTTGCTTTGTTTTTTAGATGTTTCAGGAAACACCATACACTTCTCCCGAGTGTCTGTTGGCAATTTACATCCCGCCCATCAGCATAACAAGGCTCCCAGTTCTCCATGGCCTGTCCTGCCTTTCTGGATTTTACACTTTTCTCAGATGGCCCTTTTGACCGGGGGGAAGTGAGACTTCATTGTAGTGCAGATTTCCTTTGCAAGCTTGCTTGGTTGGCCAAAACGGGCGTATGCGTTTTTTCCTGAATATATTCAGGAAAAAACGCATACGCCCTTTTTGGCCAAGTGCATCATTGTGGACGTTCTGCCTCTTTTCCTATGCTTTCAATGCAATTCCAGTCTACCTCCTGAAATCGGTTTCCTGCAATTCTGCCCCGCTTTCAAGTCCTCTTGGCAGCCTTACTTCAGTATATTTTTGGACGATAGTTGTCATTTATAACTCTGCAGGTTTGTGAATTACAGTGCCCCTGAGCTCCTTTCTTCAACTCGTTTTCTTGTGAGCTGGCCGCAACACCGCAGGATGGCTTCAGGCCCTAATCTGGTTCCGGCACGGCACGCTGAGCCTTTGGTTCTTTCCTCTTCCTGGTGGGAAATGGGAGTTAAATTTGCCCGTCCAGACACCTCCAGCTAGTCTCTCATTGGTTCTCGCTATTCCTGTTCATCTTCCGCAGAAATTGCAAACTGGGCCAAACAGGAGGTTAAAGGGACTGACTCTCCAAGTCGGGAGAGTGTTAGTAAAGCGTCTGGAATGTTGCACCCGAGTACCAGGGTACGAAAACTGAGACATATTTGAACACGTCTCCCGATCACATGGTTGATCATACTCTAGGTTCCACATGCATGTTTTAGCTGAAGGAAGAATACCTTAAACCTGGGTAGTTGAAACCCGTGGAATGGGTACCATGCAATATGACTTCAAAGGGTCTTCATTTGCTCACCGAACCTCTCCAATCCTATCACTGCTGCGTTTATGTCCCCGTACACATGCTTGATTCTCTTTCGGAGACATAGCAATCCATAGGTTTTAAGATACTTAAGAGTCAGGTACATTCTTAGGCGTTTAATATGCGGTGTTGAGTCCATTTCGTTGAGCAAGGAGTAGCTCTTGTCTATTCCATATTTGGCTTAAGGAACTTTATCTGTGCTCATTTCAATCTCTGGTTTTATGCAGCACCCCAACTCACCTTTACCCTTAAACAAGCATAAGTTGGTTTTCTAAATTTGAGACCCTGTTCTGTTCTGTAATTCAGTTCCTGTGTAGCCAAGTTTACATTCCGTGTATTACTGATATCGTATGATGTTTCTTTTTCTGTGTGACTTATTTCAGTTAGAATCATCGTACCTGAATCCACTCATTGTGCTGCTACGGGCCTGATGACATAGATTTCACTGCTGAGTGATACTGCATTGTACGTAAGTACCACAAGTTCTTTATCCATTTTTCACTTTCTGTGATATTGAACTTGTACGGTAAACGAGGTTCTTGTAAACAGAGGCGTCCCAAACATTGGGGTGGCTGTATCTTTTTGATTTTAATTTCCCTAAGCTATAGGACCATAAGTGGAAGTGCCCTAGGCTCTGTTGCTTTGTTTTTTAGATGTTTCAGGAAACACCATACACTTCTCCCGAGTGTCTGTTGGCAATTTACATCCCGCCCATCAGCATAACAAGGCTCCCAGTTCTCCATGGCCTGTCCTGTCTTTCTGGATTTTACACTTTTTTCAGATGGCCCTTTTGACCGGGGGGAAGTGAGACTTCATTGTAGTGCAGATTTCCTTTGCAAGCTTGCTTGGTTGGCCAAAAAGGGCGTATGCGTTTTTTCCTGAATATATTCAGGAAAAAACGCATACGCCCTTTTTGGCCAAGTGCATCATTGTGGACGTTCTGCCTCTTTTCCTATGCTTTCAATGCAATTCCAGTCTACCTCCTGAAATTGGTTTCCTGCAATTCTGCCCCGCTTTCAAGTCCTCTTGGCAGCCTTACTTCAGTATATTTTTGGACGATAGTTGTCATTTATAACTCTGCAGGTTTGTGAATTACAGTGCCCCTGAGCTCCTTTCTTCAACTCGTTTTCTTGTGAGCTGGCCGCAACACCGCAGGATGGCTTCAGGCCCTAATCTGGTTCCGGCACGTCACGCTGAGCCTTTGGTTCTTTCCTCTTCCTGGTGGGAAATGGGAGTTAAATTTGCCCGTCCAGACACCTCCAGCTAGTCTCTCATTGGTTCTCGCTATTCCTGTTCATCTTCCGCAGAAATTGCAAACTGGGCCAAACAGGAGGTTAAAGGGACTGACTCTCCAAGTCGGGAGAGTGTTAGTAAAGCATCTGGAATGTTGCACCCGAGTACCAGGGTACGAAAACTGAGACATATTTGAACACGTCTCCCGATCACATGGTTGATCATACTCTAGGTTCCACATGCATGTTTTAGCTGAAGGAAGAATACCTTAAACCTGGGTAGTTGAAACCCGTGGAATGGGTACCATGCAATATGACTTCAAAGGCTCTTCATTTGCTCACCGAACCTCTCCAATCCTATCACTGCTGCGTTTATGTCCCTGTACACATGCTTGATTCTCTTTCGGAGACATAGCAATCCATAGGTTTTAAGATACTTAAGAGTCAGGTACATTCTTAGGCGTTTAATATGCGGTGTTGAGTCCATTTCGTTGAGCAAGGAGTAGCTCTTGTCTATTCCATATTTGGCTTAAGGAACTTTATCTGTGCTCATTTCAATCTCTGGTTTTATGCAGCACCCCAACTCACCTTTACCCTTAAACAAGCATAAGTTGGTTTTCTAAATTTGAGACCCTGTTCTGTTCTGTAATTCAGTTCCTGTGTAGCCAAGTTTACATTCCGTGTATTACTGATATCGTATGATGTTTCTTTTTCTGTGTGACTTATTTCAGTTAGAACCATCGTACCTGAATCCACTCATTGTGCTGCTACGGGCCTGATGACATAGATTTCACTGCTGAGTGATACTGCATTGTACGTAAGTACCACAAGTTCTTTATCCATTTTTCACTTTCTGTGATATTGAACTTGTACGGTAAACGAGGTTCTTGTAAACAGAGGCGTCCCAAACATTGGGGTGGCTGTATCTTTTTGATTTTAATTTCCCTAAGCTATAGGACCATAAGTGGAAGTGCCCTAGGCTCTGTTGCTTTGTTTTTTAGATGTTTCAGGAAACACCATACACTTCTCCCGAGTGTCTGTTGGCAATTTACATCCCGCCCATCAGCATAACAAGGCTCCCAGTTCTCCATGGCCTGTCCTGCCTTTCTGGATTTTACACTTTTCTCAGATGGCCCTTTTGACCGGGGGGAAGTGAGACTTCATTGTAGTGCAGATTTCCTTTGCAAGCTTGCTTGGTTGGCCAAAACGGGCGTATGCGTTTTTTCCTGAATATATTCAGGAAAAAACGCATACGCCCTTTTTGGCCAAGTGCATCATTGTGGACGTTCTGCCTCTTTTCCTATGCTTTCAATGCAATTCCAGTCTACCTCCTGAAATCGGTTTCCTGCAATTCTGCCCCGCTTTCAAGTCCTCTTGGCAGCCTTACTTCAGTATATTTTTGGACGATAGTTGTCATTTATAACTCTGCAGGTTTGTGAATTACAGTGCCCCTGAGCTCCTTTCTTCAACTCGTTTTCTTGTGAGCTGGCCGCAACACCGCAGGATGGCTTCAGGCCCTAATCTGGTTCCGGCACGGCACGCTGAGCCTTTGGTTCTTTCCTCTTCCTGGTGGGAAATGGGAGTTAAATTTGCCCGTCCAGACACCTCCAGCTAGTCTCTCATTGGTTCTCGCTATTCCTGTTCATCTTCCGCAGAAATGGCAAACTGGGCAAAACAGGAGGTTAAAGGGACTGACTCTCCAAGTCGGGAGAGTGTTAGTAAAGCGTCTGGAATGTTGCACCCGAGTACCAGGGTACGAAAACTGAGACATATTTGAACACGTCTCCCGATCACATGGTTGATCATACTCTAGGTTCCACATGCATGTTTTAGCTGAAGGAAGAATACCTTAAACCTGGGTAGTTGAAACCCATGGAATGGGTACCATGCAATATGACTTCAAAGGGTCTTCATTTGCTCACCGAACCTCTCCAATCCTATCACTGCCGCGTTTATGTCCCTGTACACATGCTTGATTCTCTTTCGGAGACATAGCAATCCATAGGTTTTAAGATACTTAAGAGTCAGGTACATTCTTAGGCGTTTAATATGCGGTGTTGAGTCCATTTCGTTGAGCAAGGAGTAGCTCTTGTCTATTCCATATTTGGCTTAAGGAACTTTATCTGTGCTCATTTCAATCTCTGGTTTTATGCAGCACCCCAACTCACCTTTACCCTTAAACAAGCATAAGTTGGTTTTCTAAATTTGAGACCCTGTTCTGTTCTGTAATTCAGTTCCTGTGTAGCCAAGTTTACATTCCGTGTATTACTGATATCGTATGATGTTTCTTTTTCTGTGTGACTTATTTCAGTTAGAACCATCGTACCTGAATCCACTCATTGTGCTGCTACGGGCCTGATGACATAGATTTCACTGCTGAGTGATACTGCATTGTACGTAAGTACCACAAGTTCTTTATCCATTTTTCACTTTCTGTGATATTGAACTTGTACGGTAAACGAGGTTCTTGTAAACAGAGGCGTCCCAAACATTGGGGTGGCTGTATCTTTTTGATTTTAATTTCCCTAAGCTATAGGACCATAAGTGGAAGTGCCCTAGGCTCTGTTGCTTTGTTTTTTAGATGTTTCAGGAAACACCATACACTTCTCCCGAGTGTCTGTTGGCAATTTACATCCCGCCCATCAGCATAACAAGGCTCCCAGTTCTCCATGGCCTGTCCTGCCTTTCTGGATTTTACACTTTTCTCAGATGGCCCTTTTGACCGGGGGGAAGTGAGACTTCATTGTAGTGCAGATTTCCTTTGCAAGCTTGCTTGGTTGGCCAAAACGGGCGTATGCGTTTTTTCCTGAATATATTCAGGAAAAAACGCATACGCCCTTTTTGGCCAAGTGCATCATTGTGGACGTTCTGCCTCTTTTCCTATGCTTTCAATGCAATTCCAGTCTACCTCCTGAAATCGGTTTCCTGCAATTCTGCCCCGCTTTCAAGTCCTCTTGGCAGCCTTACTTCAGTATATTTTTGGACGATAGTTGTCATTTATAACTCTGCAGGTTTGTGAATTACAGTGCCCCTGAGCTCCTTTCTTCAACTCGTTTTCTTGTGAGCTGGCCGCAACACCGCAGGATGGCTTCAGGCCCTAATCTGGTTCCGGCACGGCACGCTGAGCCTTTGGTTCTTTCCTCTTCCTGGTGGGAAATGGGAGTTAAATTTGCCCGTCCAGACACCTCCAGCTAGTCTCTCATTGGTTCTCGCTATTCCTGTTCATCTTCCGCAGAAATGGCAAACTGGGCAAAACAGGAGGTTAAAGGGACTGACTCTCCAAGTCGGGAGAGTGTTAGTAAAGCGTCTGGAATGTTGCACCCGAGTACCAGGGTACGAAAACTGAGACATATTTGAACACGTCTCCCGATCACATGGTTGATCATACTCTAGGTTCCACATGCATGTTTTAGCTGAAGGAAGAATACCTTAAACCTGGGTAGTTGAAACCCATGGAATGGGTACCATGCAATATGACTTCAAAGGGTCTTCATTTGCTCACCGAACCTCTCCAATCCTATCACTGCCGCGTTTATGTCCCTGTACACATGCTTGATTCTCTTTCGGAGACATAGCAATCCATAGGTTTTAAGATACTTAAGAGTCAGGTACATTCTTAGGCGTTTAATATGCGGTGTTGAGTCCATTTCGTTGAGCAAGGAGTAGCTCTTGTCTATTCCATATTTGGCTTAAGGAACTTTATCTGTGCTCATTTCAATCTCTGGTTTTATGCAGCACCCCAACTCACCTTTACCCTTAAACAAGCATAAGTTGGTTTTCTAAATTTGAGACCCTGTTCTGTTCTGTAATTCAGTTCCTGTGTAGCCAAGTTTACATTCCGTGTATTACTGATATCGTATGATGTTTCTTTTTCTGTGTGACTTATTTCAGTTAGAACCATCGTACCTGAATCCACTCATTGTGCTGCTACGGGCCTGATGACATAGATTTCACTGCTGAGTGATACTGCATTGTACGTAAGTACCACAAGTTCTTTATCCATTTTTCACTTTCTGTGATATTGAACTTGTATGGTAAACGAGGTTCTTGTAAACAGAGGCGTCCCAAACATTGGGGTGGCTGTATCTTTTTGATTTTAATTTCCCTAAGCTATAGGACCATAAGTGGAAGTGCCCTAGGCTCTGTTGCTTTGTTTTTTAGATGTTTCAGGAAACACCATACACTTCTCCCGAGTGTCTGTTGGCAATTTACATCCCGCCCATCAGCATAACAAGGCTCCCAGTTCTCCATGGCCTGTCCTGCCTTTCTGGATTTTACACTTTTTTCAGATGGCCCTTTTGACCGGGGGGAAGTGAGACTTCATTGTAGTGCAGATTTCCTTTGCAAGCTTGCTTGGTTGGCCAAAAAGGGCGTATGCGTTTTTTCCTGAATATATTCAGGAAAAAACGCATACGCCCTTTTTGGCCAAGTGCATCATTGTGGACGTTCTGCCTCTTTTCCTATGCTTTCAATGCAATTCCAGTCTACCTCCTGAAATCGGTTTCCTGCAATTCTGCCCCGCTTTCAAGTCCTCTTGGCAGCCTTACTTCAGTATATTTTTGGACGATAGTTGTCATTTATAACTCTGCAGGTTTGTGAATTACAGTGCCCCTGAGCTCCTTTCTTCAACTCGTTTTCTTGTGAGCTGGCCGCAACACCGCAGGATGGCTTCAGGCCCTAATCTGGTTCCGGCACGTCACGCTGAGCCTTTGGTTCTTTCCTCTTCCTGGTGGGAAATGGGAGTTAAATTTGCCCGTCCAGACACCTCCAGCTAGTCTCTCATTGGTTCTCGCTATTCCTGTTCATCTTCCGCAGAAATTGCAAACTGGGCCAAACAGGAGGTTAAAGGGACTGACTCTCCAAGTCGGGAGAGTGTTAGTAAAGCATCTGGAATGTTGCACCCGAGTACCAGGGTACGAAAACTGAGACATATTTGAACACGTCTCCCGATCACATGGTTGATCATACTCTAGGTTCCACATGCATGTTTTAGCTGAAGGAAGAATACCTTAAACCTGGGTAGTTGAAACCCGTGGAATGGGTACCATGCAATATGACTTCAAAGGCTCTTCATTTGCTCACCGAACCTCTCCAATCCTATCACTGCTGCGTTTATGTCCCTGTACACATGCTTGATTCTCTTTCGGAGACATAGCAATCCATAGGTTTTAAGATACTTAAGAGTCAGGTACATTCTTAGGCGTTTAATATGCGGTGTTGAGTCCATTTCGTTGAGCAAGGAGTAGCTCTTGTCTATTCCATATTTGGCTTAAGGAACTTTATCTGTGCTCATTTCAATCTCTGGTTTTATGCAGCACCCCAACTCACCTTTACCCTTAAACAAGCATAAGTTGGTTTTCTAAATTTGAGACCCTGTTCTGTTCTGTAATTCAGTTCCTGTGTAGCCAAGTTTACATTCCGTGTATTACTGATATCGTATGATGTTTCTTTTTCTGTGTGACTTATTTCAGTTAGAACCATCGTACCTGAATCCACTCATTGTGCTGCTACGGGCCTGATGACATAGATTTCACTGCTGAGTGATACTGCATTGTACGTAAGTACCACAAGTTCTTTATCCATTTTTCACTTTCTGTGATATTGAACTTGTACGGTAAACGAGGTTCTTGTAAACAGAGGCGTCCCAAACATTGGGGTGGCTGTATCTTTTTGATTTTAATTTCCCTAAGCTATAGGACCATAAGTGGAAGTGCCCTAGGCTCTGTTGCTTTGTTTTTTAGATGTTTCAGGAAACACCATACACTTCTCCCGAGTGTCTGTTGGCAATTTACATCCCGCCCATCAGCATAACAAGGCTCCCAGTTCTCCATGGCCTGTCCTGCCTTTCTGGATTTTACACTTTTCTCAGATGGCCCTTTTGACCGGGGGGAAGTGAGACTTCATTGTAGTGCAGATTTCCTTTGCAAGCTTGCTTGGTTGGCCAAAACGGGCGTATGCGTTTTTTCCTGAATATATTCAGGAAAAAACGCATACGCCCTTTTTGGCCAAGTGCATCATTGTGGACGTTCTGCCTCTTTTCCTATGCTTTCAATGCAATTCCAGTCTACCTCCTGAAATCGGTTTCCTGCAATTCTGCCCCGCTTTCAAGTCCTCTTGGCAGCCTTACTTCAGTATATTTTTGGACGATAGTTGTCATTTATAACTCTGCAGGTTTGTGAATTACAGTGCCCCTGAGCTCCTTTCTTCAACTCGTTTTCTTGTGAGCTGGCCGCAACACCGCAGGATGGCTTCAGGCCCTAATCTGGTTCCGGCACGTCACGCTGAGCCTTTGGTTCTTTCCTCTTCCTGGTGGGAAATGGGAGTTAAATTTGCCCGTCCAGACACCTCCAGCTAGTCTCTCATTGGTTCTCGCTATTCCTGTTCATCTTCCGCAGAAATTGCAAACTGGGCCAAACAGGAGGTTAAAGGGACTGACTCTCCAAGTCGGGAGAGTGTTAGTAAAGCGTCTGGAATGTTGCACCCGAGTACCAGGGTACGAAAACTGAGACATATTTGAACACGTCTCCCGATCACATGGTTGATCATACTCTAGGTTCCACATGCATGTTTTAGCTGAAGGAAGAATACCTTAAACCTGGGTAGTTGAAACCCATGGAATGGGTACCATGCAATATGACTTCAAAGGGTCTTCATTTGCTCACCGAACCTCTCCAATCCTATCACTGCCGCGTTTATGTCCCTGTACACATGCTTGATTCTCTTTCGGAGACATAGCAATCCATAGGTTTTAAGATACTTAAGAGTCAGGTACATTCTTAGGCGTTTAATATGCGGTGTTGAGTCCATTTCGTTGAGCAAGGAGTAGCTCTTGTCTATTCCATATTTGGCTTAAGGAACTTTATCTGTGCTCATTTCAATCTCTGGTTTTATGCAGCACCCCAACTCACCTTTACCCTTAAACAAGCATAAGTTGGTTTTCTAAATTTGAGACCCTGTTCTGTTCTGTAATTCAGTTCCTGTGTAGCCAAGTTTACATTCCGTGTATTACTGATATCGTATGATGTTTCTTTTTCTGTGTGACTTATTTCAGTTAGAACCATCGTACCTGAATCCACTCATTGTGCTGCTACGGGCCTGATGACATAGATTTCACTGCTGAGTGATACTGCATTGTACGTAAGTACCACAAGTTCTTTATCCATTTTTCACTTTCTGTGATATTGAACTTGTATGGTAAACGAGGTTCTTGTAAACAGAGGCGTCCCAAACATTGGGGTGGCTGTATCTTTTTGATTTTAATTTCCCTAAGCTATAGGACCATAAGTGGAAGTGCCCTAGGCTCTGTTGCTTTGTTTTTTAGATGTTTCAGGAAACACCATACACTTCTCCCGAGTGTCTGTTGGCAATTTACATCCCGCCCATCAGCATAACAAGGCTCCCAGTTCTCCATGGCCTGTCCTGCCTTTCTGGATTTTACACTTTTTTCAGATGGCCCTTTTGACCGGGGGGAAGTGAGACTTCATTGTAGTGCAGATTTCCTTTGCAAGCTTGCTTGGTTGGCCAAAAAGGGCGTATGCGTTTTTTCCTGAATATATTCAGGAAAAAACGCATACGCCCTTTTTGGCCAAGTGCATCATTGTGGACGTTCTGCCTCTTTTCCTATGCTTTCAATGCAATTCCAGTCTACCTCCTGAAATCGGTTTCCTGCAATTCTGCCCCGCTTTCAAGTCCTCTTGGCAGCCTTACTTCAGTATATTTTTGGACGATAGTTGTCATTTATAACTCTGCAGGTTTGTGAATTACAGTGCCCCTGAGCTCCTTTCTTCAACTCGTTTTCTTGTGAGCTGGCCGCAACACCGCAGGATGGCTTCAGGCCCTAATCTGGTTCCGGCACGGCACGCTGAGCCTTTGGTCATTTCCTCTTCCTGGTGGGAAATGAGAGTTAAATTTGCCCGTCCAGACACCTCCAGCTAGTCTCTCATTGGTTCTCGCTATTCCTGTTCATCTTCCGCAGAAATTGCAAACTGGGCCAAACAGGAGGTTAAAGGGACTGACTCTCCAAGTCGGGAGAGTGTTAGTAAAGCGTCTGGAATGTTGCACCCGAGTACCAGGGTACGAAAACTGAGACATATTTGAACACGTCTCCCGATCACATGGTTGATCATACTCTAGGTTCCACATGCATGTTTTAGCTGAAGGAAGAATACCTTAAACCTGGGTAGTTGAAACCCGTGGAATGGGTACCATGCAATATGACTTCAAAGGCTCTTCATTTGCTCACCGAACCTCTCCAATCCTATCACTGCTGCGTTTATGTCCCTGTACACATGCTTGATTCTCTTTCGGAGACATAGCAATCCATAGGTTTTAAGATACTTACTAGTCAGGTACATTCTAGGGCGTTTAATATGCGGTGTTGAGTCCATTTCGTTGAGCAAGGAGTAGCTCTTGTCTATTCCATATTTGGCTTAAGGAACTTTATCTGTGCTCATTTCAATCTCTGGTTTTATGCAGCACCCCAACTCACCTTTACCCTTAAACAAGCATAAGTTGGTTTTCTAAATTTGAGACCCTGTTCTGTTCTGTAATTCAGTTCCTGTGTAGCCAAGTTTACATTCCGTGTATTACTGATATCTTATGATGTTTCTTTTTCTGTGTGACTTATTTCAGTTAGAATCATCGTACCTGAATCCACTCATTGTGCTGCTACGGGCCTGATGACATAGATTTCACTGCTGAGTGATACTGCATTGTACGTAAGTACCACAAGTTCTTTATCCATTTTTCACTTTCTGTGATATTGAACTTGTACGGTAAACGAGGTTCTTGTAAACAGAGGCGTCCCAAACATTGGGGTGGCTGTATCTTTTTGATTTTAATTTCCCTAAGCTATAGGACCATAAGTGGAAGTGCCCTAGGCTCTGTTGCTTTGTTTTTTAGATGTTTCAGGAAACACCATACACTTCTCCCGAGTGTCTGTTGGCAATTTACATCCTGCCCATCAGCATAACAAGGCTCCCAGTTCTCCATGGCCTGTCCTGCCTTTCTGGATTTTACACTTTTTTCAGATGGCCCTTTTGACCGGGGGGAAGTGAGACTTCATTGTAGTGCAGATTTCCTTTGCAAGCTTGCTTGGTTGGCCAAAAAGGGCGTATGCGTTTTTTCCTGAATATATTCAGGAAAAAACGCATACGCCCTTTTTGGCCAAGTGCATCATTGTGGACGTTCTGCCTCTTTTCCTATGCTTTCAATGCAATTCCAGTCTACCTCCTGAAATCGGTTTCCTGCAATTCTGCCCCGCTTTCAAGTCCTCTTGGCAGCCTTACTTCAGTATATTTTTGGACGATAGTTGTCATTTATAACTCTGCAGGTTTGTGAATTACAGTGCCCCTGAGCTCCTTTCTTCAACTCGTTTTCTTGTGAGCTGGCCGCAACACCGCAGGATGGCTTCAGGCCCTAATCTGGTTCCGGCACGGCACGCTGAGCCTTTGGTTCTTTCCTCTTCCTGGTGGGAAATGAGAGTTAAATTTGCCCGTCCAGACACCTCCAGCTAGTCTCTCATTGGTTCTCGCTATTCCTGTTCATCTTCCGCAGAAATGGCAAACTGGGCAAAACAGGAGGTTAAAGGGACTGACTCTCCAAGTCGGGAGAGTGTTAGTAAAGCGTCTGGAATGTTGCACCCGAGTACCAGGGTACGAAAACTGAGACATATTTGAACACGTCTCCCGATCACATGGTTGATCATACTCTAGGTTCCACATGCATGTTTTAGCTGAAGGAAGAATACCTTAAACCTGGGTAGTTGAAACCCGTGGAATGGGTACCATGCAATATGACTTCAAAGGGTCTTCATTTGCTCACCGAACCTCTCCAATCCTATCACTGCCGCGTTTATGTCCCTGTACACATGCTTGATTCTCTTTCGGAGACATAGCAATCCATAGGTTTTAAGATACTTAAGAGTCAGGTACATTCTTAGGCGTTTAATATGCGGTGTTGAGTCCATTTCGTTGAGCAAGGAGTAGCTCTTGTCTATTCCATATTTGGCTTAAGGAACTTTATCTGTGCTCATTTCAATCTCTGGTTTTATGCAGCACCCCAACTCACCTTTACCCTTAAACAAGCATAAGTTGGTTTTCTAAATTTGAGACCCTGTTCTGTTCTGTAATTCAGTTCCTGTGTAGCCAAGTTTACATTCCGTGTATTACTGATATCGTATGATGTTTCTTTTTCTGTGTGACTTATTTCAGTTAGAATCATCGTACCTGAATCCACTCATTGTGCTGCTACGGGCCTGATGACATAGATTTCACTGCTGAGTGATACTGCATTGTACGTAAGTACCACAAGTTCTTTATCCATTTTTCACTTTCTGTGATATTGAACTTGTACGGTAAACGAGGTTCTTGTAAACAGAGGCGTCCCAAACATTGGGGTGGCTGTATCTTTTTGATTTTAATTTCCCTAAGCTATAGGACCATAAGTGGAAGTGCCCTAGGCTCTGTTGCTTTGTTTTTTAGATGTTTCAGGAAACACCATACACTTCTCCCGAGTGTCTGTTGGCAATTTACATCCCGCCCATCAGCATAACAAGGCTCCCAGTTCTCCATGGCCTGTCCTGCCTTTCTGGATTTTACACTTTTTTCAGATGGCCCTTTTGACCGGGGGGAAGTGAGACTTCATTGTAGTGCAGATTTCCTTTGCAAGCTTGCTTGGTTGGCCAAAAAGGGCGTATGCGTTTTTTCCTGAATATATTCAGGAAAAAACGCATACGCCCTTTTTGGCCAAGTGCATCATTGTGGACGTTCTGCCTCTTTTCCTATGCTTTCAATGCAATTCCAGTCTACCTCCTGAAATCGGTTTCCTGCAATTCTGCCCCGCTTTCAAGTCCTCTTGGCAGCCTTACTTCAGTATATTTTTGGACGATAGTTGTCATTTATAACTCTGCAGGTTTGTGAATTACAGTGCCCCTGAGCTCCTTTCTTCAACTCGTTTTCTTGTGAGCTGGCCGCAACACCGCAGGATGGCTTCAGGCCCTAATCTGGTTCCGGCACGGCATGCTGAGCCTTTGGTCCTTTCCTCTTCCTGGTGGGAAATGAGAGTTAAATTTGCCCGTCCAGACACCTCCAGCTAGTCTCTCATTGGTTCTCGCTATTCCTGTCCATCTTCCGCAGAAATTGCAAACTGGGCCAAACAGGAGGTTAAAGGGACTGACTCTCCAAGTCGGGAGAGTGTTAGTAAAGCGTCTGGAATGTTGCACCCGAGTACCAGGGTACGAAAACTGAGACATATTTGAACACGTCTCCCGATCACATGGTTGATCATACTCTAGGTTCCACATGCATGTTTTAGCTGAAGGAAGAATACCTTAAACCTGGGTAGTTGAAACCCGTGGAATGGGTACCATGCAATATGACTTCAAAGGCTCTTCATTTGCTCACCGAACCTCTCCAATCCTATCACTGCTGCGTTTATGTCCCTGTACACATGCTTGATTCTCTTTCGGAGACATAGCAATCCATAGGTTTTAAGATACTTACTAGTCAGGTACATTCTAGGGCGTTTAATATGCGGTGTTGAGTCCATTTCGTTGAGCAAGGAGTAGCTCTTGTCTATTCCATATTTGGCTTAAGGAACTTTATCTGTGCTCATTTCAATCTCTGGTTTTATGCAGCACCCCAACTCACCTTTACCCTTAAACAAGCATAAGTTGGTTTTCTAAATTTGAGACCCTGTTCTGTTCTGTAATTCAGTTCCTGTGTAGCCAAGTTTACATTCCGTGTATTACTGATATCTTATGATGTTTCTTTTTCTGTGTGACTTATTTCAGTTAGAATCATCGTACCTGAATCCACTCATTGTGCTGCTACGGGCCTGATGACATAGATTTCACTGCTGAGTGATACTGCATTGTACGTAAGTACCACAAGTTCTTTATCCATTTTTCACTTTCTGTGATATTGAACTTGTACGGTAAACGAGGTTCTTGTAAACAGAGGCGTCCCAAACATTGGGGTGGCTGTATCTTTTTGATTTTAATTTCCCTAAGCTATAGGACCATAAGTGGAAGTGCCCTAGGCTCTGTTGCTTTGTTTTTTAGATGTTTCAGGAAACACCATACACTTCTCCCGAGTGTCTGTTGGCAATTTACATCCTGCCCATCAGCATAACAAGGCTCCCAGTTCTCCATGGCCTCTCCTGCCTTTCTGGATTTTACACTTTTTTCAGATGGCCCTTTTGACCGGGGGGAAGTGAGACTTCATTGTAGTGCAGATTTCCTTTGCAAGCTTGCTTGGTTGGCCAAAAAGGGCGTATGCGTTTTTTCCTGAATATATTCAGGAAAAAACGCATACGCCCTTTTTGGCCAAGTGCATCATTGTGGACGTTCTGCCTCTTTTCCTATGCTTTCAATGCAATTCCAGTCTACCTCCTGAAATCGGTTTCCTGCAATTCTGCCCTGCTTTCAAGTCCTCTTGGCAGCCTTACTTCAGTATATTTTTGGACGATAGCTGTCATTTGTAACTCTGCAGATTTGTGAATTACAGTGCCCCTGAGCTCCTTTCTTCAACTCGTTTTCTTGTGAGCTGGCCGCAACACCGCAGGATGGCTTCAGGCCCTAATCTGGTTCCGGCACGGCACGCTGAGCCTTTGGTTATTTCCTCTTCCTGGTGGGAAATGAGAGTTAAATTTGCCCGTCCAGACACCTCCAGCTAGTCTCTCATTGGTTCTCGCTATTCCTGTTCATCTTCCGCAGAAATTGCAAACTGGGCCAAACAGGAGGTTAAAGGGACTGACTCTCCAAGTCGGGAGAGTGCTAGTAAAGCGTCTGGAATGTTGCACCCGAGTACCAGGGTACGAAAACTGAGACATATTTGAACACGTCTCCCGATCACATGGTTGATCATACTCTAGGTTCCACATGCATGTTTTAGCTGAAGGAAGAATACCTTAAACCTGGGTAGTTGAAACCCGTGGAATGGGTACCATGCAATATGACTTCAAAGGCTCTTCATTTGCTCACCGAACCTCTCCAATCCTATCACTGCTGCGTTTATGTCCCTGTACACATGCTTGATTCTCTTTCGGAGACATAGCAATCCATAGGTTTTAAGATACTTAAGAGTCAGGTACATTCTTAGGCGTTTAATATGCGGTGTTGAGTCCATTTCGTTGAGCAAGGAGTAGCTCTTGTCTATTCCATATTTGGCTTAAGGAACTTTATCTGTGCTCATTTCAATCTCTGGTTTTATGCAGCACCCCAACTCACCTTTACCCTTAAACAAGCATAAGTTGGTTTTCTAAATTTGAGACCCTGTTCTGTTCTGTAATTCAGTTCCTGTGTAGCCAAGTTTACATTCCGTGTATTACTGATATCGTATGATGTTTCTTTTTCTGTGTGACTTGTTTCAGTTAGAACCATCGTACCTGAATCCACTCATTGTGCTGCTACGGGCCTGATGACATAGATTTCACTGCTGAGTGATACTGCATTGTACGTAAGTACCACAAGTTCTTTATCCATTTTTCACTTTCTGTGATATTGAACTTGTACGGTAAACGAGGTTCTTGTAAACAGAGGCGTCCCAAACATTGGGGTGGCTGTATCTTTTTGATTTTAATTTCCCTAAGCTATAGGACCATAAGTGGAAGTGCCCTAGGCTCTGTTGCTTTGTTTTTTAGATGTTTCAGGAAACACCATACACTTCTCCCGAGTGTCTGTTGGCAATTTACATCCCGCCCATCAGCATAACAAGGCTCCCAGTTCTCCATGGCCTGTCCTGCCTTTCTGGATTTTACACTTTTCTCAGATGGCCCTTTTGACCGGGGGGAAGTGAGACTTCATTGTAGTGCAGATTTCCTTTGCAAGATTGCTTGGTTGGCCAAAACGGGCGTATGCGTTTTTTCCTGAATATATTCAGGAAAAAACGCATACGCCCTTTTTGGCCAAGTGCATCATTGTGGACGTTCTGCCTCTTTTCCTATGCTTTCAATGCAATTCCAGTCTACCTCCTGAAATCGGTTTCCTGCAATTCTGCCCCGCTTTCAAGTCCTCTTGGCAGCCTTACTTCAGTATATTTTTGGACGATAGTTGTCATTTATAACTCTGCAGGTTTGTGAATTACAGTGCCCCTGAGCTCCTTTCTTCAACTCGTTTTCTTGTGAGCTGGCCGCAACACCGCAGGATGGCTTCAGGCCCTAATCTGGTTCCGGCACGGCACGCTGAGCCTTTGGTTCTTTCCTCTTCCTGGTGGGAAATGAGAGTTAAATTTGCCCGTCCAGACACCTCCAGCTAGTCTCTCATTGGTTCTCGCTATTCCTGTTCATCTTCCGCAGAAATGGCAAACTGGGCAAAACAGGAGGTTAAAGGGACTGACTCTCCAAGTCGGGAGAGTGCTAGTAAAGCGTCTGGAATGTTGCACCCGAGTACCAGGGTACGAAAACTGAGACATATTTGAACACGTCTCCCGATCACATGGTTGATCATACTCTAGGTTCCACATGCATGTTTTAGCTGAAGGAAGAATACCTTAAACCTGGGTAGTTGAAACCCGTGGAATGGGTACCATGCAATATGACTTCAAAGGGTCTTCATTTGCTCACCGAACCTCTCCAATCCTATCACTGCCGCGTTTATGTCCCTGTACACATGCTTGATTCTCTTTCGGAGACATAGCAATCCATAGGTTTTAAGATACTTAAGAGTCAGGTACATTCTTAGGCGTTTAATATGCGGTGTTGAGTCCATTTCGTTGAGCAAGGAGTAGCTCTTGTCTATTCCATATTTGGCTTAAGGAACTTTATCTGTGCTCATTTCAATCTCTGGTTTTATGCAGCACCCCAACTCACCTTTACCCTTAAACAAGCATAAGTTGGTTTTCTAAATTTGAGACCCTGTTCTGTTCTGTAATTCAGTTCCTGTGTAGCCAAGTTTACATTCCGTGTATTACTGATATCTTATGATGTTTCTTTTTCTGTGTGACTTATTTCAGTTAGAACCATCGTACCTGAATCCACTCATTGTGCTGCTACGGGCCTGATGACATAGATTTCACTGCTGAGTGATACTGCATTGTACGTAAGTACCACAAGTTCTTTATCCATTTTTCACTTTCTGTGATATTGAACTTGTACGGTAAACGAGGTTCTTGTAAACAGAGGCGTCCCAAACATTGGGGTGGCTGTATCTTTTTGATTTTAATTTCCCTAAGCTATAGGACCATAAGTGGAAGTGCCCTAGGCTCTGTTGCTTTGTTTTTTAGATGTTTCAGGAAACACCATACACTTCTCCCGAGTGTCTGTTGGCAATTTACATCCCGCCCATCAGCATAACAAGGCTCCCAGTTCTCCATGGCCTGTCCTGCCTTTCTGGATTTTACACTTTTCTCAGATGGCCCTTTTGACCGGGGGGAAGTGAGACTTCATTGTAGTGCAGATTTCCTTTGCAAGATTGCTTGGTTGGCCAAAACGGGCGTATGCGTTTTTTCCTGAATATATTCAGGAAAAAACGCATACGCCCTTTTTGGCCAAGTGCATCATTGTGGACGTTCTGCCTCTTTTCCTATGCTTTCAATGCAATTCCAGTCTACCTCCTGAAATCGGTTTCCTGCAATTCTGCCCCGCTTTCAAGTCCTCTTGGCAGCCTTACTTCAGTATATTTTTGGACGATAGTTGTCATTTATAACTCTGCAGGTTTGTGAATTACAGTGCCCCTGAGCTCCTTTCCTCAACTCGTTTTCTTGTGAGCTGGCCGCAACACCGCAGGATGGCTTCAGGCCCTAATCTGGTTCCGGCACGGCACGCTGAGCCTTTGGTTCTTTCCTCTTCCTGGTGGGAAATGAGAGTTAAATTTGCCCGTCCAGACACCTCCAGCTAGTCTCTCATTGGTTCTCGCTATTCCTGTTCATCTTCCGCAGAAATGGCAAACTGGGCAAAACAGGAGGTTAAAGGGACTGACTCTCCAAGTCGGGAGAGTGTTAGTAAAGCGTCTGGAATGTTGCACCCGAGTACCAGGGTACGAAAACTGAGACATATTTGAACACGTCTCCCGATCACATGGTTGATCATACTCTAGGTTCCACATGCATGTTTTAGCTGAAGGAAGAATACCTTAAACCTGGGTAGTTGAAACCCGTGGAATGGGTACCATGCAATATGACTTCAAAGGGTCTTCATTTGCTCACCGAACCTCTCCAATCCTATCACTGCCGCGTTTATGTCCCTGTACACATGCTTGATTCTCTTTCGGAGACATAGCAATCCATAGGTTTTAAGATACTTAAGAGTCAGGTACATTCTTAGGCGTTTAATATGCGGTGTTGAGTCCATTTCGTTGAGCAAGGAGTAGCTCTTGTCTATTCCATATTTGGCTTAAGGAACTTTATCTGTGCTCATTTCAATCTCTGGTTTTATGCAGCACCCCAACTCACCTTTACCCTTAAACAAGCATAAGTTGGTTTTCTAAATTTGAGACCCTGTTCTGTTCTGTAATTCAGTTCCTGTGTAGCCAAGTTTACATTCCGTGTATTACTGATATCTTATGATGTTTCTTTTTCTGTGTGACTTATTTCAGTTAGAATCATCGTACCTGAATCCACTCATTGTGCTGCTACGGGCCTGATGACATAGATTTCACTGCTGAGTGATACTGCATTGTACGTAAGTACCACAAGTTCTTTATCCATTTTTCACTTTCTGTGATATTGAACTTGTACGGTAAACGAGGTTCTTGTAAACAGAGGCGTCCCAAACATTGGGGTGGCTGTATCTTTTTGATTTTAATTTCCCTAAGCTATAGGACCATAAGTGGAAGTGCCCTAGGCTCTGTTGCTTTGTTTTTTAGATGTTTCAGGAAACACCATACACTTCTCCCGAGTGTCTGTTGGCAATTTACATCCCGCCCATCAGCATAACAAGGCTCCCAGTTCTCCATGGCCTGTCCTGCCTTTCTGGATTTTACACTTTTTTCAGATGGCCCTTTTGACCGGGGGGAAGTGAGACTTCATTGTAGTGCAGATTTCCTTTGCAAGCTTGCTTGGTTGGCCAAAAAGGGCGTATGCGTTTTTTCCTGAATATATTCAGGAAAAAACGCATACGCCCTTTTTGGCCAAGTGCATCATTGTGGACGTTCTGCCTCTTTTCCTATGCTTTCAATGCAATTCCAGTCTACCTCCTGAAATCGGTTTCCTGCAATTCTGCCCCGCTTTCAAGTCCTCTTGGCAGCCTTACTTCAGTATATTTTTGGACGATAGTTGTCATTTATAACTCTGCAGGTTTGTGAATTACAGTGCCCCTGAGCTCCTTTCTTCAACTCGTTTTCTTGTGAGCTGGCCGCAACACCGCAGGATGGCTTCAGGCCCTAATCTGGTTCCGGCACGGCATGCTGAGCCTTTGGTCCTTTCCTCTTCCTGGTGGGAAATGAGAGTTAAATTTGCCCGTCCAGACACCTCCAGCTAGTCTCTCATTGGTTCTCGCTATTCCTGTCCATCTTCCGCAGAAATTGCAAACTGGGCCAAACAGGAGGTTAAAGGGACTGACTCTCCAAGTCGGGAGAGTGCTAGTAAAGCGTCTGGAATGTTGCACCCGAGTACCAGGGTACGAAAACTGAGACATATTTGAACACGTCTCCCGATCACATGGTTGATCATACTCTAGGTTCCACATGCATGTTTTAGCTGAAGGAAGAATACCTTAAACCTGGGTAGTTGAAACCCGTGGAATGGGTACCATGCAATATGACTTCAAAGGCTCTTCATTTGCTCACCGAACCTCTCCAATCCTATCACTGCTGCGTTTATGTCCCTGTACACATGCTTGATTCTCTTTCGGAGACATAGCAATCCATAGGTTTTAAGATACTTACTAGTCAGGTACATTCTAGGGCGTTTAATATGCGGTGTTGAGTCCATTTCGTTGAGCAAGGAGTAGCTCTTGTCTATTCCATATTTGGCTTAAGGAACTTTATCTGTGCTCATTTCAATCTCTGGTTTTATGCAGCACCCCAACTCACCTTTACCCTTAAACAAGCATAAGTTGGTTTTCTAAATTTGAGACCCTGTTCTGTTCTGTAATTCAGTTCCTGTGTAGCCAAGTTTACATTCCGTGTATTACTGATATCTTATGATGTTTCTTTTTCTGTGTGACTTATTTCAGTTAGAATCATCGTACCTGAATCCACTCATTGTGCTGCTACGGGCCTGATGACATAGATTTCACTGCTGAGTGATACTGCATTGTACGTAAGTACCACAAGTTCTTTATCCATTTTTCACTTTCTGTGATATTGAACTTGTACGGTAAACGAGGTTCTTGTAAACAGAGGCGTCCCAAACATTGGGGTGGCTGTATCTTTTTGATTTTAATTTCCCTAAGCTATAGGACCATAAGTGGAAGTGCCCTAGGCTCTGTTGCTTTGTTTTTTAGATGTTTCAGGAAACACCATACACTTCTCCCGAGTGTCTGTTGGCAATTTACATCCTGCCCATCAGCATAACAAGGCTCCCAGTTCTCCATGGCCTCTCCTGCCTTTCTGGATTTTACACTTTTTTCAGATGGCCCTTTTGACCGGGGGGAAGTGAGACTTCATTGTAGTGCAGATTTCCTTTGCAAGCTTGCTTGGTTGGCCAAAAAGGGCGTATGCGTTTTTTCCTGAATATATTCAGGAAAAAACGCATACGCCCTTTTTGGCCAAGTGCATCATTGTGGACGTTCTGCCTCTTTTCCTATGCTTTCAATGCAATTCCAGTCTACCTCCTGAAATCGGTTTCCTGCAATTCTGCCCTGCTTTCAAGTCCTCTTGGCAGCCTTACTTCAGTATATTTTTGGACGATAGCTGTCATTTGTAACTCTGCAGATTTGTGAATTACAGTGCCCCTGAGCTCCTTTCTTCAACTCGTTTTCTTGTGAGCTGGCCGCAACACCGCAGGATGGCTTCAGGCCCTAATCTGGTTCCGGCACGGCACGCTGAGCCTTTGGTTATTTCCTCTTCCTGGTGGGAAATGAGAGTTAAATTTGCCCGTCCAGACACCTCCAGCTAGTCTCTCATTGGTTCTCGCTATTCCTGTTCATCTTCCGCAGAAATTGCAAACTGGGCCAAACAGGAGGTTAAAGGGACTGACTCTCCAAGTCGGGAGAGTGCTAGTAAAGCGTCTGGAATGTTGCACCCGAGTACCAGGGTACGAAAACTGAGACATATTTGAACACGTCTCCCGATCACATGGTTGATCATACTCTAGGTTCCACATGCATGTTTTAGCTGAAGGAAGAATACCTTAAACCTGGGTAGTTGAAACCCGTGGAATGGGTACCATGCAATATGACTTCAAAGGGTCTTCATTTGCTCACCGAACCTCTCCAATCCTATCACTGCCGCGTTTATGTCCCTGTACACATGCTTGATTCTCTTTCGGAGACATAGCAATCCATAGGTTTTAAGATACTTAAGAGTCAGGTACATTCTTAGGCGTTTAATATGCGGTGTTGAGTCCATTTCGTTGAGCAAGGAGTAGCTCTTGTCTATTCCATATTTGGCTTAAGGAACTTTATCTGTGCTCATTTCAATCTCTGGTTTTATGCAGCACCCCAACTCACCTTTACCCTTAAACAAGCATAAGTTGGTTTTCTAAATTTGAGACCCTGTTCTGTTCTGTAATTCAGTTCCTGTGTAGCCAAGTTTACATTCCGTGTATTACTGATATCTTATGATGTTTCTTTTTCTGTGTGACTTATTTCAGTTAGAATCATCGTACCTGAATCCACTCATTGTGCTGCTACGGGCCTGATGACATAGATTTCACTGCTGAGTGATACTGCATTGTACGTAAGTACCACAAGTTCTTTATCCATTTTTCACTTTCTGTGATATTGAACTTGTACGGTAAACGAGGTTCTTGTAAACAGAGGCGTCCCAAACATTGGGGTGGCTGTATCTTTTTGATTTTAATTTCCCTAAGCTATAGGACCATAAGTGGAAGTGCCCTAGGCTCTGTTGCTTTGTTTTTTAGATGTTTCAGGAAACACCATACACTTCTCCCGAGTGTCTGTTGGCAATTTACATCCCGCCCATCAGCATAACAAGGCTCCCAGTTCTCCATGGCCTGTCCTGCCTTTCTGGATTTTACACTTTTTTCAGATGGCCCTTTTGACCGGGGGGAAGTGAGACTTCATTGTAGTGCAGATTTCCTTTGCAAGCTTGCTTGGTTGGCCAAAAAGGGCGTATGCGTTTTTTCCTGAATATATTCAGGAAAAAACGCATACGCCCTTTTTGGCCAAGTGCATCATTGTGGACGTTCTGCCTCTTTTCCTATGCTTTCAATGCAATTCCAGTCTACCTCCTGAAATCGGTTTCCTGCAATTCTGCCCCGCTTTCAAGTCCTCTTGGCAGCCTTACTTCAGTATATTTTTGGACGATAGTTGTCATTTATAACTCTGCAGGTTTGTGAATTACAGTGCCCCTGAGCTCCTTTCTTCAACTCGTTTTCTTGTGAGCTGGCCGCAACACCGCAGGATGGCTTCAGGCCCTAATCTGGTTCCGGCACGGCATGCTGAGCCTTTGGTCCTTTCCTCTTCCTGGTGGGAAATGAGAGTTAAATTTGCCCGTCCAGACACCTCCAGCTAGTCTCTCATTGGTTCTCGCTATTCCTGTCCATCTTCCGCAGAAATTGCAAACTGGGCCAAACAGGAGGTTAAAGGGACTGACTCTCCAAGTCGGGAGAGTGCTAGTAAAGCGTCTGGAATGTTGCACCCGAGTACCAGGGTACGAAAACTGAGACATATTTGAACACGTCTCCCGATCACATGGTTGATCATACTCTAGGTTCCACATGCATGTTTTAGCTGAAGGAAGAATACCTTAAACCTGGGTAGTTGAAACCCGTGGAATGGGTACCATGCAATATGACTTCAAAGGCTCTTCATTTGCTCACCGAACCTCTCCAATCCTATCACTGCTGCGTTTATGTCCCTGTACACATGCTTGATTCTCTTTCGGAGACATAGCAATCCATAGGTTTTAAGATACTTACTAGTCAGGTACATTCTAGGGCGTTTAATATGCGGTGTTGAGTCCATTTCGTTGAGCAAGGAGTAGCTCTTGTCTATTCCATATTTGGCTTAAGGAACTTTATCTGTGCTCATTTCAATCTCTGGTTTTATGCAGCACCCCAACTCACCTTTACCCTTAAACAAGCATAAGTTGGTTTTCTAAATTTGAGACCCTGTTCTGTTCTGTAATTCAGTTCCTGTGTAGCCAAGTTTACATTCCGTGTATTACTGATATCTTATGATGTTTCTTTTTCTGTGTGACTTATTTCAGTTAGAATCATCGTACCTGAATCCACTCATTGTGCTGCTACGGGCCTGATGACATAGATTTCACTGCTGAGTGATACTGCATTGTACGTAAGTACCACAAGTTCTTTATCCATTTTTCACTTTCTGTGATATTGAACTTGTACGGTAAACGAGGTTCTTGTAAACAGAGGCGTCCCAAACATTGGGGTGGCTGTATCTTTTTGATTTTAATTTCCCTAAGCTATAGGACCATAAGTGGAAGTGCCCTAGGCTCTGTTGCTTTGTTTTTTAGATGTTTCAGGAAACACCATACACTTCTCCCGAGTGTCTGTTGGCAATTTACATCCTGCCCATCAGCATAACAAGGCTCCCAGTTCTCCATGGCCTCTCCTGCCTTTCTGGATTTTACACTTTTTTCAGATGGCCCTTTTGACCGGGGGGAAGTGAGACTTCATTGTAGTGCAGATTTCCTTTGCAAGCTTGCTTGGTTGGCCAAAAAGGGCGTATGCGTTTTTTCCTGAATATATTCAGGAAAAAACGCATACGCCCTTTTTGGCCAAGTGCATCATTGTGGACGTTCTGCCTCTTTTCCTATGCTTTCAATGCAATTCCAGTCTACCTCCTGAAATCGGTTTCCTGCAATTCTGCCCCGCTTTCAAGTCCTCTTGGCAGCCTTACTTCAGTATATTTTTGGACGATAGTTGTCATTTATAACTCTGCAGGTTTGTGAATTACAGTGCCCCTGAGCTCCTTTCTTCAACTCGTTTTCTTGTGAGCTGGCCGCAACACCGCAGGATGGCTTCAGGCCCTAATCTGGTTCCGGCACGGCATGCTGAGCCTTTGGTCCTTTCCTCTTCCTGGTGGGAAATGAGAGTTAAATTTGCCCGTCCAGACACCTCCAGCTAGTCTCTCATTGGTTCTCGCTATTCCTGTTCATCTTCCGCAGAAATTGCAAACTGGGCCAAACAGGAGGTTAAAGGGACTGACTCTCCAAGTCGGGAGAGTGTTAGTAAAGCGTCTGGAATGTTGCACCCGAGTACCAGGGTACGAAAACTGAGACATATTTGAACACGTCTCCCGATCACATGGTTGATCATACTCTAGGTTCCACATGCATGTTTTAGCTGAAGGAAGAATACCTTAAACCTGGGTAGTTGAAACCCGTGGAATGGGTACCATGCAATATGACTTCAAAGGCTCTTCATTTGCTCACCGAACCTCTCCAATCCTATCACTGCTGCGTTTATGTCCCTGTACACATGCTTGATTCTCTTTCGGAGACATAGCAATCCATAGGTTTTAAGATACTTACTAGTCAGGTACATTCTAGGGCGTTTAATATGCGGTGTTGAGTCCATTTCGTTGAGCAAGGAGTAGCTCTTGTCTATTCCATATTTGGCTTAAGGAACTTTATCTGTGCTCATTTCAATCTCTGGTTTTATGCAGCACCCCAACTCACCTTTACCCTTAAACAAGCATAAGTTGGTTTTCTAAATTTGAGACCCTGTTCTGTTCTGTAATTCAGTTCCTGTGTAGCCAAGTTTACATTCCGTGTATTACTGATATCTTATGATGTTTCTTTTTCTGTGTGACTTATTTCAGTTAGAATCATCGTACCTGAATCCACTCATTGTGCTGCTACGGGCCTGATGACATAGATTTCACTGCTGAGTGATACTGCATTGTACGTAAGTACCACAAGTTCTTTATCCATTTTTCACTTTCTGTGATATTGAACTTGTACGGTAAACGAGGTTCTTGTAAACAGAGGCGTCCCAAACATTGGGGTGGCTGTATCTTTTTGATTTTAATTTCCCTAAGCTATAGGACCATAAGTGGAAGTGCCCTAGGCTCTGTTGCTTTGTTTTTTAGATGTTTCAGGAAACACCATACACTTCTCCCGAGTGTCTGTTGGCAATTTACATCCTGCCCATCAGCATAACAAGGCTCCCAGTTCTCCATGGCCTGTCCTGCCTTTCTGGATTTTACACTTTTTTCAGATGGCCCTTTTGACCGGGGGGAAGTGAGACTTCATTGTAGTGCAGATTTCCTTTGCAAGCTTGCTTGGTTGGCCAAAAAGGGCGTATGCGTTTTTTCCTGAATATATTCAGGAAAAAACGCATACGCCCTTTTTGGCCAAGTGCATCATTGTGGACGTTCTGCCTCTTTTCCTATGCTTTCAATGCAATTCCAGTCTACCTCCTGAAATCGGTTTCCTGCAATTCTGCCCTGCTTTCAAGTCCTCTTGGCAGCCTTACTTCAGTATATTTTTGGACGATAGCTGTCATTTGTAACTCTGCAGATTTGTGAATTACAGTGCCCCTGAGCTCCTTTCTTCAACTCGTTTTCTTGTGAGCTGGCCGCAACACCGCAGGATGGCTTCAGGCCCTAATCTGGTTCCGGCACGGCACGCTGAGCCTTTGGTTATTTCCTCTTCCTGGTGGGAAATGAGAGTTAAATTTGCCCGTCCAGACACCTCCAGCTAGTCTCTCATTGGTTCTCGCTATTCCTGTTCATCTTCCGCAGAAATTGCAAACTGGGCCAAACAGGAGGTTAAAGGGACTGACTCTCCAAGTCGGGAGAGTGCTAGTAAAGCGTCTGGAATGTTGCACCCGAGTACCAGGGTACGAAAACTGAGACATATTTGAACACGTCTCCCGATCACATGGTTGATCATACTCTAGGTTCCACATGCATGTTTTAGCTGAAGGAAGAATACCTTAAACCTGGGTAGTTGAAACCCGTGGAATGGGTACCATGCAATATGACTTCAAAGGCTCTTCATTTGCTCACCGAACCTCTCCAATCCTATCACTGCTGCGTTTATGTCCCTGTACACATGCTTGATTCTCTTTCGGAGACATAGCAATCCATAGGTTTTAAGATACTTAAGAGTCAGGTACATTCTTAGGCGTTTAATATGCGGTGTTGAGTCCATTTCGTTGAGCAAGGAGTAGCTCTTGTCTATTCCATATTTGGCTTAAGGAACTTTATCTGTGCTCATTTCAATCTCTGGTTTTATGCAGCACCCCAACTCACCTTTACCCTTAAACAAGCATAAGTTGGTTTTCTAAATTTGAGACCCTGTTCTGTTCTGTAATTCAGTTCCTGTGTAGCCAAGTTTACATTCCGTGTATTACTGATATCGTATGATGTTTCTTTTTCTTTGTGACTTATTTCAGTTAGAACCATCGTACCTGAATCCACTCATTGTGCTGCTACGGGCCTGATGACATAGATTTCACTGCTGAGTGATACTGCATTGTACGTAAGTACCACAAGTTCTTTATCCATTTTTCACTTTCTGTGATATTGAACTTGTACGGTAAACGAGGTTCTTGTAAACAGAGGCGTCCCAAACATTGGGGTGGCTGTATCTTTTTGATTTTAATTTCCCTAAGCTATAGGACCATAAGTGGAAGTGCCCTAGGCTCTGTTGCTTTGTTTTTTAGATGTTTCAGGAAACACCATACACTTCTCCCGAGTGTCTGTTGGCAATTTACATCCCGCCCATCAGCATAACAAGGCTCCCAGTTCTCCATGGCCTGTCCTGCCTTTCTGGATTTTACACTTTTCTCAGATGGCCCTTTTGACCGGGGGGAAGTGAGACTTCATTGTAGTGCAGATTTCCTTTGCAAGATTGCTTGGTTGGCCAAAACGGGCGTATGCGTTTTTTCCTGAATATATTCAGGAAAAAACGCATACGCCCTTTTTGGCCAAGTGCATCATTGTGGACGTTCTGCCTCTTTTCCTATGCTTTCAATGCAATTCCAGTCTACCTCCTGAAATCGGTTTCCTGCAATTCTGCCCCGCTTTCAAGTCCTCTTGGCAGCCTTACTTCAGTATATTTTTGGACGATAGTTGTCATTTATAACTCTGCAGGTTTGTGAATTACAGTGCCCCTGAGCTCCTTTCTTCAACTCGTTTTCTTGTGAGCTGGCTGCAACACCGCAGGATGGCTTCAGGCCCTAATCTGGTTCCGGCACGGCACGCTGAGCCTTTGGTTCTTTCCTCTTCCTGGTGGGAAATGGTAGTTAAATTTGCCCGTCCAGACACCTCCAGCTAGTCTCTCATTGGTTCTCACTATTCCTGTTCATCTTCCGCAGAAATGGCAAACTGGGCAAAACAGGAGGTTAAAGGGACTGACTCTCCAAGTCGGGAGAGTGTTAGTAAAGCGTCTGGAATGTTGCACCCGAGTACCAGGGTACGAAAACTGAGACATATTTGAACACGTCTCCCGATCACATGGTTGATCATACTCTAGGTTCCACATGCATGTTTTAGCTGAAGGAAGAATACCTTAAACCTGGGTAGTTGAAACCCGTGGAATGGGTACCATGCAATATGACTTCAAAGGCTCTTCATTTGCTCACCGAACCTCTCCAATCCTATCACTGCCGCGTTTATGTCCCTGTACACATGCTTGATTCTCTTTCGGAGACATAGCAATCCATAGGTTTTAAGATACTTAAGAGTCAGGTACATTCTTAGGCGTTTAATATGCGGTGTTGAGTCCATTTCGTTGAGCAAGGAGTAGCTCTTGTCTATTCCATATTTGGCTTAAGGAACTTTATCTGTGCTCATTTCAATCTCTGGTTTTATGCAGCACCCCAACTCACCTTTACCCTTAAACAAGCATAAGTTGGTTTTCTAAATTTGAGACCCTGTTCTGTTCTGTAATTCAGTTCCTGTGTAGCCAAGTTTACATTCCGTGTATTACTGATATCTTATGATGTTTCTTTTTCTGTGTGACTTATTTCAGTTAGAATCATCGTACCTGAATCCACTCATTGTGCTGCTACGGGCCTGATGACATAGATTTCACTGCTGAGTGATACTGCATTGTACGTAAGTACCACAAGTTCTTTATCCATTTTTCACTTTCTGTGATATTGAACTTGTACGGTAAACGAGGTTCTTGTAAACAGAGGCGTCCCAAACATTGGGGTGGCTGTATCTTTTTGATTTTAATTTCCCTAAGCTATAGGACCATAAGTGGAAGTGCCCTAGGCTCTGTTGCTTTGTTTTTTAGATGTTTCAGGAAACACCATACACTTCTCCCGAGTGTCTGTTGGCAATTTACATCCCGCCCATCAGCATAACAAGGCTCCCAGTTCTCCATGGCCTGTCCTGCCTTTCTGGATTTTACACTTTTTTCAGATGGCCCTTTTGACCGGGGGGAAGTGAGACTTCATTGTAGTGCAGATTTCCTTTGCAAGCTTGCTTGGTTGGCCAAAAAGGGCGTATGCGTTTTTTCCTGAATATATTCAGGAAAAAACGCATACGCCCTTTTTGGCCAAGTGCATCATTGTGGACGTTCTGCCTCTTTTCCTATGCTTTCAATGCAATTCCAGTCTACCTCCTGAAATCGGTTTCCTGCAATTCTGCCCCGCTTTCAAGTCCTCTTGGCAGCCTTACTTCAGTATATTTTTGGACGATAGTTGTCATTTATAACTCTGCAGGTTTGTGAATTACAGTGCCCCTGAGCTCCTTTCTTCAACTCGTTTTCTTGTGAGCTGGCCGCAACACCGCAGGATGGCTTCAGGCCCTAATCTGGTTCCGGCACGGCATGCTGAGCCTTTGGTTCTTTCCTCTTCCTGGTGGGAAATGAGAGTTAAATTTGCCCGTCCAGACACCTCCAGCTAGTCTCTCATTGGTTCTCGCTATTCCTGTTCATCTTCCGCAGAAATTGCAAACTGGGCCAAACAGGAGGTTAAAGGGACTGACTCTCCAAGTCGGGAGAGTGTTAGTAAAGCGTCTGGAATGTTGCACCCGAGTACCAGGGTACGAAAACTGAGACATATTTGAACACGTCTCCCGATCACATGGTTGATCATACTCTAGGTTCCACATGCATGTTTTAGCTGAAGGAAGAATACCTTAAACCTGGGTAGTTGAAACCCGTGGAATGGGTACCATGCAATATGACTTCAAAGGCTCTTCATTTGCTCACCGAACCTCTCCAATCCTATCACTGCTGCGTTTATGTCCCTGTACACATGCTTGATTCTCTTTCGGAGACATAGCAATCCATAGGTTTTAAGATACTTACTAGTCAGGTACATTCTAGGGCGTTTAATATGCGGTGTTGAGTCCATTTCGTTGAGCAAGGAGTAGCTCTTGTCTATTCCATATTTGGCTTAAGGAACTTTATCTGTGCTCATTTCAATCTCTGGTTTTATGCAGCACCCCAACTCACCTTTACCCTTAAACAAGCATAAGTTGGTTTTCTAAATTTGAGACCCTGTTCTGTTCTGTAATTCAGTTCCTGTGTAGCCAAGTTTACATTCCGTGTATTACTGATATCTTATGATGTTTCTTTTTCTGTGTGACTTATTTCAGTTAGAATCATCGTACCTGAATCCACTCATTGTGCTGCTACGGGCCTGATGACATAGATTTCACTGCTGAGTGATACTGCATTGTACGTAAGTACCACAAGTTCTTTATCCATTTTTCACTTTCTGTGATATTGAACTTGTACGGTAAACGAGGTTCTTGTAAACAGAGGCGTCCCAAACATTGGGGTGGCTGTATCTTTTTGATTTTAATTTCCCTAAGCTATAGGACCATAAGTGGAAGTGCCCTAGGCTCTGTTGCTTTGTTTTTTAGATGTTTCAGGAAACACCATACACTTCTCCCGAGTGTCTGTTGGCAATTTACATCCTGCCCATCAGCATAACAAGGCTCCCAGTTCTCCATGGCCTGTCCTGCCTTTCTGGATTTTACACTTTTTTCAGATGGCCCTTTTGACCGGGGGGAAGTGAGACTTCATTGTAGTGCAGATTTCCTTTGCAAGCTTGCTTGGTTGGCCAAAAAGGGCGTATGCGTTTTTTCCTGAATATATTCAGGAAAAAACGCATACACCCTTTTTGGCCAAGTGCATCATTGTGGACGTTCTGCCTCTTTTCCTATGCTTTCAATGCAATTCCAGTCTACCTCCTGAAATCGGTTTCCTGCAATTCTGCCCTGCTTTCAAGTCCTCTTGGCAGCCTTACTTCAGTATATTTTTGGACGATAGCTGTCATTTGTAACTCTGCAGATTTGTGAATTACAGTGCCCCTGAGCTCCTTTCTTCAACTCGTTTTCTTGTGAGCTGGCCGCAACACCGCAGGATGGCTTCAGGCCCTAATCTGGTTCCGGCACGGCACGCTGAGCCTTTGGTTATTTCCTCTTCCTGGTGGGAAATGAGAGTTAAATTTGCCCGTCCAGACACCTCCAGCTAGTCTCTCATTGGTTCTCGCTATTCCTGTTCATCTTCCGCAGAAATTGCAAACTGGGCCAAACAGGAGGTTAAAGGGACTGACTCTCCAAGTCGGGAGAGTGCTAGTAAAGCGTCTGGAATGTTGCACCCGAGTACCAGGGTACGAAAACTGAGACATATTTGAACACGTCTCCCGATCACATGGTTGATCATACTCTAGGTTCCACATGCATGTTTTAGCTGAAGGAAGAATACCTTAAACCTGGGTAGTTGAAACCCGTGGAATGGGTACCATGCAATATGACTTCAAAGGCTCTTCATTTGCTCACCGAACCTCTCCAATCCTATCACTGCTGCGTTTATGTCCCTGTACACATGCTTGATTCTCTTTCGGAGACATAGCAATCCATAGGTTTTAAGATACTTAAGAGTCAGGTACATTCTTAGGCGTTTAATATGCGGTGTTGAGTCCATTTCGTTGAGCAAGGAGTAGCTCTTGTCTATTCCATATTTGGCTTAAGGAACTTTATCTGTGCTCATTTCAATCTCTGGTTTTATGCAGCACCCCAACTCACCTTTACCCTTAAACAAGCATAAGTTGGTTTTCTAAATTTGAGACCCTGTTCTGTTCTGTAATTCAGTTCCTGTGTAGCCAAGTTTACATTCCGTGTATTACTGATATCGTATGATGTTTCTTTTTCTGTGTGACTTATTTCAGTTAGAACCATCGTACCTGAATCCACTCATTGTGCTGCTACGGGCCTGATGACATAGATTTCACTGCTGAGTGATACTGCATTGTACATAAGTACCACAAGTTCTTTATCCATTTTTCACTTTCTGTGATATTGAACTTGTACGGTAAACGAGGTTCTTGTAAACAGAGGCGTCCCAAACATTGGGGTGGCTGTATCTTTTTGATTTTAATTTCCCTAAGCTATAGGACCATAAGTGGAAGTGCCCTAGGCTCTGTTGCTTTGTTTTTTAGATGTTTCAGGAAACACCATACACTTCTCCCGAGTGTCTGTTGGCAATTTACATCCCGCCCATCAGCATAACAAGGCTCCCAGTTCTCCATGGCCTGTCCTGCCTTTCTGGATTTTACACTTTTCTCAGATGGCCCTTTTGACCGGGGGGAAGTGAGACTTCATTGTAGTGCAGATTTCCTTTGCAAGATTGCTTGGTTGGCCAAAACGGGCGTATGCGTTTTTTCCTGAATATATTCAGGAAAAAACGCATACGCCCTTTTTGGCCAAGTGCATCATTGTGGACGTTCTGCCTCTTTTCCTATGCTTTCAATGCAATTCCAGTCTACCTCCTGAAATCGGTTTCCTGCAATTCTGCCCCGCTTTCAAGTCCTCTTGGCAGCCTTACTTCAGTATATTTTTGGACGATAGTTGTCATTTATAACTCTGCAGGTTTGTGAATTACAGTGCCCCTGAGCTCCTTTCTTCAACTCGTTTTCTTGTGAGCTGGCTGCAACACCGCAGGATGGCTTCAGGCCCTAATCTGGTTCCGGCACGGCACGCTGAGCCTTTGGTTCTTTCCTCTTCCTGGTGGGAAATGGTAGTTAAATTTGCCCGTCCAGACACCTCCAGCTAGTCTCTCATTGGTTCTCACTATTCCTGTTCATCTTCCGCAGAAATGGCAAACTGGGCAAAACAGGAGGTTAAAGGGACTGACTCTCCAAGTCGGGAGAGTGTTAGTAAAGCGTCTGGAATGTTGCACCCGAGTACCAGGGTACGAAAACTGAGACATATTTGAACACGTCTCCCGATCACATGGTTGATCATACTCTAGGTTCCACATGCATGTTTTAGCTGAAGGAAGAATACCTTAAACCTGGGTAGTTGAAACCCGTGGAATGGGTACCATGCAATATGACTTCAAAGGCTCTTCATTTGCTCACCGAACCTCTCCAATCCTATCACTGCTGCGTTTATGTCCCTGTACACATGCTTGATTCTCTTTCGGAAACATAGCAATCCATAGGTTTTAAGATACTTAAGAGTCAGGTACATTCTAGGGCGTT